>NC_091335.1:23301253-23383753 GCF_038502225.1 Cherax quadricarinatus | reverse complement strand
TTGTGTTTGTTATCTTGAAGGTAAATTCATGCCACCGAAGAAGACTTTGTGCATTATTAAGTTATTATTTACCAATAAATCAAATCTTAAAGAACCCATTTATCTTCATTGGACCATGTGAGCAAGTTAAGCTAGGCTAGGTTAGGCTTAAATGACCCTCGTGTAGTCGATAGGTTTTAAAGCTATAAAACTAACTAACTTTACCTATAAACCGGAGTAATTAAACCAAGAAATGAAGAGCTCTGATATTTCTCAACATTTTCACATTTTTTCGAGGTTCAAACATTTTTAGGAAATTTAGTTACCCCCCCCCCCTCCCACTAAACCAAAGAACAGGCAGAAGAGGCATGTCGATCGTGTATCTTTTTCTGACCTCTGTATGTGTTCAGTGTCTGAAACAAGTATTATAGAACATTCTTCTTGTCTTGTTCATGAAGAACATGCAACAAAACACATCGCGCGAAGCTTGTGGCAGTCAGTGAGGACAGTGTGAGTGTGACTGGTGGTCAGGATGTGAAGGATAATAAGAGAGGCAGGTCTCATTTGAAAACATTATTCCCTTGCATTGTGAGTGATGACCCACTACCACCACTACCACTATCACCATCACTACCACCACCACTGCCACCATCACTACCACCACCACCACCACTATCACATCACCACTACCACTATCACCATCACCACTACCATCACTACCACTACCTCTGCCACCATCACTACCACCATCACCACTACCACTATTACCACTATCACCATCACCACTACCACCTTTACCATCACTATTACCATCACCACTACTACTATCACCATCACCACTATCACCATCACCACTGCTTCCACCAGTACCAACATCACTAGCAACACCACCACCATCATAAAAACACCAACAACAGCAGCAGCAGCACCACCAGCAGTAGCAGCAACAATAACAGTAACAACCACAGCAACACCACCTACAACAGCAACAATACCAATACCACTGGTATTACAACCCAGGTACTCAAAGGCCTGTTATCCTGGGTGTAAAGGGAACAAAAACACAGCAGAAAAACTATGAATTATATTATCCTTCACCAAATATAACAGAAGTATGTACACTATATACACTATGTACAGCAGTAGGTATTAGTGCACGCCACGGTAATCAAAACAAAACAGCAGCCAAGAGAGAGCAGACCACTGTGGTTCAACCAGCGGTAGAATGAAAATGACAAGGGTGAAAAGGTGAGTGGTAGCCACGTCACCTTCACAATTGCCAGATCCACATTATGATTGGCTGAACCTAGATACTGATCTGACGATGGGGCCCCGATCGTCATACCCTTAGCATCTGGTTCGCTGGTTGGTGAGACAGCCTATGTGAGTGTGTTAACATGCTCCGAATAAAGATTACATACTCTTTGCATGCAACAACCGGCAACAACACCACCACCACTGCCACAATCACCTCCCCATCCCCACTACCACTACCAAAAAAAGCACATTATTCCTATTCTTATATTCAACATAAAACGAATTCACCTTGTAAATGAGCATAGCAGAAAAAAAATTAAATCAGGAAAAAATAGGGCCAAATTGGAGACAGGCGAAGGTTGAAGAGCTGAAGCAGTACATGTGGAATCATATAGCGCCCGGAAGAATGGGAAGCAATTAGGCTCCATCCAAGGAAGGGAAATGAAGGTTTAATTCCTTGGATCAAGAACTCCTGAATGGCATGAAGGAATTAATCTGGAGGAAGGAGAGTTCCATAGTCATGGCAGCCTCGTCTCCTGGTTACCTGGAGGTTATTCCGGGGATCAACGCCCCCGCGGTCCGGTCCATGGCCAGGCCTACCGGTGGATCAGGGCCTGATCAACCAGGCTGTTACTGCTTGCCGCACGCAGCCCAGCGTACGAGCCACAGCCCGGCTGATCCGGCACTGACTTTAGGTATCTGTCCAGCTCTCTCTTGAAGGCAGCCAGGGGTTTATTGCCAATTCCCCTAATGCTTGATAGGAGGCTGTTGAACAGTCTTGGGCCCCAGACACTTATGGTGTTTTCCCTTAGTGTACCAATGGTGCCCTTACTTTTAATTGGAGGCATTTTGCATCGCCTGCCCAGTCTTTTACTTTCGTAGGGAGTGATTTCTGTGTGCAGATTTGGGACCATTCCTTCCAAGATTTTCCAAGTGTAGATTATGATATATCTCTCCCTCCTGCGTTCCAACGAGTACAAGTCAAGTGCTTCCAAGCGTTCCCAGTAGTTAAGGTGCTTGACAGAATTTATACGTGCAGTAAAGGATCTCTGTACACTCTCTAGATCTGCGATTTCACCTGCTTTGTATGGAGATGTTAATGTACAGCAGTATTCCAGCCTAGAGAGAACAAGTGATTTGAAAAGGATCATCCTTGGCTTGGCATCTCTCGTTTTGAAAGTTCTCATTATCCATCCTATCATTTTCTTTGCACGTGCGATCGTGGCACTGTTGTGATCCTTGGAAGTGAGATCCTCAGACATTACTACTCCCAGGTCCCTTACATTATTTTTCCGCTCTATTGTATGGCCAGAGTCAGTAGTATACTCTGTTCTAGTTATTATCTCCTCCAGTTTTCCATAACGGAGTAGTTGGAATTTGTCCTCATTGAACATCATGTTGTAATACAACTACAACTTTTGGTTTATCTTCACCAAAATTAGTGTCTTTACTGTTTGTTGCTTTACGCAAGAACACATGAATGAAGGAACACTGCAGTAGGGATATTGGCCCATGCTAGGTGGGTCTAGCTCGCACTCCATCCTATATGTAAAATTACCCTGAGTTCGTGCCTCATTGACTACTGTTTTCTGTTTAACCACTTTCCCTCCTGTTGTTTTACCACTTTACTCCTTGCTGTTTCACCACATTATGTTTGTCCTGTTAAGTTGGGCATCTCTTATTCTGTCGAAAGTGAGTTTTAAATATCCCCAAGTCACTGCTACGCCTCTCCTGTTCGTTAATGTAACAGTATTTATACCAGAAAGACCTTCCAGGGAGAAGGGGATGGCCCGGTGGCCTGGTGGCTAAAGCTCCCGCTTCACACACGGAGGGCCCGGGTTCGATTCCCGGCGGGTGGAAACATTTCGACACGTTTCCTTACACCTGTTGTCCTGTTCACCTAGCAGCAAATAGGTACCTGGGTGTTAGTCGACTGGTGTGGGTCGCATCCTGGGGGACAAGATTAAGGACCCCAATGGAAATAAGTTAGACAGTCCTCGATGACGCACTGACTTTCTTGGGTTATCCTGGGTGGCTAACCCCCCGGGGTTAAAAATCCGAACGAAATCTTATCTTATGCTGATAAAAGGGTCATGATTCATGGAATTGAAACCTTGCTTCCCATGGATAACTCCTGATACCAAATATTCACTAGGTATTGTATGATCCCTAAGTGTTTATGGCTGTGAAATTTCGTGTGCAGTGTTGCCATAGTTAATAACTTGTAGCACAGACATTTTCTTGTTGCTTCCAACATATTAGTGTTTTCTTCGTGGTTTTAAGACGTTTCTTAACCCTATCAAGTTTAGCTTTGTTCCATGACATGACGTGTGTTTGGTTGTAAATGGCATTTGCTTGGAGTTTACCTGGAGAGGGTTTCGGGGGGTCAACGCCCCCGCGGCTCGGTCTGAGACCAGGCCTCATAATGGATTAGGGTCTGATCAACCATGCTGTTACTGCTGGCCGCACGCAAGCTGACGTACGAACCACAGTTGGGTTGGTCAGGTATTGACTTTAGGTGCCTGTCCATTGCCATCTTGAAGACAGCCAGAGGTCTATTGGTAATCCTCCTTATGTATGCTGGGAGGCAGTTGAACAGTCTTGGGCCCCGGACACTTACTGAGTTGTCTCTCAGTGTACTTGTGGCGCCCCTGCTTTTCATCGGGGGAATGTTGCATCTCCTGCCGAGTCTTTTGCTTTCATTTGGAGTGATTTTCGTGTGCAGGTTTGGTACCAATCCCTCCAGGACCTTCCTAGTGTATATTATCATGTATCTCGCCATAGTTTCAGGGAATGCTGATCAAGGACCTCAACAGCTCCCAGTAATTTAGGTGCCTTATCGTACTTACGTGTGCCGTGAAAGTTGTTTGTACGCTCTCCAGGTCTGTAATGTCGCCAGCCTTGAAGGGGGTGATACCGACAAATTATGGAAAAGGACACTTGTGTACAGTTCAGTATTTATTAAAAAATAGTTTCGTCATGGGTGGCTCCATCAGTGTGTAAGCTTGTCTCGTTGTATGATGTACTTATTTCTCTTTATGGATACTCTGTGCTTATTTTGCGTGCAGCGTCACTCACACATTTCTCGCACCCAGTGCGGGGGATGATGAGTGCTAATATCCTCGTAGTTGAAGCAGCTAAAGCAAGAACAAACAAGGAATGATGTGCTTTGAATCTAGTAAAATATTTTGTACACTTATCACTTTTTCAAAGATTTAAAGCAACAAGTGCTTATATTTAATGTGTGTGTGTGTGTGTGTGTGTGTGTGTGTGTGTGTGTGTGTGTGTGTGTGTGTGTGTGTGTGTGTTTGTGTGCGTTTGTGTGAGTTTGTGTGTTTGTGTGTGTGTGTGTGTGTGTGTGTGTGTGTGTGTGTGTGTGTGTGTGTGTGTGTGTGTGTGTGTAATAGATTTCACCTGCCTAGTGGCATTCCAACACTTGTATACCATCATGGTCACGAAGCACAGGTGTGCAACAGACACCTGGCTCACTCGGCTTCAAGTCCGCCTTCTTTGGGCACCCCGTTCGTTGTCTTTGTAAGTTTGCTGTAGGTAAGGAAAGGAGATCCGGCTCTTAACTACCAGTTAATTGACGTATATTAACTTTCTCATATACGTTTTAACTACTGCACAGAAGCAATGTCTACTCTTCCGCTGTTTAATTCACTTCTTTACCGTTCCAACGTCGAAACAAAATTTTCCCAGCACGAGTCGACCTTCACTAGTACAATATTCAGATGTTTCATTCTTTACTGTTTTCCTTAATGCTACTGAATGACTGGTGATCCAAGTTTTAAAGTTACCCTCTTCGTCTTTTCTCTTGGATCAAATGTAATTATCTCCTATTTCCCAAGGGCTGTGTGATCCTTACGGGTTCAGCGTTTCCCATAAATATAATAATATCACCACCAACAACTACTACTGTTAATATTACTACTACTACTATTACTGCTACCACCCACTATGACTTCTGTCCGTACTAATATCCAGCTTGTGTAGTAGTCTTTGCTTGACACTGTTAAGTTTTTTTTTTTTCTGGTAGTCAAGGAGTGTACAGTCTGTTCCTCTTCACATCACGTCGTAGTATTTAGTATCCGAGACATGACTTCCCATTCATGAATCAGTGCTGATATTGATGAGGAGGCCTGTGTTCTCTAGGTGTTCCTTTGATGATTTTCTTATCCTTCCATGGTCTGTTGGTGGTACTTTGTTTCATTATATTCGTGGTATACAGTGCCGACAAGTAGATGAGTGAGAGACACGGCCAGCAGTTGGGTATCTTTATTATCGAGGCTGAGGAGCTGGAACACATCTGATGGTTTAGGGATTGACCACCTCAAAATTATTACTTCTAAGCTGTGGGACATGTCACCATCTTAACTTCTCCGCCACTTCCGCTGTTTCCAATATTTTGTCATATGATGACCCGGTCCATGGGGCTTTCGGCCCTCTGGTTGGCTTACTGTTGACTTGCCGTTGGCCTACCTCTTCACTAAGTAAAAATTTAAATACCATAAGATGTGATTATAGATTTTCCACCCCATATACAACGCAAACGATAGTGATTGCTTTCTATCTCTTCATGAATGCTGGGAAACTGCCAGTTTATTGACTTTGGCAATTTCCAAATTTCTAGTGGTTTGGCGATCTCCACGAGTGGCTGCTCAGGTCTTCTGCTGCTTCTCTGATATTTTGAAGTGCACAGCACTTCAGAATATCACTCACCAGGGTACAGCATTTCGGACTCCTTTTAGGAGCCCGGAATGCTGTACATAACCAGGGCTTTCCATGAATACTACATTAAATGTCACCCAATCTTGTGAAAATAAAGTATTTGTATTATTTACATCCTCACTTGATGTTTCGGGCGATTGACAGTGTATATCTTTCTCTTTTATGTCTAGTGCTCTGATCTTTGCCTCCAGGGAAGGCTTTGTACAGCCTTCTGTTGACGTCCTCGCACGTGTCATTCTCTGTGTATGAGAGAGAGAGAGAGAGAGAGAGGTATGTGTGCGTGAGGGTGTGTATAGTGACTCACTATGTATGCATCTGGCTGTCCACATCAGGTGGGCTCCAACCCCCGACACCTGTCGCTCTGGACCCCGGCGAGCGCTGTCTCTGGGGAAGAGAGAGAGAGAGAGAGAGAGAGAGAGAGAGAGAGAGAGATAATACATAAGATTACATAGGAAAGGCAAATAACATGATACATTATGGTGTGTACTGGCTTCAAGAAACTCTTGAGAACTATCCACAGATTATTTTTATCTATAACTCTACAGCTACTATTATATCTTAGGGTTCCACTGTGATACTACAATATAGAACCTGTGTATTTTGCCAAAACAAAAGCATTTACATTGCTAAACTCACAAACCTATAATGTAGTCACTTAGCTTTAATACCAGCGTACTCCATAATCTGTATTAATTTAGAGTTAAGAATTAATCTAAGTCTGCCCGAAATTCCTAGCCATGCTAGGTGTCCTAGTGGCCCCCTCTGTAATTAGTATTTTATAACATGTAAACCACACAAAATCCAAAATCTGTAAACCTCGCCTTGTAATCCTTATAGAGAATAAACTTGATTGATTGAGTGATTGATTGATTGATTTGAGGTTGGCACGCTAACACTAGGACTGCAGTGGTCTAGGTCAGCCCCTGCGTTATATCTAGTTAAATCTGACATTTACAAAGTGCTGGGATAATTCGTTCTTGAAGGATTATGATGTTTCTTGCTCTTACAGGTTTAGTTAGCAATGTTTTCAGCGATCCATCAGTCTCCAAAAAATCTTATTCGTTTGTGTTGTTCCTCTTGCCTGGAAGTTTCATGCCATTGTTGTAGCTCTTTCCTCGGTGTTTCATTTCTAACTTCAATTAAGGTAGTAAATAACTTTTAACTTGAAATAGTTCTTTTTGTTTGAGCGCGTGTATATATATATATATATATATATATATATATATATATATATATATATATATATATATATATATATATATATATATATAAACATGCAAACAGTCGCAGACGGGTGATCGTAACCATGCAAGACAAGCCAGCAGCAGGTGACAGACCTGCACTGGGCTATTCAGAGAAAACTGCTCACTCCTTCAGTTTCAGCCTTGCAGGAGGGAGAGATACATGATTATATACACCTGGAAAATCCTAGAGGGACTAGTACCGAACTTGCACACGAAAATCACTCACTACGAAAGCAAAAGACTTGGCAGACGATGCACCATCCCCCCAATGAAAAGCAGGGGTGTCACTAGCACGTTAAGAGACCATACAATAAGTGTCAGGGGCCCGAGACTGTTCAACTGCCTCCCAGCACACATAAGGGGGATTACCAACAGACCCCTGGCAGTCTTCAAGCTGGCACTGGACAAGCACCTAAAGTCAGTTCCTGATCAGCCGGGCTGTGGCTCGTACGTTGGTTTGCGTGCAGCCAGCAGCAACAGCCTGGTTGATCAGGCGCTGATCCACCAGGAGGCCTGGTCACAGGCCGGGCCGCGGGGGCGTTGACCCCCGAAACTCTCTCCAGGTAAACTCCAGGTAATAGCTCCTGATGACGCACTGAGAAGTGTGAGAGTACTTGAGCTAAAGATTTCCACCCCCATGGCTTATGTATATATATATATATATATAAAATATCGTGCCGTTTAAGCCGAAAAGCTATCAACTGTCTAGACTCTTCAGTCTTTTGCATCATATATCGGAAATGGTGCATGGGCAAGTGTAGAAGTATTTACGAATAAACTCGATCACTACCTCCGTCAAGTACCAAATCAACCAGGCTGTGATATATATATGGGAGAGCTGGCCTCCACCAGCAACAACTTGATTGACCAGACAAGCACAAGAAAAACCTGTCCCCCAGACCATGCTGATGAAGTAAGAAGACTCTCGAAGCCAGTCACAGGTAGCATAGTGGGTAGTAACAATTTTATGTGTATACAGTACGTGGGCTTTAAGTTTTGCAGCGAGGAGGAGGAGGCAGCGGAGATGTCATGTTGAAGAGCAATGTGTGCTCTGAATATCATACGAAGAATTAGGAGTAAAAATTAGAAGACGGTTTGAGTTAGGAAAGGTATAGCTGAGAGAGAGCAGAGGAGGGGTTATTTATATGGTCTGAACATTAGAGAGGCTGGCGTCCCGTGGCTCAGTTGGTAACGCACTCTGCTCATTACTGAGTGTTCATGGTTCGATCCCTGGCACTGGTGGAAATTCCTTACACTTCCGTCCCTGTTCACCTAACAGTAAGTAGGTAGCTGGGTGTTAGTCGACTGGTGTGGGTCGCATGCTGGGGGGGGGGGTAGTATTCCTTAGAACTGGGCTTCGAGATGAACTGAAGTAGGATGCAGCAGCACTGGCTGACCAAGAGGACGTATTTATTTGGGGTTGAAGGGTAGAAGGAGGGAGTAAGGGTCGTCCCAGGAAGAGTTGGGCGTGAGGATTTTAAGTAGGAACTTGAGCCTCCAGCAGGCGCATGTGAAGTGATGTATCCAGATGGAGACAAATGATTTTAAGGATTTGACATACTGTTAGAGTGTGAGGAAGGTAGCAAACTGCAGCATCTTCCCACCCTGACGGTGGTGGGAAGATGCTGGAATCTGGAGAGTCAGTTGAATTATGGTGTTTGCATATATGTATGGTCCAGTGGATTAAGGCGTCATGAGTTTTCGCCCACCATAAGGCAGGCCAAAGGAGCATGGGTTCGAGTCCTTGGCTAGTCGCAGTGTTACTGATGTATATATATATATATATATATATATATATATATATATATATATATATATATATATATATATATATGCAAGGAATTCGCGAGAGCAGGCGAAATATACACAAACACTGATCTCTGGCTGAAGCAGACTCGAACCTACGAACTTTGGAACAAGGTACGCAGTGCTATACCAAACTCACCAAACTGGACCAAGCTCGCTGCCTTGGATCAAAGTCTAGCGCAAGCTGGACTCCAAGGTATTGGTCCAGTGTGGTGAGTTTGGTATAGCACTGCGTACCTTGTTCCAAGTTTCGTAGGTTCGAGTCTCCTTCAGCCATATATATATATATATATATATATATATATATATATATATATATATATATATATATATATATATATACAAACAATTGCAGACAGGCGATCTAAACTATGAAAGGCAAGACCACCCCCTGTGGCTTGTCATATATATATATATATATATATATATATATATATATATATATATATATATATATATATATATATATATATATATATATATATATATATATGCAATAAGATCACAGTAAACAGGTGATTTCAAAATATGCAAAACAACCACTCTGAAAGAATAGAGAAATTCCAAGCGCTTTCGTGACTACTCACGACCGCGCTTGGACTTTCTCTATTCTTTCAGAGGGGTTGTTTTGCATATATATATATATATATATATATATATATATATATATATATATATATATATATATATGTGTGTGTGTGTGTGTGTGTGTGTGTGTGTGTGTGTGTGTGTGTGTGTGTGTGTGTGTGTGTGTGTGTGTGTGTGTGTGTTTGTCGTGCCGAATATATAAAACTGGTCAATTAGCAAGAACTCATTTAAAATTAAGTCCTTTCTGAAATTTTCTTTTATACGTTTAAAGATATATTTTTTTCATTAATGTTAATGTAAAAAAATTATTTTTGCACCAAAAGAATCTTAGAAAACTTACCTAACCTTATTATAACAAGAAAAATTTATTTTAGCCTAACCCAACTAAATATATTTTAGATTTGTTTACAATAATTTAATACTAAACAAACACAGTGAAATATATTTTTTTCGTTAGGTTCAGAATGATTTTGGCGAAATTATTGCATACACAAATTTTCACTTGTCCTATATGGCAAGATGAGCGTTGCTATTTAAGCCAAGATCGCAAGTTCTGCCTATTCGGCACGACATATATATACAAACATATATATATATATATATATATATATATATATATATATATATATATATATATATATATATATATATACTGCATGTGCTTGCCTGTGTAGTGTGACCTATGTGTATATATATATATATATATAATTTTTGTGTGTCTGTGCCTGTGTATGTCTGTCTGTATTGTTTTTATACAAAATTGTTACTTAGTGATGGAGACAGCCTTGGTAGGGACAAGGTGACTGAATTACCTGTTGAGAGACGCACCTTGCATGTATGCATGACAGACTTTTAAAGAGAGAGAGATACCCCAGGAGACATGTCATTCATATGAAGGAGGCATAGTAGGGTAGGTAGTTTCTTCATTCATATGAATGAAGCGTTCTAGATGTCCATTATTCATTCATGAAGAAAGATTGGTAGCGCCATCAGCAGCAGCAGCTGACCGGAATAAAAGCCTCGTTACTCATGTGTGACGTCACATAACGCTAACCTGGTTAGACAGATAAATGTATGATATCACATACACGAGCCTGGTTGGTATGACTTCACATACGCCAGCCTGGTTATGTGACATCACGTACACGAGCCTGGTTGGTATGACTTCACATACGCCAGCCTGGTTATGTGACATCACGTACACGAGCCTGGTTGGTATGACTTCACATACGCCAGCCTGGTTATATAACATCACATACACGAGCCTGGTTGGTATGACTTCAAATACGCCAGCCTGGTTATATAACATCACATACACGAGCCTGGTTGGTATGACTTCACATACGCCAGCCTGATTATATAACATCACATACACGAGCCTGGTTGGTATGACTTCACATACGCCAGCCTGGTTATATAACATCACGTACACGAGCCTGGTTGGTATGACTTCACATACGCCAGCCTGATTATATAACATCACATACACGAGCCTGGTTGGTATGACTTCACATACGCCAGCCTGGTTATATAACATCACGTACACGAGCCTGGTTGGTATGACTTCACATACGCCAGCCTGATTATATAACATCACATACACGAGCCTGGTTGGTATGACTTCACATACGCCAGCCTGGTTATATAACATCACGTACACGAGCCTGGTTGGTATGACTTCACATACGCCAGCCTGATTATATAACATCACATACACGAGCCTGGTTGGTATGACTTCACATACGCCAGCCTGGTTATATAACATCACATACACGAGCCTGGTTGGTATGACTTCACATACGCCAGCCTGATTATATAACATCACATACACGAGCCTGGTTGGTATGACTTCACATACGCCAGCCTGGTTATATAACATCACGTACACGAGCCTGGTTATATAACATCACGTACACGAGCCTGGTTGATCAGAACAGACAAAAAAGTATCAAATCTCGTGAGCTTAAAAATTAATGTTATAATTATAAGTGTGTTTAAAATGGGGCAGTTGAGCTTTTCATCACGTTTATTTTGTCACATTTTAAGTATTGCCGTTGTGGTATATAATTAGATAATTCATATTGTTAGAGGACAGTTTAACCTAACTTAACCTTAACGTAAATCGAGAAATTTGCTGCAAGCACAATGAGAGAAATCTACATACAATTTACGAGGCTTGGTTGTCCCTGGGACACAGGCCAGAAAGATTTGTTTATATATAATTAATATAAAACTTAGAAAATACTGGAGGAACTAAATATGCTCATTGAAATAACCCTTCATAGAAGTTCGAGGTAAAAAGTACACAGTATGTACACTGTTGTACATAATTTCTCAGTATATTAAATTAACTCTGCTATTTATTAAGGATTAATAAATAGCAGAGTTAATTTAATATACTGAGAAATCATGTGCAACAGTGTACATACTAGATATATTTTTTTTTATTTTCATTATTATATTTTATTATTTTATTCATTTATTTTATTATTATTCAGTATATTACTAGTTGTTGATAAGGACGTGGGTGATAATGTCACGCCCGCCCCCCAGCGTGATTCATCATTCACGTGATGCTTATGAGGGTACTGGTGACATCACCATACATGACTAACCTGGCGCCGAGACGCGACCCCCAACAATCACAGCTGGGTGAGTACACAGGGCAGGGAGGCTGTGTCAACATGTAAGGCTGAGAACACTGGTTCTTGTAAACAATGACGGAATCTGATGGCAGCTTCGTGTTAATCGGGTTATTTCTCTCTCTCTCTCTCCCTCTCCCTCCGTCCGTCTCTCTCTCTCTCTCTCTCTCTCTCTCTCTCTCTCTCTCTCTCTCTCTCTCTCTCTCTCTCTCTCCCTCCCTCCCTCCCTCTCCCTCTAACTCCGTCCGTCTCTCTCTCTCTCTCTCTTTTTTTTTTTTTACACAGCGTTTGGCAAGGTTAAGGATCCCTAGCTTTATTGACAAGCTATTTACAGGTTAAGGATTCCTAGCTTTATTGGCAAGCTAAGAGCTGTTACCTACATCAGCAAATTTGAAAGCATTTTTATTGTTATGAGACATACAAGTAGGGAACAGGATGAAGTTGGAACCATCTGTGGGCCAGCATTTTCATTTTATCAACTGACTTTATCCTGTTGACATCATTATGTTGTACAAATGTGTTCCATACTCGAGTCATCCTGGGTATATATGATCTCAGAGGAGTGATGTTCTGGAGAAGGGTACAGCCAGAATGAAGTTGCTGCTTTCTGCCCGTCTTGTGGCATAAAAGCTTGTTTCTCGCTGTCCTCGAAGTGGATCCAAGTGTGATACTTTGACAGTATTGGCCTTGTTCATAACAGTAAGGCCAGCCACATCCCTCCTGTGTTGAAGCTCTGCTGAAATGACAGATCTATCCAGGATGGGTCCAGGCGAGAGATGAGACGTCTTGCTCTGTTCTCCACTCTATCAATCAGTCGCAGATGATAGGGGCAGGCAAACCAAGAAATTGGAGCATACTCAAGGTGCGAGCGTACTTGTGCCTCGTACAGAATCTTGCAACACCTACTGTCAAGCAGATGCGAGATACGGCGAAGTGCTGTAAGCTTCCTGGCTGCCTTGTTTGCTAGGTTTACAACATGGTTCTTCATGGTTAGTTTGGAGTCAAATTTCACCCCAAGGATATCAACTTCTTCTCCAGGTGCCAACACCCTCCCATTCATCCTTACTACTGCACCAGCATTACCATCATGGTGCCTAGAGACGATCATCCTTTGCATTTTCTCAGGTGCAAATGTTACTTGCCAACTATTTCCCCAAGCTGATATAGCTCTTAGCTGGTGATTGATGTAGCTTAGAGCAGCTGGCATTTCTTCTCTTGGATAAGTGAATGTCAGTGTACAGTCATCTGCATATGCATGTGATTCTGGGATGAGATGAAGAAGGTCGTTGAAGTAGACATTCCATAACAATGGTCCCAACACGCTTCCTTGTGGAACACTTGCCCCAATAGGATGTCTTGCTGATTCCGTTCCATTGAGAACTATACTTAGAGATCTACCATGAAGGTAATCACTGAGGAGACATAGCGTAGAGCCTGCAATTCCCAGTGCTTGAAGTTTTGCTAAGAGGCCCTGGTGCCACACCCGGTCGAAAACACCAGCAATGTCCAGTGCTACCACACAGCTGACTTTGGATTCATCCAGTGACTGGTGCCACTTAGTGGAGAGGTTTAACAACAGATCAGCAGCAGAGTAACCTTTCCTGAAGCCATATTGACGATCACAAAGTAGTGAGTGGTAGTCAAAAAACTCTGTCATTTGTCTTGAGATTATTGTCTCAAGGATCTTACCAGTGATTGACAGGAGTGGCACTGGTCTGTAGTTGCTGATTTCTGCTCTGCTCTTGTTTTTGTGAACAGGGACTACATTTGCCTCTTTCCACAGAGAGGGCCATTTACACTGCACTAGGCAGTGCTGAAAGATGCGAGTTAGAGGTGCTGCTAGCTGGTCTGCACATCTCAGCAATCTTGGGCTCAACTTGTCTGGGCCCACAGCCTTTTCTTGGTCAAGCGATTTAAGAAGGAAATGCACCTCCTCCTGCCTTATTGTCATCACTGACAGTTTTGACACAGTTCTTGCAGCTAGCCAAGGAGGGTCCCTTGCTGGATCAGGAACTTACATTGTGGTAGCAAAGTGTTCAGCAAAGAGGTCCGCCTTCTCTTGACTACTAGTAGAGGTGGTCCCATCCTGTCGATTTAGAGGTGGAATGAGTTCATCAGGCAGATAACCTTGTCTGTCCTTGACCAGGGACCACCAGGTTTTGGAGACTACCCTACCTGATGCTAGCTTTCTTTTTGTATCCACCTCCCATTTAGCAATGGCCCACTTTTGAACGTCACGCATATGCCTACAGGCTTGCCTGTGCAAGTTCCTGTTATAGGTGGTAGGATGTCTCTTATACCTTCGCCATGCTTTGTACTTAGCAGTAGCAGCCTCTCTACAACGAAAGCCAAACCAAGGCTGATCTGTAGGCTTCGTCACATATTGCCGGTGAGGAATGTGTTTTTGTTGTAGATTAAGGATGTGTCCAGTGAAGGCTTTCACTTGGTTGTCAACATCCCCTTGGAGAGAGCATTCCAATCGGTGGTGGCGAGCTCAGAGCAAAGAGCTGGCCAGTTACCACTTTCCCATAGCCAGGTTGTGCGTGTGGACTCCTCACCTCGTTCTGTTGGCATCTTAAGTGTCGTAAAAACAGCCTTGTGGTCAGACAATCCAACGTAGCCGAGGGGTTGACAAGTGACTATACCTTCTGCCAGATCACTCACTACTGGGTCAAGGGAGGAGCCAGAGATGTGAGTACGGAAATCAACAAAGTTTCTCATGTCAAATACTGCAAGAAGGTTATCAGAATCCCTCTGTATAAGGTGTTGATTGAGGTCACCAACAATTATTATATGTTGACAGTTGTGTTGTAGCAGAAGGGAGCCCATATTTTCCATTAGGAAGTTGATGGGGTCTGCATGTTGCCACTGAGGTCTGTACATTGCACATGCTAGTACAGAGGTACTAGTGTTTATGCAGAGCTTGAAGAACATCATTTCAAGATGGGTAGAGGTGGCAACATCAATGTGCTGGGCATGAACACTTTTAGAGAAGCACACAGCAACACCTCCTCCTTGCCCTTGCCTGTCTCTTCTCATCCACGAGGTGTAGCCAGCAATTCTTTCAAAATTTTCTGGAGTCCTGTCATCCAAAAATGTTTCAACAACAGCTATCATGTCGGGACGGCGAGTGTTCACAAAACTGTGTGTGAGCTCTCCAACATTAGTAATGAAACCTCTAATGTTGGCCGACAGGATGCTGATAGACTGGCTCCTCATGATGTGGTCAGCTTGAGGTGGTGGGTGTGTAGGGCATGTAAGGTGCCTGCCCTTGAGAGAGGTAGGGTACTGAGGCAGCTGCAGGGATGTAGGTCTGTGGTCTTGTATAAGGCACAATACCACCTGCTGGACTGAGATAGGAGTAGCTGAGTGGGTGACGTGTGAGAGTGTTCACCAATTCAGAGATGCTGCTGGTTTGTTCTGAGAACAGGTCTCTAAACAGGTGGTCCTGTCTGTCAAGTTCCTTTTTCTTCCGACACTGGTCCTCCTGATGTCCTTTCTTGTAGTAGTAATTGCACCTGGTATCTCGTAGACTGTTGTTGGCGGTGTGCCCCTTCCGGTGACAGCGAGAGCACAGCCACGCTGTCTCTCTCTCTTTCTCTTTCTATGTGTCTACTCACAAGTTTTGTTCCACTAGTAAAGGCAATTTTAATGGTCCAGGAAGGATCGAAACTTGGTCTCACATGTCCTTTTTAGTGTACTTGAATGCTGTTTCAACCAAAGTATCGTAGCGTTCATTCTGTATGTTGGAAAGTCGTTATTTTGTATTGTATCTAAAACAAAATCTTGTGGAAAATTCTGAAGGAATTCTTCCCAAATCTGCACACCAATATCACTCTTTACGAAAGTGCAAAATGCCTTCAGTGAAAAGCAGGAGAACAGTGAGTATACTGAGAGAAAACCCGCAAGTGTAAAGGGACTAATGCTTAAACACCCTCTTGTCATACATAATGGGAAAGATGAACAGACTCTGGCTGTTTTCAAGAGGGAACTCGATAAGTTCCTCAAGTCACATCACAACGATGTGACTTGAGATTGATGGATCTAAGCAGGAGATTACTGGCTGGGCTGCGTCTGCCCTTGTTGCCACCTCCCTAGCGAAGAACGATAGCAACTTTGTTGAGTTAATCATGAGAATTAACAACTGGGCGTCTACACTGCAAGCTGAATTGTTTGCCATCCTGATGGCTCCAAAACTAACTTATGACACTGAGGTTGACTCTATGATTATTACTGATTCTATGTCATCACTGAGAGTTTTGACTCACGAAATGACTCGGACAGCATGCTCATTGGGGAAGCCAGGTATGGATGCTCAGAAATCCGCGAAAAGGGGAATTAATGTACATTTGTTATAGATTCCGTAACACATTGGATTACTCCTTCATGATAAAGTTGATACGTTAGCCAAGAAAGGTACCCTGAAGGAACATGTAGAATATAATTTTGGTATATCAGTGTCTAGCATTAGAAATAATAATAGGAGAGAAGTAAATAATAAAACGGTGTTATAGGAATGCAATTAGAAGCTTGGGGAGATCTATAACCCACTATGATAACATGAACGTAGATAAATACGTTTATGGAGCAACTTTCAATTTGAACAGACTGACTAATGTTGTAGTGGCCAGGCTTAGGCTTAATTACAAGTACTTCTGACTGTTTGAGAGAGACACAGACGATGATCAAACCAAATGCAAAGTATGTGACCAACACTATGATCACTATCTTGAACTCTGTGTGCTTAATTGTCTATTTAGTGAGGAATATAGAGATAGTATAATAACCTATGTGACATGTCAAGATATTAATGAAAACAAGATTCCGGATATATTAAGCAAATTTCCTAAATTTGCTTGTAACAAATAAGTGAACTGTAGATATAAATTCAGATGTCCTCCTTTTAACCCTTTTGAGGCCTAGTTCCTAGTTCCTTGCGCTACTCCACAAAATGGATATGGGGTGCACAATTAACTAGGCATTACGGTGGCAAAATCTAAAAAAAAAAAAATCTAATCTCAAGTCATTTCATAATCATCCTGGCTGTGATGTATACACTGGACTGTGTTCGGTCGGAACCAACAGACTGGTTGATTAGACGATCAACCAGGAAAGCTGGTCTAGGACTGGGGCGCAGGGGCGTTGACCCCTCTGATTTTAATACATGTAATCTTCGGTTAATAATAATGGTGTGATGAATGGTTTGAAAAACCGACAAGTTGAAGATTGAGACACTTATGCAGCATATGGGAATCTTTATTCAGGAAACGTTTCGCCACACAGTGGCTTCATCAGTCCAATACAAAGAGGAAGGCGTAAGGAGAGGAGGAGTATGAGGTAATCAGTCCCTCAACCTGGAGTCGATGTGTTCAGTCCATCAATCTTGTAGAATGTACAGCAGAGGGCCGTAGACGTGGCTTATATACTGTAGTGAGGTGAGGTGAAGCAGGCGGAGGCGGAGTCATAGTGGTACCATCCACTAGTCGAAGTAGGTCTTCGTCCAAAGGTTGAACAAGTGTTGAAGAATTCTTTGTAACAAGATCCCATGATGCTGCAGTGTCTGACAGTTGTGATGAATGGTTTTATAAGCCACGTCTACGGCCCTATGCTGTACATTCTACAAGATTGATGGACTGAACACATCGACTCCAGGTTGAGGGACTGATTACCTCATACTCCTCCTCTCCTTACGCCTTCCTCTTTGTATTGGACTGATGAAGCCACTGTGTGGCGAAACGTTTCCTGAATAAAGATTCCAATATGCTGCATAAGTGTCTCAATCTTCAATAATAATGGTAATTTCTACCATCAAGGAAATACTTTCCTTTCTTTAGCTAAAGTTGGACATACTGGATCAGAGTTGTGTGTTTAGTTGCAAGGAGTGCAACCACAAGAGTGGGAGCGAAAGTGGGTTTCTGTTTTTTTTTTTTAATAAAATTTGATATACCAGCAGTGTGCTGCTACCCTATTCTATATGAAAGTGTGAGGCAGGGAGAGAGGGTTGATTGAGTGTGAGGGAGGGCAGGGAGAGAGGATCGAGTGTGAGGCAGGGAGAGAGGATCGAGTGTGAGGCAGGGAGAGAGGGTCGAGTGTGAGGCAGGGAGAGAGGGTCGGGTGTGAGGCAGGGAGAGAGGATCGAGTGTGAGGCAGGGAGAGAGGGTCGAGTGTGAGGCAGGGAGAGAGGATCGAGTGTGAGGCAGGGAGAGATGGTCGAGTGTGAGGCAGGGAGAGAGGACCGAGTGTGAGGCAGGGAGAGAGGGTCGGGTGTGAGGCAGGGAGAGAGGGTCGAGTGTGAGGCAGGGAGAGAGGGTCGAGTGTGAGGCAGGGAGAGAGGATCGAGTGTGAGGCAGGGAGAGAGGGTCGGGTGTGAGGCAGGGAGAGAGGATCGAGTGTGAGGCAGGGAGAGAGGGTCGGGTGTGAGGCAGGGAGAGAGGGTCGAGTGTGAGGCAGGGAGAGAGGGTCGGGTGTGAGGCAGGTAGAGAGGGTCGGGTGTGAGGCAGGGAGAGAGGATCGAGTGTGAGGCAGGGAGAGAGGGTCGAGTGTGAGGCAGGGAGAGAGGATCGAGTGTGAGGCAGGGAGAGAGGGTCGAGTGTGAGGCAGGGAGAGAGGATCGAGTGTGAGGCAGGGATAGAGGGTCGGGTGTGAGGCAGGGAGAGAGGATCGAGTGTGAGGCAGGGACAGAGGGTCGGGTGTGAGGCAGGGAGAGAGGATCGAGTGTGAGGCAGGGAGAGAGGATCGAGTGTGAGGCAGGGAGAGGGTCGGGTTTGAGGCAGGGAGAGAGGGTCGGGTGTGAGACAGAAAGAGAGGGTCGAGTGTGAGGCAGGGAGAGAGGGTCGAGTGTGAGGGAGGGAGGGTAGGGAGAGAGGGTCGATCGTAGTGTTGTGGAGGATTAAAAATGGGAGGGAAGGGAGAAGTCTTATAATGTCGTGAGTGACACACTGATAGCGTGGATAGACATGCTCTTTAATACAATGTTGACTCTTCATACATCAGTCGTGGCGCCAGTCATGGCATCAGTCATGGCGCCAGTCATGACGTCAGTCA
Organism: Cherax quadricarinatus; assembly: GCF_038502225.1. Taxonomy (NCBI): domain Eukaryota; kingdom Metazoa; phylum Arthropoda; class Malacostraca; order Decapoda; family Parastacidae; genus Cherax; species Cherax quadricarinatus. The sequence continues at coordinate 23,364,462 of NC_091335.1, read as the reverse complement.
TGGCGCCAGTCATGGTGTCAGTCATGGTGTCAGTCATGGTGGCAGTCACTGTGCCAGCGGTGACTTCTGTGTGCTAGCGCGGAATCCTCTTGTTTAATACAGATTCTGAGTACACACTGATATTTTTATCACAGTGTGGACTTCACAGACCAAGACCTGTTTTCCTACATATTCTTATTTCAAAGCCTAGCTCTCCAGGTTACCATCTACAACAGTCTGCTAATCTTCAGGGTCCTGTTTACTGCTACGGGAACAGAGGCAGCAGAGATAAAGAGGCTTACACATTGTTACCTATTTATTATGTCAACTGGTGTAAGGGGAAGAACTAGACACATGTGCAGCACGTGGTGTATCTGTTTGAAGACGTTTCGGAAACCAGTGGCAAAATGTCTTGTCGGTTTTGTATGCCATCACTGCAATGACAGGTACAAGGAAACTAGAACATACGTAAAGTTTCACCTTGGAATCGAACCTGGCTCTCTGCGGTTGTGAGCCAAGGGTTCCATGCTTTTCGAGTGATTCGGCAACCTGACCTCATTTTAAAATGTCAACTTTTGACGTTTTACTTAAACGTTAATTTTTTAAACGTTTCCCATTTTTTTTGTCAAAGGTGTATTTTCTTTTAATGGTAAGGTAAATAAATTCAGGTAAGGTTAGGGTAGGGTGAGTTAGTAAGGCATCACCTAGATTATGCAGCTCAATTCTGGTCTCCATATTACAGAATGGACATAAATTCGTTAGAAAACATTCAGCGTAGGATGACTAAATTAATACATAGCATTAGAAATCTTCCTTATGAAGAAAGATTGAAGACTCTTAAGTTACATTCACTTGTTAGACGAAGAATGAGGGGAGACCTGATCGAAGTGTATAAGTGGAAGATAGGTATTAATAAAGGGGATATTAACAAGGTCTTGAGGATATCTCTCCAAGAGAGAACCCGCAGTAATGGATTTAAATTAGATAAGTTTAGATTTAGAAAGGACATAGGAAAGTATTGGTTTGGAAATAGGGTAGTTGATGAGTGGAACAGTCTACCTAGTTGGGTTATTGAGGCTAGGACTTTGGGTAGTTTCAAATTTAGGTTGGATAAGTACATGAGTGGGAGGGGTTGGATTTGAGTGGGACTTGCACATCGGAGCTTGTTTCTTGGGTGGCATTGAAAATTGGGTTGGTCAAATGCCTAGTATGGGCCAACAGGCCTGCTGCAGTGTTCCTCCTTTCTTATGTTCTTATGTTCTTATGAATGTATAAAAGCGTATCTTCAACCACGAATACACATCGCAGTGCGTCTGGCAACGAGATGGCTGAAGGAAAATAGTAAATGTGAACGTTTATCACTGGTAGTGCCAGAATGGACTGAGCTGTAATGTGGGTATGGACGTTCAGCGCATTTGTACCCACTGTAAGTGGCATTGTACCCCCTGATAGGTGCCATTGCACCCACTGATTTATACTACCTTGAGGTTCCGGGGGTCAACGCCCCCGCGGCCCCGTCCTCGAGTAGGCCTCCCGGTAGATCATGGCCTGATCAACCAGGCTGTTACTGCTGGTCGCACACAGTCCAACGTACGAACCACAGCCCTGCTGATTAGACACTGACTTAAGGTATCTGTCCAGTTCCCTCTTGAAGACAGCCAGGGGTCTATTGGTGATTCCCTTTATGTATAGTGGGAGGCTGTTGAGCAGTCTTGGGCTCTGGATATTTATTGTGTTTTCTCTTAATGTACTCATGGCACCCACTTTTTTTCTTTGGGAGTATGTTGCACCGTCTGCCGAGTCTTTTGCTTTTGTAGGTAGTGATTTCTGTGTGAAGATTTGGAACCAGTCCCTCAAGGATTTCCCAGTTGTGGATTATGTTGTATCTGTCTCACCTGCGTTCCAAGAAGTACATGTCAAGGGACTTCCAACGTTCCCAATAATTAAGGTGCTTGACCGAACTAATACGTGAAGGTTCTCCGTACATTCACTGGATCTGCAATTTCATCTGCCTTGAGTGTGAGGCTGTTGGTGTACAGCAGTATTCCAACCTAAAGAGAACAAGTGACTTAAAGAGTGGCCCGGTGGCCTGGTGGCTAAAGCTCCCGCTTCACACACGGAGGGCCCGGGTTCGATTCCCGGCGGGTGGAAACATTTCGACACGTTTCCTTACACCTATTGTTCTGTTCACCTAGCAGAAAATAGGTACCTGGGTGTTAGTCGACTGGTGTGGGTCGCATCCTGGGGGACAAGATTAAGGACCCCAATGGAAATAATTTAGACAGTCCTCGATGACGCACTGACTTTCTTGGGTTATCCTGGGTGGCTAACCCTCTGGGGTTAAAAATCCGAACGAAATCTTATCTTAAGAGGTAATATTGTACCCACTGATGGGTGGTATTGTACTGATTGTTAGGCAGTATTGTGCCCACTGATTGATAAGTGGTATTGTACCTGCTGATACCTGGTATTGTATCTGCTGATACCTGGTATGTTACTGATTGATAAGTGGTATTGTACCTGCTGATACCTGGTATTGTATCTGCTGATACCTGGTATGTTTTCTTACACAGTTCCTTGCAGTTGCAATGTCTTCGTCCTGTTTCAAAGCACTTGTGCTCTCTCGCATAGAGCATTATTCAGTGTTGACGACTCCCACCAGAGCACTAAAAGATGTCGAGAGCTTAAACATATACAGACATCATTTACGTCCCGCATAGAGCTCATAAAACATTTAAGTTATTGGGAACGCCTTAGAGACCCTAAGTATGTACTCGCTGGAGCACAGGAGAGATGTACATGACACACACACACACACACACACACACACACACATATATATATATATATATATATATATATATATATATATATATATATATATATATATATATATATATAGTACGTAGAAGCTACTTGAGGGCCTGGTAAATCTGCATACTCCCATAACATACTGGAGTCAGAGAGATAAAAGAATGTAAAATAAACCCAGTGGAAAACAGAGGCACCTTGAGCAAAGTAAGAGTACATTGTATCAACATCTGTGGTCACAGACTGTTCAAAACACGACCCCAAGATATAAACACTGCCGGAACAAATGTTTTCTAGAGGAAATTGGACATGTTCCTTCGCTAAGAGCCAAATCAGTTAGGCTGTGATGGTTATGTGGACCAGCGGGCCGCCAGCAGCAACAGCCTGGTTGACCAGGCAAGCACCAAACAAGTATGGTCCAGGGTTGGGCTGCGAGAGTAGGAAATTTCTCGAAACCCTTCAAAAGTATATATATACGGGTTACGAAGTTGCCCATTTCAGGACATTCTCACACCAGTGATAAACGTTCATATTTGAACGTTGCTTGTTTTTCTTCTCCACCTCTTTGCCAGACGTATAACGAAAGGCTTGTGTAATTTGCTTATTAATGGCAACCTGACAAAGCCCAAGGTAGCCTAACCTGAATTATCTTAACTTTAATTAAAAGAAAATGCGAAATATTTGAGGAAATTTTGAAGTGTTTTTAAAGTATACACTGAGAACCACTTTAATAAAGTGAAGTGTTTAAGAACTGGACACTGAAAACCACTTCAAAAAATTGACCAGTAAAACGAGAACTGGTTGTGTATATTTTACCTGGAGATCCATTAAAAATATTAATTTTCCAGGCGCAAGTCATGACAAAAAGGATTATCATTATAACCATGGGGGAGTGCTAAACCCATAGGATTATACAGTGCATGTGGGGGGGATGGAAGGTATTCAGGCTCAATTCAGGGAACCAGAACACAGATCCAATTCCCTAGATCAAGAGCCCCTCACCGGCGTTTAGAAACCTCCCTTGAGGGGATGACAAGAATGAGCAGTCTGAGTTTGTGCTGGCTAGGATGAGCAATCTTGAGTTTGTGCTGGCTAGGATGAGCAATCTTGAGTTTGTGCTAGTTAGGATGAGCAATCTTGAGTTTGTGCTGGCTAGGATGAGCAATCTTGAGTTTGTGCTAGTTAGGATGAGCAAGCTTGAGTTTGTGCTGGCTAGGATGAGCAATCTTGAGTTTGTGCTAGTTAGGATGACCAATCTTGAGTTTGTGCTGGCTAGGATGAGCAATCTTGAGTTTGTGCTAGTTAGGATGAGCAATCTTGAGTTTGTGGTAGTTAGGATGAGCAATCTTGAGTTTGTGCTGGCTAGGATGAACAATCTTGAGTTTGTGGTAGTTAGGATGACCAATCTTGAGTTTGTGCTGGCTAGGATGAGCAATCTTGAGTTTGTGCTAGTTAGGATGAGCAATCTTGAGTTTGTGGTAGTTAGGATGAGCAATCTTGAGTTTGTGTTACTTAGGATGAGTAGTCTTGAGTTTGTACAGGTTAGCGATACTCTCTGTCACTTCCTGGAACACGCAGATCGCCTTCATGTGAGTGAATCAGTAGGACCAGTACGCTAAAACATAAACACAGAGCCGTGACCATAAATGTGCTTGTTACGAAGGCGTGTGTGTGGTAGTAGTTACTAGCTATCAAAGACATTTGTCGATATAAGTACCATGCGCTAACCGAGTGTGCCATAGGGGCCTACTTGTCGATAGACACTTGTCCAGTTTTTGTACTCACCTAATTTCGGTTGCAGGGGTCGATTCATAAATCCGACTTGCAAGATGAGCATAGGTAATGGAGAACATATACCAGATAACGCACAGTTATATCATCAGTTGCAGCAACACTGAAAATGTTATTGAGAGGATGGGATTATTTTTATTATTGTCGTATGGGTTATTCATTCTCATGAGGAGGAGAATATACAGTCAATTTACCGACGGTCTTGAGTAACTGTTAAAAGAAAATAGACGTTCATTTAGGAGAATGAGTTGCGTGAATGTGTTTTATGGAAGGCTTGTGGTTCATACAGCGTCCTTACGTAGCACGAGAGGCCTTACCGCAGCAGCCAGTGTGTGAAGTGAATGTTTCAAGAATTACTAAGCTTTATCATTACATTCCAAACAGAACACGTAACCATGGTCACATGTGGTCATTCCTTAAGTTGTGGTTTCTAAGCTACAACACAAGGCAATAGAAATTAAATCTTTCAAATATCTGTTTAGAAAAATGGTAAGTTGATGACATTTTCTCGAAAATATTTTTCTAGTGATAAGGAATTAGTAGATAAATCCAAAACTCTTGATTAAAAATATTAACCAGCGTATTAATAAGTTGACATTAACAAGAAAAAAATAAAATTTACTTTAAAATCTTATCGTTGCTATCATTTAATTTAAGTAACCTGTCCTGTTCTCTCTTGAAGACACCAAGGGGTCTATTAGTAACCCCCCCCCCATATTACTGACGGGACGTTATTGAATAGTCTTAGGTTAGGCATCCCCTCCCCTCTCAAGACTTATTGTGTCGTCTCAGTATACTCAGGGGCATCCCTGCTTTTCATTGTGGTATATTGCACCGTATATTGAGCCTTTTGCTTTCGTAGGGCGTGATTTCTGTGTGCAGATTTGGGAGTTATTAAAATGAAATCTGACTTTTAATGGGCTATAAAACATGAATGATAAATGTTCGATACATAGACGGCTGTGTTCTGTTATTAAATTCACGAGAAAGCTCAAAACCCGTAGGAGCCATTAGCACCTACGGAATAGGAGGATAAGTTAGGGAGGGTAGTTGCAAATCCTTGGATCAAAAGCATCAAGGTACTTTTGATGTTTCTGTTGCCTCCTGGTCGTTCCACCTCACGGCAGAAATCATATATAACAGAAAGGCACAATACCGTGATTGGAACAATACTTAAATAACCCCCACATAGGAGAGAAGAGCTTACGACGACGTTTCGGTCCGACTTGAACCATTTACAAAGTCACTCTTTGTAAATGGTCCAAGTCAGACCGAAACGTAGTTGTAAGCTCGTGTCTCCTATGTGCGGGCTATGTGTGTAGAAATCATTTGTTTCAAAATCACTGTAGCTGTGGAAAATTTTAATAATTTTCCTATGATTTATATGTAATAATTGATAGGGTTAATAATGTTTCTATAATATAGGTGTGTAACGCTAATGTGACTTTCAAAAGGTGGTAAGTCACAAGGGAACCAACATATTCTCTGTAATTTCCTTATATAATGAAATAAGTTAATTGAGTAAACAAATTATTGTAATAAATATTAAAAATATTAATATTCTGATAAAGTAAATGTAATACACACCCAAAAATATCATTAAATTTGAATAAATATATGTATATAAGACAGTGATAGAGAAGCAAAACAAGGAGGATGGAAGAACGGATCACCTGGGTCGTGAATGTATCTCTAATTCTTTAGTGTCAGTTAGTAATATTAGCGGTTATTTTTCACTAGAAGATAAGTGAATAGGAAATACATCTGGAAGGGTCCAGAGTAGTTGTCTAATGTTAGATTTAATTAATGATCTTGGAGATTAATACATATAACATCACGACGCGCAATAACCATCGTAGAGACTTAAATGAGAGAAATCTCACATATGTATGCGCGGAATGTTCACGTTCAATATGGCTGACAAGTGGAGGAAAAAAAATGCAGTATAATGCAAGCCTTTATTGACGTTTCACCTACACATTGATCTTATCAAGTTAAAACAGGTGTGTTTGTGACTTGATTAAGCCCATTGTGTGGGCGAAATGTTATCAATAAAGGATCGCATTACACCGCATTTGTCTTTTTCCTTCTTGTAGGTATTTTATGTCATGTCTCTCCCTGGCTGACAATTAGTCTGTGACTTCATATGTAAAACCTCGACGTGGTCCACTACGCTATATCTTAAGAACACAAGTTGTGCGTGTGAGGGATGTCTGCTTATCAAGCAAACCTTGAGTACTTCATTATTTACAGTGGTGGTTCCCTTCTACCATCACTCCTAGTAAAGTTTTTTTTTTTTTGAGTACATGTTGATGGAATGATTTGAAGTGTCAGTCATATGATGATTAGCTCGTTGGAGATTTTTTTCTTTATTTAACCAAGGCCTTCTGCTGGCGTAAAAAAAAAAAAACTATCACAGAAGTTGTGGAGATATTTGGAGAAGAGCTTTTAAAATTAGAAAGAACTGGGGGCTAGGCTTTCAAGTCTCCCGGAGTGGGTGTGTAAAGGTTTGTTGTTGCTAGAGTTAGCTCAGATTAAAGTGAGAGTGAGTTAGAGTTTCATACACGAATTTTAAGACTCAGAAACGGTTTTAAATTATCTTATACTTTTAACTAAGAGTAATAATACACATACACATAAATAACTCTAAATTATTGTAGGATGACTTTGATAAATTGAGCAAATAATGATAGATGGATGACGGCAGTGAATGCAGATGTAGAGGAGAAATCATGTCAAATGCAGAGTATAGACTGCGTATAACAATCTGTATATTCCTGTGTGTCTTAAAGAATCAGACAGCAAGGCATCTAGGAGGGAGGTGGTCAGTCTAAAATAGCTTTCAAATATACGGATGGAGAAATGTTATGTTATTTACAACACATGTTTTCCCCTTTCCTTCACGCACGCGCGCGCTCATACTCACAATTACAACAGGACAAATGTCTATCAACGAGTGCCTTTGACAACTGCCTATACCCCCTCCCCCCACACACACACGTGCGCGCGCGTAATCTCACTGGTATACCTCACAAGTAGCTTGTCATTATCAAAACACTAGTGCAAAAAAATAAAAAGACCTTCGCTTCATCCCTGCATTGAGATAATATAACCTCATTACAGCATTCTTATTTAAAAACATTTGTATGTGTGTGTGTGTGTGTGTGTGTGTGTGTGTGAAGGTAGCTTTTAACATAGTGTAGATCCGTACTGTCCCTGCTAACCCTTAGCCCATAGCAACATAATGTAAATTATGACATAATAGTCAACTGTGGCTCTCTAAGAGGGCGACATACTGCCGCCTCTCTCTGTCTTATTAAGATACTGGAACAGCCTAGCCTTATGTACATGCCCTGTCCCGAGACTTTATAACCATTAACAATTTTCTCTTTTAGTAAATGCTGCGATTCTTCGTAATTATGAAGAACCATGTCATAAAAAAAGTTTGTAGTTGAAGGACATAATGTTGATGCAGTTTTTAACTTCATAAGTTCAAAGTTAAATACTGCCGAGGAGCTGGACAATATCGAAAATTTAGCCAGTGAATAGATGTGAATCAATTACGCATGTTCTTTTATGAGGTCCAATATATTGGCCTACTGGAAAAACATCATTTAAAGCAATTCATTGCGGGATTTGCCCAGTGTTTTCCTGCGTCCAGGTCTGGTTGCCACGACCACTTCCCTATCCTTGTTGTTACAACTGGAAGAAATAAAAGTGGAATACAGCTCAGTTTGTATTTTCTTTTTTCGCATACAACATCAGTTTGGGATGTAGTTTTAAATATAGGACGTCGTAGCTCTCATCACTGATCAGCCTATTTATCGCTTTGAGTTTAATCGTCATTAAGGTGTTACTTTAACACAGATCATCAGTGTTCTTCCACTGGATATCTTTACAGCTTCACACACCTCGGGGACTCCATAAACAAAAATTATGTTGGAGCAGATATCTCGTGACTCCCTGGAAACTCATTGGCGATTCCTCTGAGGGACACAGCCCACTATTTGCGAGTCGCTGATCTAGAGAGAGGATCAGATATGTTAACGTGACGTTTGGCGCCGGGGCGTCCGAAGGCCATTCCACTGGTCTAGACTGGATGACTTTTTAAAGTACTGTGACGAGGGGCATATCACATCAATGGGATAACTTATGCAAGACCCTATGGTTTACACACACACACACACACACACACACACACACACACACACACACACACACACACACACCAAGCAGGGATAACAGGGAAGGCACTACAATGGATCAGGGAATACTTGTCAGGAAGACAGCAGCGAGTCATGGTACGTGGCGAGGTGTCAGAGTGGGCACCTGTGACCAGCGGGGTCCCGCAGGGGTCAGTCCTAGGACCAGTGCTGTTTCTGGTATTTGTGAACGACATGACGGAAGGAATAGACTCTGAGGTGTCCCTGTTTGCAGATGACGTGAAGTTGATGAGAAGAATACACTCGATCGAAGACCAGGCAGAACTACAAAGGGATCTGGACAGGCTGCAGAACTGGTCCAGCAATTGGCTCCTGGAGTTCAATCCCACCAAGTGCAAAGTCATGAAGATTGGGGAAGGGCAAAGAAGGCCGCAGACGGAGTACAGTCTAGGGGGTCAGAGACTACAAACCTCACTCAAGGAAAAAGATCTTGGGGTGAGTATAACACCAGGCACATCTCCTGAAGCGCACATCAACCAAATAACTGCTGCAGCATATGGGCGCCTAGCAAACCTCAGAACAGCATTCCGACATCTTAATAAGGAATCGTTCAGGACCCTGTACACCGTATACGTTAGGCCCATATTGGAGTATGCGGCACCAGTTTGGAACCCACACCTAGCCAAGCACGTAAAGAAACTAGAGAAAGTGCAAAGGTTTGCAACAAGACTAGTCCCAGAGCTAAGAGGTATGTCCTACGAGGAGAGGTTAAGGGAAATCAACCTGACGACACTGGAGGACAGGAGAGATAGGGGGGACATGATAACGACATACAAAATACTGAGAGGAATTGACAAGGTGGACAAAAACAGGATGTTCCAGAGATTGGACACAGTAACAAGGGGACACAGTTGGAAGCTAAAGACACAGATGAATCACAGGGATGTTAGGAAGTATTTCTTCAGCCACAGAGTAGTCAGTAAGTGGAATAGTTTGGGAAGCGATGTAGTGGAGGCAGGATCCATACATAGCTTTAAGCAGAGGTACGATAAAGCTCACGGCTCAGGGAGAGTGACCTAGTAGCGATCAGTGAAGAGGCGGGGCCAGGAGCTCGGACTCGACCCCCGCAACCTCAACTAGGTGAGTACATATATATATATATATATATATATATATATATATATATATATATATATATATATATATATATATATATATATATATATATATATTTACAAATACATATATTAGACATTTACAGATATGTTTTCCAATTCGCAAACGGGCGAAATTATTTACAAGCATTATCTCTGAGTCCACAGCAGGATTCGAACACTCGCACACAGCATTAACATACGCAGCACTTAAGCTGAGTGGCTTAAGTACTGCGTACTTTGATGCAGTGTGTGCAGGTTCGAATCCTGCTGTGGACTGAGATAATGTTTGTAGATTTGTATATATTTAAGGGCGGAGAGTAGTGAAATGGATTATCAAGGCGTGCTAAAAACGGAACTATTTATCAGACGTACTTGACCACGCCAGACCACACATAACTGAATAGCTGTATTGAAATTCTAAATGAATATTTTTAAAGTCATGTTTTGCTATTGTAGAGGTCTGATTTATGACTGGTTTCATAACCTTACAGTAATCATATCAGGTATATTCTTTAAGCAATGTTGCAATTGTTAAGGAAGGTGCAATTATTTATTACCGACGATTATTGTCTTTGAAGATATATATATATATATATATATATATATATATATATATATATATATATATATATATATATATATATATATATATATATATATTATACTCTCATTTTATTTCGGTAAATAATCTCATCTTGAAATTTCGTATGATTCTGCAATGCTGTGTTCTGCCGTAGAATGTTGGATTGGTTTGTGAGGTTTAGTGTGTTGACTGCACGAGGTTCAACGAGGCTACATTTCACATGTATACCGCCAATTAAGGATACATAAGCCCTTATAATAATAATGAAAATTTATTTCTATGCTTAGGTTATAATGTGTGTTTACATATAATTTCATTGGAGCAAAGAAAGCTACTATCATGCCAAGTCATGATTAAATTCAGTGTATATACAGAAATATATACCTTGGGGTATATACATATTCTGATATTGTAATTTTTGTGTATTTGATATTCAGTATATCAGGGTAAACTTTTACGTTAAGTCTTTTGTTTATTTATCAATTTATCTATTTTTTATGTGCCTGGTGCCGAGACCTTGCTCTGATTACAATATGACAAGGACTTTCTCTGAACTACCCAAAGTAAAGTGCTTCTTGACTCAAGCCATTTTACAGTTTGGTGATACACAGACACAGGACTAGTAATTACTGCACTTGAAAATAATGAAAAACAAACAATTCATAGAGATGATTCAGACCAGAAGAAAACCAGAAACTCGACAGAGAAAACAACGGAACTAAATTGAACAACCAGAAAACCGATTCTGACAGTAAAAGCGGGTCAGTAATAGACCCGGACCCCCATCCCCTCAAGGGAGGTTCCTTGATGCTGGACCCCCCATCATTTCAAGGGAGGTTCTTTGATGCTGGACCCCCATAATTTCAAGGGAGGTTCCTTGATGCTGGACCCCCATCATTTCAAGGGAGGTTCCTTGATGATAGACCCCATCCCTTCAAGGGAGATTCTTTGATGCCGGACCCCCATCCTCTCAAGGGAGGTTCCTTGATGCTGGACCCACATCCCCTAAAGGGAAGTTCCTTGATGCTGGAACTCCATCTCCTCAAGGCAGGTTCCTTAACCCTATACCGTGCTGGTGACACGCTCGTGATACAAGAAATTGGAATTGTTCCTTGCATAGAACCTGACTCCCCATTCCCCAGTCGCTATAGAGCTTCTAACTTTAGTATTCGGGAGAAAACGAACGCTGTGAGGGTATAAGACACGCATCGCCCTGCCAGGCATAAGCCTCCCACATTTTCTGTTATTGGTTAATTATCAGTAAATACAAGTTAATATATGTTAACCTAACCTAACCGAGAAAAACAGATGTTAAATTTTCGTAGTATGTGTATTAGCTCGGGCAGAAATGAACGAACGACAATTCAAAGGAAACTGCACGATATAATTGGAGAACAGGTTGAACCAATACCAGTTATGATAGTGGGAGTGTAGGTGATGACGCTAATGAGTGGATGAATGGTGATGAAAGTTGAAAACATTGACAGTGGGAGAGGAAGCTGTGGTGATAAAAGCGAAACTGGTGAAATTCATGGCGGCGATGATAAAAATGAGAACAAACACGAACTGGTAATGTAAAAACTGATGTAAAAAAAAAAAAAAAAAAAAAAGAACTAATGAAAAGGAAAACCCCGAAACCTTTTATCAGCAGTCAGCAAAACTAGGAAAAACGGAGCAAGATCCTGAAGTTTCTGAAAATTACTTAAATAACATATCTCGGCATTACAAGGAATTATATCGTTTGATAGATTTCAGTCGAGAAATGTATATCTCAGTCTAGCTATGCTTAGAGTTTACCTTAATCCCTAAAATAGGGATTAAAATAATCCTAATTAGTGGTGTTTAGATAAGGCCTAGGAACTATGACCCAAAAGGGTTTACAGGGATACATTTGGATTTATATAATTCACTTATCTGTTGCAAGGAAATTTAGGAAACTTGCTTTATATATCTGGTATCTTATATCCATTAATAACGTATCTTGATGTATCACATAGGTAATAATATTCCTCAATAAATGGACAATAAACCACATAGTGTTCAAGATAGTGACCATAGGACTAGCCACATACTTTGGGATTTACTTGATCATCAACTGTTTTAAACTCACTAAACCAACCTTCAAGATGTTACTCTACATAATAAATTGAAAAATGTCTAGGTATATCCTAGATAAGTGTAGTGATATCAAGGTTTTTAACTGGCATATTGCATCCCTCAGAAAACGATGTGCTGTCTCCCATCAAGAGGCTGGAACCCAAGACATTGACATAGTTTGTCCGGAAAAAAGTTTGGCACCTATTGGCCAACACCCACAAAATGTATACCACGGTACGGGTGAGGATTGAACTCGCGGCAAGTGAGTCTTAAAACTCCAGATCAGCACGTAAGCCACTGGGCCAGCTGGCTACAATAAGATTCATTCAACTAGATTTATTTATATGCCATAGGGAGGTTAGCATGGGTCCCCCTGTGACCAAAATGCAACTTTTTACAGATGAATATCCCGCCAGCTTGCCCGTGACGAAATCTAGTTCAAGTCCCCTCAAAGCCGTCATCACGTCTCACGAAATCGATTTCGTAAATTATAAAATTCACATTTATAGGCTATATGAGGGAGCCTATTTCATCCCTTCACAGTACGGTTGAGTAGTGAGAAGTGACAGGAGTTATGTACTCCTATAGCATTGAAGTTACTCTTCAGTCCTATATATTACCTTGTGGTTGTATCGTATTTATACTTCGTTTGTGGTATCTCTTGTTATGCTGGTTATGACATCGTTACATCGGCCTCTGATTAACCTTCAGCCCTAACAAATACCATGGCAACTCTACAGTTTTAATGTACTAGATATCTGTGCACTTATCTCCTTCACTTTGCAATATTGCAAATGTAAATATTGAACCAACTGTTTAATTGATAAGATTCAATTCTAGACGCAATATGTATGACCCCACCACGCGTACTGGTGGTAGATGATTGATCTTACTTGTAGATCCTTGTGCCCGATCATCATCAAGAATGAATCATCTGGTGTGCCTAGAGGAACTCTTAATGGAGTATGCTGTCTTTCACTTGTCATTTGCACAGCATGAATCTGACATTGTTGATGATCTATACCTAACAGTCATTATAGATAGCCAACGTCACTATGCTTTGTGGCAAACTAAACGTAAGAAAACTAGTTAACAGTGATCCATATACAGGATGAATTCATTGGCCAAGCGTCTAACTTTTATAAGGATTTTGAACTAAAAAAAGTAAAATTAATAGTTATGTTATAACTACAATCTGTAATTTCCTTGCAACTAATAAATTAACTAAAACGATAAAACTTCAGCATATCAGGTAACAACAGCGTTACGTTCACTCGAATTCCAGAAGTGAAATCGATAGCTAGAGAGATGGGGAAGTGTCACAAGGGAATAACGGTCATCGAGGGAGGTTCCTTCCTTCTGGCGAGGAGCTCTTCTCCTTCTTTTCCTTAAATCGAACCTGGTCGACTCCCATTCTCTCAGGCGCTGCATAACCCTTACGGATTTAGCGCTTCCCCCTAAATATAATAATGAAAGTTAATAACAAATGCTAAAGTTATATCAAGAGCTTCACTTGTGTCTGCATTGGAGTGAGTTACAGAGAGTAGACAAAAATTATTTAAAAAAAAAAAAAATTAGCGGACTACATCAGCATCTTCCCCCCTTCCCCTTGCCCCTTAAACAGAGTATAGGAAATATCAAGATATTTGAAGAGAAAAAACAGGCAAGTTTCTCAGTAAACTAACATTAATAGCTGCAGCATGGTGCGTACCACTGTACATTAAAAATTTTACGTAGATCCTATAGTAGATGAGATCTCATCTGATTTATGCTAAACAATCATAACAATTATAACGCCCTATTTACTGAGTTTGAACTAGGTGTGGTTTATATGTTTTATTAAAACTGGTATACTAGTATGCTGCTACCTTGCTCTGCATGGTAGTTACACAGCGGGAATAAGAACTAAATATGTTTCCCTGTTATATTCCATCACGTAGGATGAGGGTCATACGAGGTGTTGAAATCCGTTAACTCTGAGCTGGGAGACTTCAGTAGGGCAGCGAGGATATCGTCAGAGATCCCTGTAGGGGTGCAGCTCCAGGAAGTGGTCCTCAGCAGGAGCAAGGTCACCATCCCTGAAGAATATGCGATATCTTCTATGATATCATTAGATTACAGAGTTATTTATTTGGTGATCCATAACTTGAATTATATGTATGATTTAATAAGACATATTTGCGACACTGGATATCTAATGACCGAAATGTTTAGCCTGCACAACAGGCTTCTGCAGTCGGATACAGGTGAATGCAGCACTGGAGGCAGTAGTAGTATTGACGTGATCAGCATTGAGGTGGCCAGTCAAGCCTGGCTTGAGGGACTGACCACGTTCCACCGAGGGTGACGGACTGATCACGTCAATACTACTGCTGCATTCACCTGCATCTGACTGGCCTGGAGTTTGCCTGGAGAGAGTTCCGGGGGTCAACGCCCCCGCGGCCCGGTCTGTGACCAGGCCTCCTGGTGGATCAGAGCCTGATCAACCAGGCTGTTGCTGCTGGCTGCACGCAAACCAACGTACGAGCCACAGCCCGGCTGATCAGGAACTGACTTTAGGTGCTTGTCCAGTGCCAGCTTGAAGACTGCCAGGGGTCTGTTGGTAATCCCCCTTATGTGTGCTGGGAGGCAGTTGAACAGTCTCGGGCCCCTGACACTTATTGTATGGTCTCTTAACGTGCTAGTGACACCCCTGCTTTTCATTGGGGGGATGGTGCATCGTCTGCCAAGTCTTTTGCTTTCGTAGTGAGTGATTTTCGTGTGCAAGTTCGGTACTAGTCCCTCTAGGATTTTCCAGGTGTATATAATCATGTATCTCTCCCTCCTTCGTTCCAGGGAATACAGGTTTAGGAACCTCAAGCGCTCCCAATAATTGAGGTGTTTTATCTCCGTTATGCGCGCCGTGAAAGTTCTCTGTACATTTTCTAGGTCGGCAATTTCACCTGCCTTGATAGGTGCTGTTAGTGTGCAGCAATATTCCAGCCTAGATAGAACAAGTGACCTGAAGAGTGTCATCATGGGCTTGGGCTCCCTAGTTTTGAAGGTTCTCATTATCCATCCTGTCATTTTTCTAGCAGATGCGATTGATACAATGTTATGGTCCTTGAAGGTGAGATCTTCCGACATGATCACTCCCAGGTCTTTGACGTTGGTGTTTCGCTCTATTTTGTGGCCAGAATTTGTTTTGTACTCTGATGAAGATTTAATTTCCTCATGTTTACCATATCTGAGTAATTGAAATTTCTCATCGTTGAACTTCATATTGTTTTCTGCAGCCCACTGAAAGATTTGGTTGATGTCCGCCTGGAGCTTTGCAGTGTCTGCAATGGAAGACACTGTCATGCAGATTCGGGTGTCATCTGCAAAGGAAGACACGGTGATGTGGCTGACATCCTTGTCTATGTCGGATATGAGGTTGAGGAACAAGATGGGAGCGAGTACTGTGCCTTGTGGAACAGAGCTTTTCACCGTAGCTGCCTCGGACTTTACTCTGTTGACGACTACTCTCTGTGTTCTGTTAGTGAGGAAATTATAGATCCATCGACCGACTTTTCCTGTTATTCCTTTAGCACGCATTTTGTGCGCTATTACGCCATGGTCACACTTGTCGAAAGCTTTTGCAAAGTCTGTATATATTACATCTGCATTCTTTTTGTCTTCTAGTGCATTTAGGACCTTGTCGTAGTGATCCAATAGTTGAGACAGGCAGGAGCGACCTGTTCTAAACCCATGTTGCCCTGGGTTGTGTAACTGATGGGTTTCTAGATGGGTGGTGATCTTGCTTCTTAGGACCCTTTCAAAGATTTTTATGATATGGGATGTTAGTGCTATTGGTCTGTAGTTCTTTGCTGTTGCTTTACTGCCCCCTTTGTGGAGTGGGGCTATGTCTGTTGTTTTTAGTAACTGTGGGACGACCCCCGTGTCCATGCTCCCTCTCCATAGGATGGAAAAGGCTCGTGATAGGGGCTTCTTGCAGTTCTTGATGAACACAGAGTTCCATGAGTCTGGCCCTGGGGCAGAGTGCATGGGCATGTCATTTATCGCCTGTTCGAAGTCATTTGGCGTCAGGATAACATCGGATAGGCTTGTGTTAATCAAATTTTGTGGCTCTCTCATAAAAAAATCATTTTGATCTTCGACTCTCAGTCTGGTTAGCGGCTTGCTAAAAACTGAGTCATATTGGGACTTGAGTAGCTCACTCATTTCCTTGCTGTCATCTGTGTAGGACCCATCTTGTTTAAGTAGGGGCCCAATACTGGACGTTGTTCTCGATTTTGATTTGGCATAGGAGAAGAAATACTTTGGGTTTCTTTCGATTTCATTTATGGCTTTTAGTTCTTCCCGCGATTCCTGACTCCTAAAGGATTCTTTTAGCTTAAGTTCGATGCTTGCTATTTCTCTGACCAGTGTCTCCCTACGCATTTCAGATATATTGACCTCTTTTAGCCGCTCTGTTATTCTTTTCCGTCGCCTGTAAAGGGAGCGCCTGTCTCTTTCTATTTTACATCTACTCCTCCTTTTTCTTAGAGGAATAAGCCTTGTGCATACATCGAGTGCCACCGAGTTAATCTGTTCTAGGCATAAGTTGGGGACTGTGTTGCTTAGTATATCTTCCCAGCTTATATCGGTTAGGACTTGGTTTACTTGGTCCCACTTTATGTTTTTGTTATTGAAGTTGAATTTGGTGAATGCTCCCTCGTGACTAATCTCATTATGTCGGTCTGGGGCTCCGCGCATACATGACTGAACCTCAATTATGTTGTGATCTGAGTATATTGTTTTTGATATGGTGACATTTCTTATCAGATCATCATTGTTAGTGAAGATGAGGTCTAGTGTATTCTCCAGTCTAGTAGGCTCTATTATTTGCTGGTTTAAATTGAATTTTGTGCAGAGATTTAAAAGCTCGCGTGAGTGTGAGTTTTCATCAGAGCTGCCTCCTGGTGTTATTACTGCAAAGACCTGAAAAGACCTGTCGTGCAGGCGAAACATTTCTGCAGTAAACATACCAAGTGTCACAAATGTGTCTTATTTATCAACTTGTCGGTATTGTATATCATTAATAATAAAATGAATGGCATGGCAGTCGTCGATTGTTTGCGTCGTGGACCATTAATGTTTCAGTACTGACAAGATATATTACACCCAGCCTCCTGACTAGTTGAGAGAATGATACTCAGTAGGTTACTACACATTAAAACAACACACGTCACGTATTATGTAAATGGTTTAGAAAACCGACAAGTTGATGACTGAAACACTTGTGTAATATTTGAGTGTATTGTGGAAACGTTTCGCCAGCCAGTGGCTTCCTCAGTCCAGTACAGAGAAGAACGATAGAAGATAAATCTGAGGTAATTAGTCCCTCAACTTAAGATGATGTGTTAAGTCTGATCATCAGTCTTGATAAAAGTGTCACATCTCCAGGTTGAGGGACTGATTACCTCAAACAATTCATCTTCCACCATTCTACTCTGTAATGGACTGATGAAGCCACTGACTGGCGAAATTTTTCCACAATAAAGATTCCCAAATGTTGTACAAGTGTTTCATTCAACACACATCACCCAGTATAGTGCTTTCAGAAAGTACATAATCGTTTAGAAACTTTTATATATGTACGCGGCGAAAAAAGGGCACAAATACATGACTTTTTTTAATTTAAAATTCATATGATATTGTAAACAAAAAAGTAATTTTTCATGAACTGCCGAAAATGGAAAATGGTAGTCAGTTGATACAGTAGATCAGTGATTCTCAACCAGGAATAAATTTACCCTTGGGGGTAAAAAAATTACATGACAAGGAGTAAATATTTGTGTTATTTTTCTGCAAAACCTGAATAATTTATTTTTCTGACCTTGTTTTTATGTCCCTTTATGATGGCGATAATTTTTTTGTATGAAAGTAAGAGGGTAAATGGAGAAATACATCAAGCTGAGGGTGTTAATGATGGAGGAAACGTTGACAATTCCTGTACTAGATCCTTGGTTCTTTCTCTAGCGGAGTCTGTTGCACTGTTTCAAGGCTTTCAAAGTGAAATGAAAGAAATGCAACATTGTGAAGGTTGTGTACTCAGTCGCAAACTAATGTATTCATCAGTGCTCCACTAAAAATAATACCGGTTATTTCCAAGAAAATTATGCTGATGATTTTCTTGTAAATAATGGTTTATTGTAGTCCTATAATTTCTGTAGAGAAAAATCGTTAACTATTTCTCAAAGGTTGATAGACGGATAGCTTTACCTCGCCACTTCTGCCGCCTACAGTGCGCTCTCTGTATTTGACTGAAGAAGCCTACTGCGTAGGCGAAGCCGTTTTACGTACCTTTACCATACTATGACTAGACTCTATGTAACCTTCGGAGTTCAGCTTGCATGGATATGTGTTATGTTAAATGCGTGGACAAAGACATGGCCACACACACTAAAACACTGATGGTGTCCCGTACCTCACTTGGTAACGCACTCAACTCACACATTGAGTGTCCGTGATTCGATCCCCGGTATGGGTGGAAACATTGGGCGTGTTTCCTTAAGACACCTGCTACCCCTGTTTAGCTAGCAGCAAATAGGTATCTGGGTGTTAGCCGACTAGTGTGGGTCGCATTCTGGGGACAAAGTTAACCTAAGTTGACCGAAATGCTCTGCATAACCAGGGAATTTCTATATAGTATGTCATTGATGTTAGATAGCTCTGTATAAGCTGTATCATATACCTGTAGAAATAAAATTTATTATAGTATCTTAGACTCAAAAAAAGACCATTTTAGAGGTATTACCCAACAAACTCTACAGGAAATAGCAAATCTTTGTTATTTGTGATATTTCGGAAATTTTGAGATTTTGTCCTCACTTTACCTCAACTAGATAAACCTCACTATTATATGATTGTAATCCAATATTATTTAGTGACTAAACTTTTAATGATATCAGAAATTTTAAGTTGCTCGATACGACGTAAGCTGTCAGTGACCCTATAAACTGCAACAAGAAAAATAAACAATTTTTGAAGGGAAATAAAAAAATTGTAGCCACACATTTCATCGGCTAAATAGTTAATTAATTATCTGATAAGGCTGTGTGTTATTGTGTGATGTAAATGGTTATTATGTTACTCTGAATTATCCAATACTATAACACACAAGGTCTTATAAAAGATCCACTCAGGATGAAATATAAAATAGGACAGAAACTGATTGGAAGGTATAGTACCAGAAAGTATGGGTAGCCTATCAAAATCCTGATAGGCTTTTCTAAGACCTCTTTAGCTTTACATTTTTTCTCAAGAATTTGGCTGTAAAATCCAAAAAAAAGCCCATAAGGGATAAAGGCAATAAAATTATAAAAAAAAGTTATTTTAAAATAATAAATATTTCACTTTTATTATGTAACAAGAAATTATAAAAAATAGGAACTTTCTTCAACTATGCATTTTGCATATTGCAAAAATAGTTCAAATCACCTTGTATTTGTAGTATTTTATATAAACATCGTAGAAAAAAATAAGAAATTTTATACCAAACATTATAAATCTTACAAACTACTAAGAAGTTCTGTTAGATAAAAACACCGATGCAAGAATTACTTCACAACATAAACAATGTTAATTTTGATTCAGTCTGGTGTGGACGCTGATAAAGTAATTCTTAGCAGTCATGCAGAGACTGACCTTGCAAGTTGAACAGGCAGCATGTGTCCTGACATGGTACCTCACTTACTGCAGTACTTGCACGACATCTTTCCAAGAATTGGAAAGTGTGGTAATGTTCGGTTACACCTCATGCTGATACGGGACGGGAGTGGGCATTTCAGTTAGTCCCAATACTTAAAGAACGTAAAGAATTTGGGGAAGATCAAGGAGATGATCCCAAACTCCTTTGAAACACCTGTTGTACAGATCTGGCAGTGTAAGACACGTCTACGAACGTTCAGATTTTTATACCTGACATCCACAATTGCTTCTCTTCACACAGATGGATATTTTTGAGTATTTTGGCTCCTCTTCTGTGGTTCTTCTAATTCATCATCACTCAGTTGTGGTGCTCCGATAAGAGGAACATACTTGCCTTCATCCTCAACATTGAGTGATTCACATTCACTGCTTCAGGATTGACCAAAGCGGAGTCATGTTCTCTATAGGTTCTTGTTCCATAAGATACACCAGTTGTAACCTGAAATGATAAGAAAAAAAGATCATGAGAATTAGAAAATAAATTTATTCACATATGCCATGGATGAATTATTACGTATCACTGGCCAGGAATTACTACTGGGCCTGATATGGGCCAGGACGATAGGTCGTAACACGGGCAGTGTGCAGTTTTGGGACTGGTTTAAAAAGACAGGAGAGCAAACACTAGGACATATTTATTAGAAAACGTTTCGGTCCTGGGACCTTGATCACTTCTAACACAAATTAAAATAACAGTACATATATGTGGGGTGTATGTCACATAGTGACCTGAAAAAATGACATATTTGAGATGAGGATAGGTAGGCAATGAGATCATGTGATTCCTGTGTTGTTAGGTAGGTGGTGCTTTGTCTAGCAAAGGTCAGGTCACTATGTGTCTCCCTAGTCTCCGCCTACATATACTGTCATTTTAATCCGTGTGTGTTAGAAGTAATCAAGGTCCCAGGACCGAAGCGTCTTCTAGTATGTCCTAGTTCTCGCTCACATGTCTTAATGAGCCAATTTGTCGGCAGCACTTACCAAGGTTTATATCAGTTTGGGGATGCCTTTTTTCACGTATTTCTTATTGTCACGTATAAATGCTTCACCAACTTCATTGGCATATAAAAATAATGTTCAGACATTCAGCTGTGCATTGACAACTATTTGAGAAAGTTACCGATATTCTTGAGTAGTGAAAACCCCAAACAGTCATTTTTTTATACAAAAACCTTTATGAAAACGTGATGAAGCTCTCCTTCAGTGAATGCTGCTAATGAAGCTCTCCTTCAGTGAATGCTGCTAATGAAGCTCTCCTCGAGCTCTGTTCTAATTATGCATTATACACTTCACATGTGTGAGCGAGCTACAAGGACACACAACACGTACAATTATTAACCAAAACACGGGAACCATACTTTAATTTACTAGGAGTTAGTTAAAACTACGCTTTAATAATGTAACCTTGTTACAGTTACTCCAGCTGAAATCATAGTAAAAACTGTTTAATAAACCTAAGTAGAGTTGTTGAGTGTGATACATTGTCTGTCTCTGTCTGTCTGTCTGTCTATCTCTCTCTCTCTCTCTCTCTCTCTCTCTCTCTCTCTCTCTCTCTCTCTCTCTCTCTCTCTCTCTCTCTCTCCATTCATTGCGAGGTCAAATTCGTTTATTTTCACTCGTGGGTATTTGGCAAGGTGACTCTTCATTTTGCGTGTCCTTTCTCTCCACTAGCTCGTATTTTGTACTGGATTAACATCAGTCTTTTAGCAACAACCGAATACTGATGTAGACAGCAAATATAATAAAATGATCTAAATCAGCGAATGAATAAGTTGCGCATGCCAGTAGTAAGGTGGGGCCAGGAGCTAAGACTTTCAGACCTTTACACACGTTGAAAAATGGTCAGGTGATACCGACAAGATGTGGAAAAAAGACACCTATGTACAGTTCAGGACATTTATTATAGGAAGAAATGTCTTGAACTGTATATAGTGTCTTTTCCACACAAGCTACGGGAACATTAAGAACTTTTTCAATCTTACGTTAATACAGAAATGTAATGAACTGGATGTGAAAGTGGAGAAGGCACTGAAGAAAGCCAGTAATGCCAGTTGATGAAGTTTGAGAGACAGAGACAGGCATCAAGACAAATCAGTGAGTACCTACAAAACTAGAAACTCACCTGGGTAACAATAATAAAGACCTGGAATATAATAGTGGTATACAATACCGACAAGTAGATAGTTAAAACGCATATTCAGCAGTTACGTGAACAATTAGATACATGTGCAACATCTGGGTATCTTTAATTGTAGACGTTTCGCCAACCAGTGCTTTATCAATACAAGGACATATTACGAAGACTGTAGAAGTATTGTATTGATAAACCCACTAGATGGCGAAACGTCTGCAATTAGAGATGCCCAGATGTGTCTAATTTCATCTTATCGGTATTGGATGCCATTCATATTCAACAGTTAGGTATCCTAATATTCCGAAACGTTTCGCTTCGCCTACACAGCAGCCATCGTCAGTTGAATACAGAGGTTGCAAATATAGAGACAGCAACAGTAGAGAATTAAAAGTGATGTGGTCAGCATCTTGACCTCTTCACTCCTGCTGTCTCCATATTTACAACCTCTGTACTCAGCTGTTGAAGCCTGCTTTGTAGGTGAAACGTTTCGGAATAGATACCTAACTGTTCAACATGTACACCTGGAAAGTATACATGTGACATGTATACTTGTGGCATGTCCCCCACCGATATTCCCCGATTTATGCAGACTGTTTCCTCTTGATAACCATGCCTCGGTCCACGACAAGACTTTTTTTTTCCTATTACTATGAGCTGTGACTTTCTTTAACAGTTTTGTGTTTGATGATCAAAAACCCTGATCAACTGCCTCATGTGCTTTATTGAAGAAAGTCAGTAAATTAGACAAGCAGGAATGACTCCTCGTGAATCCATGTTAAGTATTATGAATCAAATAATGCTTAGCAAAATAGCTTTATATAGTATCGGCAATAATTGACTAATAATCTGCCTGCATGTGTTGCAGTGTCTGACAGAGTGAATATCAAAATGGTATACAATACCGACAGGTTGGTAAGTAAGACACATAGGCAACAGTTAGGCATCTTTATTCCAAAACGTTTCGCCTACACAATCGGCTTCTTCAGTCGAGTACAGAAAGTTGGCAGGAGCAGTATATAAGTCTGCACGCTGCCGCTTGATCTTTAGTTTCTTTCAGACTATGGTACAGAGCTCTTTTCCAGGCTGAGGAACTGACAATCTCAGATCTACGACTTCAAGGGTGATGGACTGATTACTTCGTCTGCACATCTCTACTGCTCCTGCCTACTTTCTGTACTTGACTGAAGAAGCCTACTGTGTAGGCGAAACGTTTCGGAATAAAGTTGCCTATGTGTCTTACCAATCTGCCTACAGTTGAAGTAAGCTTTATTGAGCGGTAATTTGATGGTAATGACTTCTCCCTTTGCCTTAACACTAGGGATTACGTTAGCCATCTTCCACCTCCCAGACACTACACCTGTTTGAAAAAGATATGTCAAAAAGGTTAGTTAATGGTTTACAAAGTTCCATCTTGCGCTCCTGAAGAACCTTGAAAAAAAGGAGGCCTGGTCACAGACCGGGCCGCGGGGGAGTTGACCCCCTGAACTCTCTCCAGGTAAACTCCAGGTAACTCCAGACCCAGAGACTTATTTTGTCTTAATCGGTCAATCTGTTTGATTACCATATCCTTAGTGACTGTGATATTGCTTAATTTATTTACTTCGGGCCACAATAATAAAAACAGTAGTGAAAACCGATAAGAAATATTTCATAAATAAAGTACATCTCTTTCTCGCTGTCAGTAAGATGTCCAGAGATAGTTTTAAGCGAACCTAACTTTTCTCTAACCTTTATTCTGTATACTTGGAAATAACCTTTCGGATTAGTTTTCGAATCCTTAGCGACTTTAATTTTATAGTCTCGTTTAGCTTTTCTTATTCCTCTTTTAAACTCCCTTTTAATGTGAAGATATTGATTCATGAGATGACTCTCGCCTCTTTTGATACGCCTATAAATTCCTTTCTTCTGCCTTAAAAGATAGTTGAGCCTCCTGTTCAACCATTTAGGATCCTTTATATTCGACCTTATTTTTTATAAGGAATAAAAGTTATTCGGACAGCGTGTATAATGTATGGGAAACTATTATACTGATAGTTATCTTCGTTACCCCAGTCCACACACGATAGGTGTTCTCTGAGTCCATTGTAATCGCTAGACGAGGATCTGGGACCCTTTACTTACATCCATTTCCTGTTAATTGTAATGGATTTGTTGTCGCTCATGCCAAGTTCCTCTGTAATTTCCAGTTTATTAACAAGGGCGTCCTTATTTGCCAGAACCAGATCAAGCAGACTATTTCCCCTTGTTGGTTCTGTCACAAACTGTTAACAAAAAACAGTTGAATGACCTCTACAGGTCCTTACTTGTGAGTCCCTACGTTCGTTCGAATTACCTCTAGGAAGTATCTTGACTCTAGATTCCCAGTTAAGGAATGCCAATCAGTTTGACTTAAGTTAAAATCTCGTAGAATTACTACGTTATCGTGTCTTGAGGCACTAACAATTTACTCCCTATCCAAGTCTAAGGGACGGTATGTCAAGCCTAAAATCAATTTTTCATGATCTAAATATTCTGCCGAGGCAGTTTTTCTTCAGTCTTTATGCCCTTATACGGGAGGTAGAAGCAAGTATAGTTTCTGTAGGATCATCTAGGACCTAGAGATAGGTCTTACCCCAGGATACGACCTACAACAGTCGACTAATACCCAGATACCTGTTTACTGTTAGGTGGCAAGGAGTAGTAGGTATTAGATCTATTCAGTTTTTTCCTTTGTATATATTTTTTAAAGGTGCATTTTTTGAGTGAGAACTACTGTTTATGTTTATGTTCACGTATACCAGACATAATTATTTTAATTATTAAAATAAAGCATTTATCTCAGACCAGAGGAGTGTCGAACCTACGACCTTGGGGACAAAGTACACACTTAAATCACAGAACAGGTGGGGTTTGAACTCAAGGCAGGTAAATCATAGAACAGGTGGTAGTTGAACCCATGGCAGGTAAATCACAGAACAGGTGGGGTTTGAACCCATGGCAGGTAAATCAGAACGGAGTAGTTTAACCCATGGCAGGTAAATCACAGAACAGATGGTAGTGGAACCAATGGCAGGTAAATCGCAGAACATGTGGAGTTTGAACCCATGGCAGGTAAATTCGAAAACTCAGTCCAATAGTGTTATTAGTACATAGTACCAAGCCAGGTCCTATATAACTGGCGCCCAGCGAACTAGGTATTTACTAGGCAGTGTAAGTTTATTTATTTAGGTACAGGTACACATAAATACAATTATCATACGTAGTGTATATCACCAAGGATAATCCAAAAAAGTCATAGTGACTTTATTGGATCCTCGTAAAAATATTATTATTTAAAGCCTAGCAGTAATTTACAGTAGGAATCAATCATGATTATAAACTTTAGGAGTTATACCAGCTAAGTAACTCATCTGTAGTGATCAGTTTTACATCTAGACTCCTGCATGCACTAGTCTATGAGAGATATTACAATACTTACAATTAGCAAAGCAAGCGAAATAATTATTAATATTTACTATATGGTGTATATTGCATACTATTTCCTCAAGGCAGGGTCCTTACGAACGTGAGTTACAGTGATCTGCAGTTAAAAATGCAATTTTTTTTTTTATATTTTAATGAAAACTCAGGTACAAAATAGTTATGGGTGCATAAAATAATATGTCAACGAGATACCAGGCACTAACTAGATTATTATATAAATAAATAATAAAGTCAAAACACAGGAAAATATAAACACTATACAAATAAACAATGTGACAAAAACAAGCACACAGAATTACACACATACACAAGCAATCACGTATTATACAACGTGATACTTCATCTGGCATTTTACTAGGCGTGGCTTCCGCCTACCAACACACAACGTATCCAAGACTTAATCTAAGAACTCAGGTGCCTTAAAGAGCACAACAATACGTTAATTTGGGCGACTACCACGGTGTTATTATCATGGACTAAGAATAGGCATTACAGTTCAAAGGTGGATCAGGATGACGCTACTATTCACAACAATGAAAATATCTAATATAACAAAACGAAAATACACTGTGATATTTGGCATCTCAATAAAACACAAATGCCAGCAGCTATAAGTGAACTTATACACTGACGAGATGCACACATTGAAAAATACTGCCTCCACATATAGTTCAAGCTCCATCACAGCTTACAGGAAAACGAAAACTTGCATAGATACATATATTATTGAAAAGCACACGGACACGGCATAAAGTATAAAGAAAAACGTTTCAACTGTGCTAGGAAGCACACCATATACAAAAAGTACACCAATGACTTGTAATTGAGGCATAAATGACGAGAAACATTCCTAAAAGTTGTATATACAAAGCACGTACGATATTTCGTCATCACCGTTACCTAGGAGACGCACATAAACTCGGAGAATACAAAACATTCACGCATTTGACAAACACAATTAGACACAGCTGACCAGCCCGTTAGATTACCCACTGAACACTCACAACTATCTCAAATCTCGTAACTCCAAGGCGGGAAGTCTCTCTCCCATCTCCCCTCATATACCAACCTATATCGACATTTTGTCCTATAAATCGTCCCCGCTAAAACCCTAATTCTACTGTTACCATCAACGTGCCTCATAGCCCATGACACGAAAATATAATCCGCCACAACATATGACACCGCACGTTGTACACGCAAGTCAACCCCACCTACATCAAAACTCAACGCCCGGAGTACCGACAAACCTCCCCCCCCTACCAAACGCAAAACCCTACTGAACCACTCTCGTACCATACCTAAAGTCTCACAGAAATACACAACATGAAAAGCAGATTCCTCCATCCCGCACGCCGGACAACCCCAGTCTTCCTCCAAACGCATATTATACAACACCCCAGACGGCAAGATTCCATGTAAAAATTTAAAAACTACTTCCCGTACTTGAGCAGGCAGACGCAACTGTTGAACTCGCCTCCATATATCACCCCACGCATACATGGGATACATTCCTTCAACTCGCACCATGACTACCTCCCTACCCGCCCTTTCTAAGGTACATAATTTTACACAGCGCACGTCCCTCATGTTCAATAATACGCGAAGCATCACGTTGCACCAAATTAAATTCCTCCCTCTCCACCACCTGCGCAGGTCGTGACACTTAACCCACCATGCATCCCACCCAGTCGGAGAAAACGACGCTTCATGTAATATGCCATGACACGAGCCTCTAGACTCTAGAGGAATGAGACCCAACCCTCCCTGATGCAGTGGTGTCTCCACCACCGCTCTTGTGAGCCAATCGCATCCTGAACCCCACAAAAATCGATAAACTCTATGCAAAAGACGTTTGACGTCCCCCTGCAACAGAGGATACAGTGCAGCAATGTGCCATACTTTGCTATAAAGCAGGACATTAATGACCACCGCCCTCTGATGCAGGGTTAAATGTCGCGGCCGTAGACTATTTAAGCGCCCCAAGACACTATGTACAACCCTCCCCGAATTGCATGCCCTCATCTGATCGACCTCCCGCATATAATGAATACCACATATAGTGATACGATCAACCACAGTCCACCCCTCTGCATCCACCCACTCCCCCAACTCCATAATTTTCGATTTTTCTCTATTAACACACATCCCTGTAGCCTTGCCAAATATGTCAACAAGTCTCCCAACAAAACCCAATTGCTCCCGTGAACGTAATAACACAGTAGTATCATCAACATAACCCACAAGGGTCGGTCGACCACTACTCGGACTCCAGGATGTCTCAATTCCCCGCCCACAAACAGCCCAGTAAAATGGGTCCTGCATACATGCAAAAAACATTTGAGACATGGGGCATCCCTGACGAATGCCCCTGCTCAAGTGTACAAAAACACCTAACTTGCCATTAATTTGTACTTTAAAACCTGCTCCATTGTACAACGAACGGGCCCACATGATGACCTCATTTCCAAAACCCTGCCATCTCATAAATTTCCACAGAACCTCTCTTTCCACACTATCAAAAGCGGCTCGCCAGTCTAAAGCCAAAACACCACCCCCACCCCTCACCCCGCATTCCTCAACAAACTCCCTGATATTCCCATGACCATCATACATTGACCTACCTGGCACACCAAACTGACTCTTATGGATTACCTTATCAAACACTTTCTTAATTCTATTCATCAATATTTTTGCATATAGTTTATAGTCACTACACATCAACGATATGGGACGGTAGTCCTTAATCGCTAACGGCACATCACATTTCCTAACTAAGACCAACACTGCCGTATGCTGAGACAGACCTAACACCCCCCCCTCCTTCATTGCATTGAGTAAACGAACCATAAAAGTCCGTATTACCTCCCAATGTTTGATATAAAATTCACAAGGGATGCCATCAATGCCTGGAGCCTTCCTCTTACGCATTCCTTGTAGTGCCTCCCACACCTCTGCCTCAGATATAGGCCCACCCATGAGAAGGCGATATTAATCATTTAACTCGCATCGTACTCCTCTCCCCAAATCCTGTATTGCATGCTCACTCACGTCTTTACTTTGCATCTGGATCTTACTTCAAGTATCGACATAAAAACTTATCCCCTCAGTTGTTGTTAAGACCTGTCCCTCACTATACCCGTCAACTTCATCCTGCACCACTAAACTCACAATTTCAGTCGCTTTTCGCCTTTGTGTCTGACTTTGTAAGACACAAGCAGACGGCTTGTCACCCCACAAAGCCTCCTCCACCCCACTCGAAATGCGCGCCCCATCGAAAACCTTATTTTTCAATACTTGGATTTGTTCTTTAATAGCATCGATCTCATCCACTGGGTAAACCCCAGATGCCTCTCCCTGTGCATAACATTGTCGTAGATGACCCTCCAGGTACCTCTGAAAACCATACTCCAAGCGAGTGGCCTCCATACACTGATTCACATAAAAATCCTTAATTCGAGGCATCACAACCTCATCCCACCGTCGTACTAAATCCCACCCCTCCCAGGAGTCTACTCCCATAGACGCCCAGAAGTCCTCGAATAGTTCCCGATCATCCGCACTTTGTAGCATCCGCGTATTCAGTTTCCAGTATCCCTTAAAACGATGCAGGAGACCTCCCCAGTCGAGGTCCACAAAAACTCCCCGGTGGTCGGAGAAAAAGACGTTCAATACACGCACATTGATTACGACCACCCGCCGAGACACATACACCCTATCTAAACATGCCGCATAGCCTCTACGCACAAAAGTATGCTCAATCCCAAAGTCACGTCCTCCGCGTACATCAACCAACCCCAAACCAGACAACAAGTCACCCAAAACAAGCGAACAGAACCCCGCCCCCCTCGGTTCAACATCTTTACAGCGCACCACACAGTTCCAGTCACCACCTACCACTGTAATTTCTGGCAGGGACCTCAAATAATATACCAAGACATCTCTAACAAAAGTATTTTTAATATTAACATCATGTTGAGCCGGCCCATATACCCCTACAAAACCAACCCTTCTACTACCCCAATCCCCCACGACTCGCACCACGCGACCCTCCCCCCCTTCCTCCCAATGTCTCAGCACAAAGGGGCTGGTCACTTTTATCAACACAGCCACTCCACCTTTCAGACGTCTGGAGTGAGTCACATAAATGTCATAACCATCCATCTCAAACAAACTTCCTACTTTATGGTTATGTTCTTGCAAAAAACACACATCCACTGCAAAACTATTCAACCACTCACACACCTGCACACACTTTCTGACAGATTTCAAACCATTAACATTAATAGTTACACTCCTAACTGTGTTAAAGGTTTAGAGTTAAACTGGAGAGCACTCTCAAAACTTTAAGTAATAAATATAATCTGAAGGAATCAGACTGGTTATTGAGTGCCATGGTACAGAATAAATTAAACTGTAAAACACTTGGAAATAAATGAGACCTCTATATAAGAGACCTCCAAACACGTATTTCAGAACACCAATATGCAAGCAGGACTGACGATACAAGGAATGCCTGTGTACAACATCGCAATTCACACAACCATTTAATTAACTACAGAAACTCAAGACTTATCGCCACAGAAGACAACACTCAATACCGAAGAATCCTGGAATCATCGTTTATCTCTATAACCAACAATTTCAACCAGAACAACGGCTTCTATAACATAGCTGAACCACTCGCCAAGAAACTTCTTCATCGCTATCCCACATAAGAACATAGAACACTGCAGAAGGTCTACTCACAACTTGTCCAATACCCCTGCCAAGCTACCCAAGACTCTTTAACTCCACCCGGTAGATCATCAGATGCAGCATTCTCCACCTGACCTCAACATTCTGAACATGACTATAAATACTCCCGTACCTTCCACCCCAGGTAGATCTGTGTGTGACTTGAAAAAGCCCACTGTGTGGGTGAAACGTTGTCAATAAAGGATCACATTATACTGCATATGTGTTTATATTTCCACTGTAAAACACTTGAATGGATCTCAAACAAATATCACAAGGGTTATTTTGGACTGGAGGAAATAAGACTAGGTCTACAAGAATTAATTGTGCAATTGCAGACCAGCCAACTAACTCATTTTAAAGATGCAACACATAACAACTCTGAGGTATCTGTCAAGTTTCACAAAGGGAAAAATTATCCCAATGTTAATAATCAAAATTCATTTCCTAAAAAGAGTTGCATAGGTGCATATCAAGTAGCAGGAATCAGAAATAATGATTCTCCACAAGGTAAGAAGAATAAATACCCTCCTAAGAGTAGCCCAGTTAAAAAGAAACCAGTCAAAGAAAAGAGAGATTGTCTTTTCTGCAAGGGTACTCATTTTTCTAAGAATTGCAATGCATACAATTCATGGAATGATAAAGTTGAAAGATTGGAGGAACTTGACAGATGTATCAGGTGTTTAGGTAATCACAATGTAAAGAATTGTCATGCCAAATTAAACAACTGTTATCAATGTCACAAAGGAAGACACCATATAGTCATGTGTAAGGGTTTGTATGATAATGTTGATAATAATGATAATGTTGACAATCCTGACACAACAGTAGCCAATGTAAAAATTGCTGCTAATGTTAATAATGATGATTTTGCTGAAGTAGCCTTACCTGTGTTACAGGTAAAAATTGATGATAAAAGGCATAAATCAAAAAAATGTAAATGCATTATTAGACCAGGGATCCCAGCATACTTTCATAAAACGTAAATGTCTTGATGGTATGAAAGTACAGATGGGAGATCCCACAACTTTAAAATTACCTGGTTTTCTCTGGGATAAAAGGTCTCAATTGTATAAGATAAGATAAGATTTCGTTCGGATTTTTAACCCCGGAGGGTTAGCCACCCAGGATAACCCAAGAAAGTCAGTGCGTCATCGAGGACTAACTTATTTCCATTGGGGTCCTTAATCTTGTCCCCCAGGATGCGACCAACACCAGTCGACTAACACCCAGGTACCTATTTGCTGCTAGGTGAACAGGACAACAGGTGTAAGGAAACGTGTCGAAATGTTTCCACCCGCCGGGAATCGAACCCGGGCCCTCCGTGTGTGAAGCGGGAGCTTTAGCCACCAGGCCACTGTTTATGTAACTGTCAGGTTGGGCAATGAGAAAAAACGTGTTAATGCAGTAATTGTAGATAGACTTCCAGAGAAAATATCTGTAGTAGGACTTAGTTAAGCTACAGAAAGACTTTCACATAATGTAAATTTAGCACCTTCTGCTGTAAGTGATGATTCTGTAGGCCCAATAAATATTTTGATATGTAGTGACTATTATGCCTCCTTTGTAAAGGGTATGGTAAAGAAATGTGGTGTCACCCTTTTGAAGACTGCAGGAGGCCATGTAATGTATGGTAGGATTCCTCGTAATAATAATTCATGACTAGAGGAAACTACGAATACCATAACTGTGTGTCTTACTCATGAAATCATACCCCAGTATAATTCTTTCATAGAGGATGGTGTTGAGCCAGTGCATAAATTGTGGGAATTAGACAGCATTGGAATAAATGTAAATGAAGAAAGTCCAGACGATTCTTTTACTCAGGAGCAATACCTGAGAGGTGTAAAATTTGAATCTGGACAATACTGGGTACGACTTCCGTGGAGACTGAACCATCCAGAATTGCCCACTAATTACAGAATGGCATACCTGGAGTTCACCTGGAGAGAGTTCCGGGGGTCAACGCCCCCGCGGCCCGGTCTGTGACCAGGCCTCCTGGTGGATCAGAGCCTGATCTACCAGGCTGTTGCTGCTGGCTGCACGCAAACCAACGTACGAGCCACAGCCCGGCTGATCCGGAACTGACTTTAGGTGCTTGTCCAGTGCCAGCTTGAAGACTGCCAGAGGTCTGTTGGTAATCCCCCTTATGTGTGCTGGGAGGCAGTTGAACAGTCTCGGGCCCCTGACACTTATTGTATGGTCTCTTAACGTGCTAGTGACACCCCTGCTTTTCATTGGGGGGATGGTGCATCGTCTGCCAAGTCTTTTGCTTTCGTAGTGAGTGATTTTCGTGTGCAAGTTCGGTACTAGTCCCTCTAGGATTTTCCAGGTGTATATAATCATGTATCTCTCCCTCCTGCGTTCCAGGGAATACAGGTTTAGGAACCTCAAGCGCTCCCAATAATTGAGGTGTTTTATCTCCGTTATGCGCACCGTGAAAGTTCTCTGTACATTTTCTAGGTCGGCAATTTCACCTGCCTTGAAAGGTGCTGTTAGTGTGCAGCAATATTCCAGCCTAGATAGAACAAGTGACCTGAAGAGTGTCATCATGGGCTTGGCCTCCCTAGTTTTGAAGGTTCTCATTATCCATCCTGTCATTTTTCTAGCAGATGCGATTGATACAATGTTATGGTCCTTGAAGGTGAGATCCTCCGACATGATCACTCCCAGGTCTTTGACGTTGGTGTTTCGCTCTATTTTGTGGCCAGAATTTGTTTTGTACTCTGATGAAGATTTAATTTCCTCATGTTTACCATATCTGAGTAATTGAAATTTCTCATCGTTGAACTTCATATTGTTTTCTGCAGCCCACTGAAAGATTTGGTTGATGTCCGCCTGGAGCTTTGCAGTGTCTGCAATGGAAGACACTGTCATGCAGATTCGGGTGTCATCTGCAAAGGAAGACACGGTGCTGTGGCTGACATCCTTGTCTATGTCGGATATGAGGATGAGGAACAAGATGGGATATGGACAATTAAAGGCTCAGCTCTGCGAACTGAGTAAGACATTAGAATTGTTAACTGCCTATAATGATGTAATTGCTGAGCAGTTAATTAATAAATTTATAGAAGAGGTACCTCCTGAGCAAGCCAAAATTTATGGTCACTATTTGCCACATCACGGAGTGAAGAAGGATTCTAAGACCACTCCTCTGAGAATTGTGTTTAATTGTAGTGCCAGGAGTAACAAAAATGTACCTAGTTTAAACGACTGTTTGATGACAGGTCCGTCGTTGACGGAAAAATTAGGAGATATCTTATTAAATTTCAGAGTGAAGCATTATGCCTTTACGGCTGACATAAGTAAAGCTTTCCTAAGAGTGGGTTTACAAGAGGCTGACCGGGATTGTACCTGCTTCTTATGGCCTGAGAATCCTAGTGACCCACTTAGCCCTCTGAAAACCTTTCGCTTTAGGAGCGTACTATTTGGTGCTACATCCAGTCTGTTCCTACTTCAAGCGACGATAAATGCACACCTTAAACGTATGGAAAGTCCATTGAGTAAAGTAATGAGCAAACAATTTTATGTGGACAATTTCCTGGGTGTGACGTCAACTGAAGAGGAACTGTTAATGACTTATGGAGAGGCTAATAAAATAATGCAAAGTGCAAATATGCCTCTGAGGGAATGGAATAGTAATTCGTCCAAATTAAAGGACAAAATAAATAAAGATTTCCCTGGAGATGAAGTGCCAAAATGTAGTAATGTATTGGGTTTAACTTGGGATACTGAGAGAGATTTGGTAATGTTAAAACCTAATAATTACAGTATGCTCAATAAATTAACTAAGAGAGTCTTGCTTGCTGAAGTTTCCGAATGTTTTGATCCACTAGGTTTAGTGTCACCCCTTACTATAAGAGGGAAAGTATTAATTCAGGAAGCATGGAAACTTAAATGTGCTTGGGATGAAATTCTACCTGAGGAATTCATAAACAGGTGGGATGAATTAATTGGTGATTATGAGAAAATTCCAATGTTGGAGTTCCCACGCCAGGTGGCCAATCCAAATGGGAAAAATGTACTCCACATTTTTTGTGATGCTTCAAAATTGGCATATGGAGCAGTTGCTTACCTTCAATGTAATAGTGTTATTTCTCTTGTTATGTCTAAGGCTAAAGTGTCTCCAATTAAATCACGTACCTTGCCTCATTTGGAATTAACAGCCATTTATGTAGGTGTCAAATTAGCAACTTATATAAGAAATAAGTTGCAGGAGATAAATATTAGTGACACTAATTTGGTCTGATAATGAGGTATCCTTACAATGGATTCGTAATGGAAACAGTAAAATTGTGCACGTACAAAACAGAGTCGCTGAAATTAATCAGATGCAAGAGAAGTGTAGTAGTTTGGGTCAGCATATGTTAACCTTTAATCATATACCTGGTGAGGAGAATCCAGCTGATTTCTTGTCTCGAGGTTTACCTTATGCTAAATTTGTGAATGCTGTATCATGGTTTAAAGGACCGAGCTGGTTGGTAAATAAAGCTAATTGGCCTGTACAAAAGGCGTATATTGCTCCTGTTGAAATTACTGTGACCACCGCTATAACAGTTTGTCCTTCGTTAGCCATTGATATAAATAGGTATTCTTCTTTACCCAAACTAATCATTGTAACTAAGTTGGTGTTTAAATTTCTAAACAAGATGAATATCTCATATAAGTTTTCACATCCTCTTGAATATTGGATAAAGAGGGTACAAGAAGAAATCTATGGAAATGAGATTAAATTCATGATGGAAAGAAAAATTGTGAAAGGTTCCATAATAGAGAAATTGGGGCTGTATTTAGAGAACAATGTAATTAGGTGCAGAGGTAGGTTACAAAATGCTGAATTGGGTGATTATGCTAAACACCCTATCTTACTGCCCAAAACTCATCATCTAACAAATTTAATTGTGCTAAATGCCCATAAAAATGTAATGCATGGTGGGGTACAAGATACCTTAAATTGTATTAGGAAAACTTTCTGGATTCCACAGGGACGGCAAAGTGTAAAAAGGGTGATTAAATCTTGTGTAATATGTCGCCGTGTGGATGCCAGATCCTATATGTACCCAGGTCCTCCACCATTGCCAAAGGAGCATGTACAATTAGTGAAACCATTTGATGTAACAGGTGTAGACTATAGTGGTCCAATAATTTTAACAGGTACTTCAGATGGTGTTCCACTGAAAGTGTATGTTTGTTTGTTCACCTGTACTGCTACTAGGGCAGTTCATTTAGAAGTGGCACAGGACTTGTCTGCAGAACAGTTTATACAGCTGTTTCGAAAATTTGCAGCTAGGAGATCCTGTCGGAGATTGATGATTTCGGATAATGCCACAAATTTTGTAGCAGGTGCTCAACACTTGATAGAATTAAATAATAGTAACGATGTTCAATCTCTGTTAACCCAGCGAGGATGTACCTGGAAATTTATTACTCCAAGAGCCCCTTGGCAGGGGGGGCTGTACGAAAGACTGATAGGCACAGTGAAGAGGTGTCTCCGTAAAGTACTACACCAGAAGAGAATTAATTTGGAAGAATTCCGTGCAGTGTTAGTCGAGGCGGAAAATCGTATAAATAATGGCCTCTCTCATACATGAGTGATACACCTGATGCAGATGTATTAACACCTTCTCACCTAATATGTGGAAGGAAATTGGAAGCTGCCCCTGTCTGTAGAGATAATCCGGAAGAAAGTGATGAATTATTATTATTATTATAATCAAGGGGAAGCGCTAAACCCGGAGGATTATACAGCGCCTGGGGGGGGGATGTGGAAGGCATTCAGGCTTAATTCGGGGAACTGGAGCACAGATCCAATTCCCTAAATCAAGAGCCCCTCACCAACATCAAGGAACCTTCCTTGAGGGGGGAAAGTGATGAAGATTACAATGATGTGGCAGTGTTGTGTAATAAATATAAAATGTTAAATAAAGTAATTGATCATTGGTCTAATGTGTGTGGTGTAAGGAATATCTTCTTACACTACGTGAACACTTTTATGGTGCAACAGAGGCAGTAAATCGACAGACCATTCAACCAGGTGACATTGTGTTAATTGACACTGAACAACATCGAACATTGTGGCCTCTGGGCAAAGTATTGACATTGTACCCAGATGCACAAGGTGTTGTCCAGAATGTCAAAGCGTTGTGTCGTGGCCAGGAAAGTTTACGCACAATAAATTGATTCCCTTGGAATTAAATGACATTCAATCAAATGTAAATGAAAATCTGAGGGAAAGTAACACGAGTGATATGGAAGGTAGCACTGACCAAGTGATGCAGGAAGAGGAAATCGTAGTAAGACCTACTAGGAGAACAGCCACTCAAGCCAGAATCGGCTGGAATCATCTCCTAAAGGAAGGAGTAATTTGAGTCATTTAGCAACGAACTCTGCCCGGCTGCAGTGTGGAAAATACTGTATAGATTTTCCAGAAATACAGTAGTTATATGTATATAGATGGCCATACTGTATTTAATAAAAATTATGTTATCGAAAATGGGAAGCCTGCACCTGCGCAGACGAGACTCGCCATGTTTGAACGAGACAACACAAACGTTAGTTAATACTGGGAAGAGTTTTTCGTGCTCTAGATGTAAAATTTGGCTGACACCTCTCAAATAGGAGGCGAAATTGTTGGATGTGCATTCCTGCATAACTTGAGATATCAGGCGACTGGATAAGGCAGCTCCAGGAACCTCAGATAAGCTATCTAGATTTGTGTTATAATTCTGGCCAGTATTTTCATAAATTTAGTTAGTGAGGTTTTCTGAGTATGATACACCTTGATCTCCAGTCAAATTGGTGAGTGATTTTAAGATATTCTCCTTCTG
Organism: Cherax quadricarinatus; assembly: GCF_038502225.1. NCBI lineage: Eukaryota > Metazoa > Arthropoda > Malacostraca > Decapoda > Parastacidae > Cherax > Cherax quadricarinatus. The sequence continues at coordinate 23,326,987 of NC_091335.1, read as the reverse complement.
TTATATATATATATATATATATATATATATATATATATATATATATATATATATATATATATATATATATATATATATAATCCTTTATTAATTTAATATACAGTCCACAAACTTATATATTTACCAGAATTCTTGTTGATGTATCTTTTATTTATAATTAATAGGTCTAGACTCTAGAGCAACTTGTGGATATGACAGTTGTAGGTATCGAAGGGGGACATTTTTGCGACCTAGGTGTCCCAAATTCCTACTTGTCTATGTAACTGATAAATAATAATTATCTTTGTTATCATTTACTGTTATGTACATAATGAGTTACATACAGATAAATGCAATTTTCCACAATTCTCATATAAGACAATTTCCACGTATTAAAATCTGTAAATATTAATTTCGAACTAAAATTCAGTATTTATTTATTTATTTATCTGAATATGATACAGATTATTATTATTATTATAATCAAATCGTTGCCTGAGCTTGCTACCATCTGCAGCTCATAAGACTGCCATCCCCACGAGCCCCTTTGAGGCGGGGTAGATGGCAGACCAGAGGCTTAGCTTCTCCCTACGAGCCCCGTGAGGGCGGGGAATGTGGCTAGGCCTGGGGACACTTGGTCCCAAAGATGAGGAGGTACTGTACCTCCTCCCATGGGAGACTTTAGTCTCGAGACACTCCCCAGATAGGGAGCCAAGGCCGGGTCACCACTACTTGGAAAAGACCCGGGCCGGGAGAATACCGGCGAATAAAAAAAAAAAAATATAATCAAGGGGGAAGCGCTAAACCCGGAGGATTATACAGCGCCTGGGGGGGATGTGGAAGGCATTCAGGCTTAATTTGGGGAACTGGAGCACAGATCCAATTCCCTAAATCAAGAGCCCCTCACCAACCTCAAGGAACCTTCCTTGAGGGGAATATGATACAGAGAAGTACAAAGAATGCATTTTTTTTTTAAGTGCAACATGCCAAACCCCCCTTGTATGCAGAGCATTATGGGCAGGCTTAAAATTAACTTAAGATTAACTAAGCAATGATATATTCAATGGTACGAAATTTATTGTAAGACAGATAATTTAGTACAAATGAGTATTACGAAGACAGGTCATTTACTGTGTTGCTGTGTAATCTACACTAAGAGTTTTCTTGTTTATGTTTAAAATTAACAGCAACTAGAATGGTTTGGTGTAGGAATTGAAGTGTGATATAGAATATTATTCATAAATGTGTTTGTGACCTATATATTGATAATAGGTAGGAGAGTGAAGAACTGCAGTCAGCTGATTATGGCTCTTCCAACCCTCCCTGTTACTCTTCGTAAATACTCCTTATTCCTATAACACATGAACATATACCTTTATTTAAAGCACTAGAGGATAAAAAGATTATTTGTTATTGATACAGATGTATGTTAATGCTGTAGGAAGGTGAAGAGTGAGTATGAATAGTTGTTCGGTAGTTGCAAGTTGATTTTAAGGCTGTCCGAGATAGTCTGTTTAAAAAAGGAGTTTTATTTAAAGTAATTTATACATATCGGTTAATCCTATGTCAATTGTATACTGTACTGTACTGTAGAGAAATTGTTTGTCATTGTAAATGACAATGGAAATAATTCACTTAAGACTTTTTTAGGTTATTGTAGGTAATTTTATGCATTTTACTATGGAAGAAAATTGTAGTAATACAAAAATTGTGATTGTAATTAAATAAAACCATTTAGTATATATATATATATATATATATATATATATATATATATATATATATATATATATATATATATATATATATTATATAATGTGTGTGTGTGTGTGTGTGTGTGTGTGTGTGTGTGTGTGTGTGTGTGGGGAGGGTGTGTGGAGGTTGGAAGAGCGTGAGGGAGGAGGGGTTTGAGACGGGGAGAGGGAAGGGGGGAGGTGGAAGGGAGGGGTGAAGCAGGGCGCACCACCCTCCTGCTGCTGCTCCTCCTCCTCCTCACTCAGTACACCACCTCACTGCTCAGTGCACGTACCGTGAGGATACTTACTCCACCATGGCGTTAAAGTTTACATCTGGAGTGTTATTGTTGGTGTTGGTGGTGTCAGGTGAGCTACCACGCAGGTTAAACAACCTGCAGTACTAGTTAGTGGTAGGTTATAATGGAGAAAGTGGTTTGTCAGGAGTGTTTTGATGGCTGCTGCTGTGGCTATTGATGTTGCTGTGAAAAGCCACTCGATGCCGGCGAGTGGCTCTTTATCCAAGGAATTGAACCTATCATAACGTAAAAACACCGAGAAGTGTATGTTTGTGCATATATATTTGCCTAGTTTATTCCCTATATAAGGAATTAATACATTGTTGGCTGGTGAAAATGGGGGGGGGGGGACTTAACGACCATGGTGTAGTAGATAGGTTTTAAACTCCATTAACTAGGTAACCTGGTTATATCCTTCCATTCCTAAGATAAACAGTAATTGTCTCCCCATGCACTGGATGACACTAAAATGTTGAATTCTCCATGTATAATGGAGGTGGTGCGGTGCAGTGGTCATGTGATGCTCGACGTGTACGCCCCCCACCCATTACTTTAAATAACCACTACCCCCTTCATTGCAGTGTTACGGTATTTCGTGATATTAAACTTGTTAAACCATGGTAACTGCTGGAAAAACTGAGCTATATACTCGAAGGTTCCTTGGCGCCGGCGATGGGGCTCTTAATCCAAGGAAATGGAGCTAATCTGCCTTGGCTCGACCATGATTACCTGCCGTTCCTGCAGGCGCAGTATAATCCATTAGGTTTAATGCTGTTACCATAAACATACGTCATCCACTGCGTCACAGTTCTAGAAGCTCATGGAATTTGAATAACGTGGGTTGGATTAGCTGAAATGAGGCAAGTAGGACGACACTTCTAGAGAGCAATAAGTTGCTGAATATCTGTACTTAAAGTACAGGTGTTGCTGAAATAGCATTGATGAAACTCTACGGATGTTGTATACCTGTTAATGTTGTTCTAACGGTAATTGGCACTTGCGCAACAAAAATAAGTTATATGTAATCCCTTAAGGGCACAAAAAATTGCTACTAAAGGATTTGCTCAGCTCAGGTTTAGTACAGTCGCAAAACCGAAGGACCCAAGTTATATCCTGGAAGAGTTACGAGGTTGTGGGTTCTTATTTTTTACTGCTGACCCGGTAGTAAATCTACCTTCTCCCAGGTACTTCGACCCCTATTGGTTTACTCCACTGGTGTATGGGTGAAATGTAATATAGCTAGGCTTAACACTTGATAAAATGACCACCAAACCTAATTGTTTTCCTTTACATAGAGCACTAAAGTAGGCCTACTGATTCTTTCTGGGCATGTCCAATTCTACAAATTTTTTAGTTTTCATGCTAAAGCTACTCTGAAAGCCTTGTATCAATGCCACCTTTAAAGAAACGGTTGGTTTAGTTTACCACTTACTTGACATAAGAACTAGTTAGTTGCCCTAGTTAAACATTACTAATAGTAACCCCGGGTAACTAAGCAAACTCTGATGGGGTTTATATTTGACTTCCTATTGATCTTTTGTCTTCCCAAGATACAACTCCTCCCATTAGGCTAACACTTGGGGTCACCAGGTGTAAGGAAACGTCAGACGTTTCTGCTTGTCTGGTGATTGCTCCGCAATCGTTCACTGAACTAAGGTCATTACCAGTGGAACTGCAAGCTCAATAAGTTTTTTTTTGGCTTATTGGACTAAATATAACCTTCTTTAAAATACACAAGGAATGCAGGGCCACGGCTACGACTGGAAGACATTAATACTATTTTGAAGGTTAATAGAATAATTTGCATAAAATTTTCCACATGGAAGACAAATTAACCTATGGAAGTAATTTACTAATACTAATGCTACTTAACACTTTTGACCAGTGTAACCACAAGTTTACTTTGTTGCAGACGAGTAAAAGCATAAGTTGTAATATTGCAGTGAAACTTGTATTTAATGGGCCTCAAGGGGGTGGTTCCAGAATTTCTATACTTGGGGAGACCTGGGAGGGGGGGGGGGTGAACCATCTGGTTGAATAGGGGCTGGGAGACTTACTTGTTTTGAAGACGGCATTAATTTTTTTTTTTTCTGGAGTGGGGGAGGGATTTCAGCCCATAACTCTTCCCCCTTCTGTGGCACTGTCCCTGATGGGCCTTGATTTAATGGAAGAAATGCGTGGCTGAACAACACAAGGAAGCAATCGATAGTCTATTAACTCTGAATTGTTAGTAGTTTTATAGTCTGCTGGATAAATTTGTCTATTTAATTGCTGAATCCAAAGTAGCTACTTAGTCCTGGAAAATCTTCTCGATCAACCGTGGACAGTCTGGAGAAATTGTATGGTCATACCAACAAGATGTGGAAAAACGCATGTCCTGAACTGTCCATGTCTCTTTCCACATGGACAGTCTGCTCTAATTGACACTTCATCCCTATATTGTTGGAGGGTTCTCTGTACAGTATTTGGTTAAGGTAAATGCCAGTTCTCCCATGTTAGTCACTAATCAAAGAATTTTCCTTTCTGGTAATTCTGATGTGTAGAGGAAAATTCTGAAACTTTGGTAGGTTGTGTAATTTTAAACTTGCAAAAAGGCAATATTTGTCGGGAAAATGCTATGTTAATTCTCTTGCTAGGCAGGTCAGCCTACTGCTCATTCTCATTTTCTACTAACTCAGTTTAAAGCAGTAATGTGCTTGCCTTAGTGATAGTGCCTTAATCTAATTACTGTTGCCATAATTTCCCAAAAAGTATGTACATTGTTTTATGCCCTGTTGCCTTAGGCAGGTATTAGGCAGCTGGACAAATTTCCCAAATTATACTATACAGAAGTCTAGGAGGGGCTAGGACCAAGGAGCTTGACCTATCCATTACTTAAGGCAAATCTGAATGCCTCTCATTTCTCATTCCCCAGGTGCTATGTAGTCTTTCCCCCTCGTACTTTGTTACTCCCCCCCCCCCCTCCCGATAAAAATAAAATTAGAAGAACCCCCAGTCATTGACAAGTGTACTTTTACATGAACTTGATAAACTTAAACTGATCATGTGATGAATGGTTTAGAAAACCGACAAGTTGAAGAATTGAGACGCTTGTGCAACACATGGGAATCTTTATTGAAAATTTTGCCACAGTGGCTTCATCAGTCCAATACAAAGTAGAAATGGGACTGATGAAGCCACAGTGTGGTGAAACGTTTCTTCAATAAAGATTCCCATGTGTTGCATAAGTGTCTCAATTCTTAAACTGATCATCTTGGTTGTTAGTCTTCAAACCTTATATCTGGATGGTTAGGATTAAAGTCTGATACAAAAGATTGGGGATTAAATTATGAAAGATTTAAGTGGCCTGACTTTGTACAGTAGGGCCCCACTTATACAGCAGGTTAGGTTCCAGGCTACTGCCAGAAAGCAAAATTTTTTTTCCACTTATAAATGCATATACCAAGTTTACACTTAACATATATTAAGTAGCAATAGAACTAGGCATTAAAAAAAAACTGTAAAATACACACCCCATACACTCGTTATTCACCTCAAAATATTTGTAGTCTTAATGTAGGGCAAAAGGCGAGTATTTACTGTAAGAAGTCAGGTGTTGTAGCCCTCCTGGTCATCCCACCCATACATAATATACTATTATGCTTAAAGTGCCCTAGTGATAAAATGTATATACAGTGCACTCATTACTTGCCTTAACATATTTGTAGTCTTTGTTCTTAATGTAGAGTGAAAGGTGAAAAGTATTTGTAGAAAGTAATATATGGGAGGTAGGGTAGTCCGCCTGGCCACTCCACCCACTACATAAACGGATGAAGTGCCTGGTTATGGTTCATAAACATTCATACAAAGTAAAAGGACACAAGTGCAACTAATGTGATATTTTATTGTGGCAACGTTTCGCTCTCCAGGAGCTTTATCAAGCCATTACAAACAATACATGGACACAGAGGGTATATAAAGGCTCAGTGAGGTGCAATACTAGTGAGGTACCATTTCGATGTTCACTAGTGGTAGTAGTAGTGACAAAAGTAATACAATATGGTAGAGCAATTAATTCATACACGAGTAAAAGGATATAAAAGCTATTACTTGGGTAACATAAAAATAGGTTGGACAAATAGACTGGAAAGAGGCAGCTTGTTTCAGTGTTCACTCTGTAATGTGCTTTGTGTAGTATAACAGGAGAGACTGTGATGGCAGGGTTTACTGTTTTCAGGAGGATTCTTGTCAAGACTTCGGAGATGGTGCAGCTGCCGTTTTTTTGTTTGATTGTATTCGAAACGGCGATCAGTACTGATTCGAGGCACTTGCGTCTGCGGAAATTAGTTTCTTTGATCACTAATTGGGCGTCTCTGAATTTCACGAGATGATTGGTGGAATTTCGGTGTTGTACACAGGCGTTGTTCAAGTTATCGTTCCTACATGCGTAAATGTGTTCATTGAGACGGGTGTCGAGGTTTCTTGCTGTTTCACCTACATAAATCTTGTCACAGCCTCCACAGGGTATAGTGTAAACTCCTGCATTGACTGGTTCGTGGTGCTTGGATTTTGTCCTGGTTAGATCCTTTATTGAAGTGCTAGAAGCGATGGCGACTCTGGTGTTAGCTTGTGAAAGTACATGTACTTTTTGAGATGTTCAGTGCAACCTGGCTGTTGGGAAGAATTATAACTTTGTTGGGAGTGGTGTTGATGTGTGGAGAATTAATGATCTGAAGAGCTCTTTTCTTGCAGTCTTTGATGAAAAAAGAAGGAAAATGTAACTCGGTGAATGTTTGGTGAATGTATGTACATTCCTCGTCAAGAAACTCAGGACTACAAATTCGGTACGCTCTTAGGAAAAACCTGATGATGCCTCTTTTGGTCTTGGTATCTTGACTGGAATAGAAGTGTGAGATCATTTTTATTGGTGGGTTTCCGATAAACTTAATCTTAGGTTGTTGTCTACTTTGTGAATGAGGACTTCGAGGAAAGGTAGCTTGTCATTGGACTCTAATAGTGTAAACTGGATCGCCGGTTCAACTGCGTTGAGCCTTGCCTGAAGATCCCGTACATCAAAACGTTTGGGAGTTATTACGAGGACATCGTCCACGTAATGTAACCAAGTGACGCTTGAAGGGATGATGTTGGCGAAGTGTTCGGACTCTAGGTGTTCCATGTATAAGTTGGCTAGGACGGCACTGATGGGGTACCCCATTCCCATGCCGTAGGTTTGTTTGTAGAGCTTGTTATTGAAAGAAAAACGGTTGAAATTATCAGTTCTACCTCCCGGAGATTTTGACTTGATTGAACCGTGTTAATTTCAACTGTTTCTTTCAATAACAAGCTCTACAAACAAACCTACGGCATGGGGATGGGGTGTCCCATCAGTGCCGTCCTAGCCAACTACTACTACTACTACTAATTGAAATGGTACCTCACTAGTATTGCACCTCACTCTGAGCCTTTATATACCCTCTGTGTCCATGTATTGTTTGTAATGGTTTAATAAAGCTCCTGGAGAGTGAAACGTTGCCACAATAAAATGTCACATTAGTTGCACTTGTGTCCTTTTACTTTACATATTGTCAGTAATTCTACCAACTTTATTACAAACATTCATACAAATGCCTTAAATTGTGTAAAAGTAGTCTCCACAGTGATACAGTAGAATAAATAAAGGCTAACACTTCCATTCTCTTGTAATTTTTAGAAGGAATGATGCTCAGACAAATTATTACATTTAAAATTATTACAAATTTATTACAAATTATGATAATCATGAAGCGGTAAACCCACAATGGTTGTGAATAGCTATAGTGAGGGCATACGAAAGGAATAAACTTCTAGTTAAGTTACTGGTGTTTGGCTAGAGAACTTAATTCTTCACTCCTACAAAATGCTTGGTAAACAAATCTCTTGTATTTCACAATTTTATACTGTGAGTGTATGCATGTTTGTTACATAGCATGTTTATCATAATTTTTAAAAATCGGATGAATTAATGGATATATACAACATTTAATACACCCAAGAGATTATTATGGTGTCTTCAAGAGTAGTGATTTTAATGTGTACCTGCATGCCAGCACAGTGCAAGTATATATTTAGGTACAGGTACACAAAAGTAGAATTATCAGAGTATGTACATATAAAATATGCAATAACTTTAAAACTTTAAATTTTGGAAAATTTCCAGATATAATAGATGTGCTCATGGAGAATGTAAACAAACCAGGTGGGGCATGCCATACTTGAAAGACTGCTTGTCATATAGCAAATTTTGGTCGTGATTTCAAATTGCCATATTAGCGGAACGCTGTGAACCGGGTCCCTACTGTATAGGTTTCAAGTGGTGTTTGATGGTTGTTATACACCCATTTTAAAGTTTAATTTTCTTCCTGAAGTAGTGGAACTTCAATTTATGCAGCATGTCCTAACCTTTGTACATTAGGGAACAAAGGGCCAAACCGACTGTGAGCCACTAGACACTTTTGTTGTTGCTGGGCCACATCACTCTGGCAGCAGTTAGTGGCTAGTGCCAGTTTTTTGGCTTTGGAAATCCAAAATCTCCTATTATCAAAAGTGTATTAACCTATTTGCCAGTTGTGGTTATTTTAATAGTAAAACTTATTTAAATGATTATTTCCCTGATTCCAGAAAGTTGACAATATATAAAAGTGAATGAGCTCATCTCATCCAATACAAGTTTGGTTGGAAGTACATGTATACAAATGAAAATTGCATTACTTTAAATTGGTATTGGTAAGATGCTAAGTTACTGGCATCATTAGGTGCTGAATAACAATGGTTTGTGCCTTGTAAACCCTAGAAACTCCATATTACAGAATGGACATAAACTGCTAGAGAATGAAAGATGCTTGGCAAGGCTAAAATCTTGCCAGCTAAAATACCTTACAAGCTCTAAACAAAGAACTATGTAGCAGTGGGTGACACTATCTACAGTATTTACAAATGGAAATTGAACTTAAAATTAAGTCTTGGCAATGAAATAAGGATTTTAGCTTAATGTATAAGCAAGCACTGGTTTGGTAAATTGTGGTCAAATTTCAGGAAAAGAAATTTTTAAACTATTTTACATTAAAATTAAAAATGCTTGGTTGCTCTAATGAAAATAACTAGGATCTGCCAAATTTAAAATGGTAAGCCTACTGCAAAAAAACTGGTACCATTGAGTAATTTACAACTTAATTCTTTAATAGTGAACCACTTAAATTGCCTCCATAGTAAGAACCTCAGTTAAACAAAGCCCTTGTGGTTTAGCAGTTTTTTATTATATAATCAGTTTAGCTGTGAAATCATGGTGGCTTACAATAAAAAAAATTATAAATTTTATTTCTTTGCGAAGGTTAGTGTAATTACAATTTTGATTTAAATGCAAAAAAAAAAAAAAAAAAAAAACTTTGAAAAAAAAAAGTTTACTAGTGAAATACCACACACAAAAAATCACATGATCAGCATTGTATGCTGCCAGGGATTTCAGTTGATATGATGGCATTTTAAAAGATGCCCAAAAGAATTTCACCATATGACAGTTTGTAGAAGTACTGAAAGGATGGGGGGGGGGGGTTCCCTGCCATTGGCTTCATTAGTGATTTTCATCATAGTTTAAAAGCAGAAGGAAGACTGTCAGCCCTAGTCTCTTGTAGTCTACTGGTTCTGTGATGGTTCACTCCACCCTAACAGGAATTGGGATACGATCTTTTTTACAAGATGGCTCTTTAGAGGACTACTTTGTATGGCTTCTTGAGTATTACGAGGTTGCCTGCAGAACATGGAATGACATCCAAAGAGATGAGATTCCTGGCATTTCTGGTTGCCCACTGCTGTTATTGACTGGTTGGTTTTGTGATTGGTGGTCTGGTGGTCTAATAGCTATACCATTTCTAGCGGTGCCATCCTGGTTCAGGGATGATACCTGGTTTCTTACTCTTGTTTATCCTCAGAGCTGCCCCAAACTTCCAACCAAACTTGTATTGGATGAGATAAGCTCATTCTCCAGAACCCCAAGTGACAACAGCACACTTGACTAATCCTGTAAGTGTTGCCAGAAGTGTGCAGACATTACGGTTCAGATCTGTCCCATTTTTTTCCTTCCATCCTCGGTCCAATTCTCCTCGTCCCTCTTCATAACTTACCCCCACCTAATCTCCAAACTCGGAATTCTCTGCCTAAAATATACTGTGCTTGTTATTAAAGCTTGTTGGGTGGAGGCACCTGGCATACTTTGAAAGTAATAGCCTACCCTCTTAGGAATTTGTTATGCAGGTCTGGCAGCTTTGATGTGCATCTGGATTACCCAAGGCTACAATTTGCTCAACACTTGTGCAGTGTTTTAAAGATTTTTATTAAAGACCATTCACCTTGCCACCCTGAAATCTGTTCACTAGTTGGATTTCTTGACAGAGACATCCTTCATTGACTACCCAGGTAAATTTCCCAGGCTTAAACTTCATTGAGAATGTGAACTGTTAGGTAGTAGGGGGAACTATATCAACCCAATCCCCAGAACCCCCGAAGAATGTTTAATCACTTCCTAGACAGTTGAGGGATGCCTAAAGCACGAGGGATAATGTATTTGTGGTCATGGTTTGGGGGAGGGGCACATTGATGAGCACTGTATGCCTACTTAACCCCTAAATGGTCCAAACGTATATCTACGTTCCTACGTGTAGCGCCCCAAATGTATGTTTTAATTTTCCTGCCTCCAAATTTGGCATGATTGCCCTGAGGTGCTTGGTCAGCATAGAATGGGTCTAAACACTCGGTGTGCACCATATTAAAATTATCTGGGACCACTTAGTACTTTTTTTTTTTTCTTTATAAAACTATTTTTCTCCAATATTCAGGGTGCTGCGCAAGTGAACATACGTATGTTTGGACCGTTTAAGGGTCAAGTAGACACGTGTATTGTGTAAATTTGCATATGCATGGCATGTTAGATAAAAATTAGCTGAGCTTTAAAAAAAAAAAAATACTGGGGGCTGCAACAAAGCTCACTCAACACAACAGGAACATGATATATACTCTAGAATGAATAAAATGTCAATGTATGAGAGGAGTCAAGTAATGGAAGTGTTTTGGTTTATAGGGTTCACTGAGAGAAGCCATACATAGTGGTGGAGGCACCAGCAGAACCCACCAACACTATCACACTTAAACGATGTATGTAATTTATAAATAAGTTTATTCAGGTATACACAAATAGTTACATAATTATCATATATAGCAGCATATGTGTAAAGTACCTAGGATAACCCCAAAAAGTCGATGACTTGTGTATTTTCGTTGGGATCATTTTATATTTACTTGTGTTTACTCTTATACTTACACTTATATTTACACTTACCTTGGAGATGTTTAATAAGTTGGATGGAGGAGATGCTGGCAAAGGTTTAGGGTGGTGGAAGATAGGTCGGAGTTATGTTCATTGGCCCGATGCACATCCAACAACATGGGAGTTACTTTTGTGTTTTTGTCACTTCTCGCTTAACCCTTTCAGGGTCCGTCCCGTAGATCTACGGCTTTACGTTCAGGGTCCAAACCGTAGATCTACGTCATGAGCTCAGCTCACTCTGATAAACTGCGAGTGGTAAATTTGGGCCTAGATATGAGAGAATACATCTGTGGTATGTGTGCACCACATAAAACAAATCCTGCAGCACACTGTGTATAATGAGAGAAAAAAAACTGAGCGTGATTTTCGATTAAAACAGCGACTTTGCAGTGTTTTTTCGTATGTTTTTTATTGTATTTGTGATTTCTTGGTCTCATTTGATAGAATGGAAGACATATTACAGAAATAGAGATAATTTTGATTGGTTTTAGCACTGGAAATGGCTTGAAACTGAGCTCAGTGGTGGAAATGTTAAATTTTTGCTGATGTTCGAGTAAACAAACGACCTCACACGTCTAATATATGCCAGCTGGTGGGTCTAATGTACATTCACAAATGTGGTGATATTTATACAATTATTACAATATTGCATAACAGTAAATCTTCTATTTTTTGATGTGAATAAAAATTCATTATGTGAATAAAAAATCAATGGAATTTATTTGTAAAGCCTCAAAACATAACTAATGAACAGAGGAAATGTTAGTTTAGTGCCAGGAATACCTACATTGTTTATTCTGGACCCTATTTTGAAATTGGAATATTTTGAACTGTGTTAAATTGGCCAAATTACCAATTTCCGGTCACTTTATTTTGTAGTTGAAACAGTTGACTTGGCAATTTCTTGTGCTCAATCGATAAATAGAAGTAATACTAGTGAAATAGCTAAGAATTTGGTCGACTGGAATAATGTAATTGGCCTAACATGGGAGTCAGTCGGCAACATCTCCGATTCGTAAATATCGCTGACACGCCAAAATTCACGAGAGCATAATTTCGTCAATTTTCCATTAAATTTCATACTTTTTGTTTTATTACATTCACAAAAAGATTCTCTACCATTTCATAAGAAAAATTTTCTTTTTTTTTTTTTTTTTAAAATTCTTGGACACTGGGGCACCACTTCAGATTTTGGCCTTGGACCCTGAAAGGGTTAACTTGTTACTGTTAATTCTACACTTCATCGCTGGCTAGCACTATCCTTTATAGATACTTGCTGTTTTAATATTGTACATATCGTAGAATCGCTGAATCGCTGCAGAAGACTCGTTCACCCCTCTTCCTCCTCCACTTTGGTACTTGGCTAAGTTTTTTTCTTATTCTATTGTGCTTCTTTCCTTTACCACAGGGCTGGCACTAGCTTTCTTTGGGCCCATGGTGGCTTATTTAGCAGTTACAAGCACTAAAAACAATAAAAAATGTATCTCATGTATGTGAGGAATCTTCTTCCCTGGCTTGTAAACAATGGCACACTGGCTTTACATGGGCTCAGGCTGTGAGGACACGTTCGGGACAAATGTCCTTAGCAGTTTTTGGATGTTAGTTGAGCCAATAGTACTTTGATGCCAAAACTTGATGCTATCCAATCTTGGCGTTAGCAATGCCGCCATTACCAGAGGGTCCACTGTATATACTAAGAAAGTTTTCTTAAACTTCTTGTTTATTTGCTAACACCCTATTGTACTCTTAAGCCACCTTGTGTAAAAAAAAAAATTAATGCAGAATTTTCACATAACCTAATTTACATTAATACTAGTAGAAAGTTCAGTACTCCACTAATGGTTTAGTTTGAGGATGTATTTCTTGTAATTTTTCCTCTGAACGTTTATAAAACTTATCTTAGAATTGTTCAATCTTTACACAAACGAACTATTCTCATTAATTGTAAAACCCATCTGTTTTAAAGATTGATTTGCTGTTTGTACAGCAGTATTGTTAGGTGTGAGCAGCTTGTTCTTTTTACCTTGGTATGCTTGACTTTACAAAGAACAGAGTTGAACCCTGGACATGGTGGGGCATACTGAGAATGTCTTGAGTGTTGCTTGTTGCCAAGCAGAGCACCTGGGCGTTACGATCTTTATTTCTTTGAAGTGGAGTACAGTACATCATACAATTAGGGTAATTGATGTGGTATAGTGTAGTATAAACTATTTTATAGAAAGCTCCTTGTTATGCAAGACAATTTGGGCAGCCTTAAAACTATAAATTATTATTAATACTAAAAGAAAATTAATTTATATTGTGGGTGTTTGGTAATTCACTAAATTCTAATTAGTGATGCATTATGCATATAGCTAGGTCACCATTTATGTACAGTCTTTTATTAACATTTTCCTAGAGTTCTAGGTAAGAGTTGAAGGAATAATATAACTAGAATGGATAGTGTTGGATGAAAGACGGTTTCAGGAATTTTTCAGACAAGGTCCATGCATGTTAGTTTGGACAGTGACACTAATCCCTAATTCCTTATTATACTATAATTTGGGTCTAGCAGGCCTCTGGCTTTTCATATGTTCATAATGCATTCTCTATTGTAACAATTTTATACCTCAGGCAAAGGGTGAAAGATAATTATAACAATTTAATAATAAAATTTGTTTTAAAGATTTGCTTTAATGTAGGTCATTAACCTGGCAGCACTTCTCATACTCTTAAATTTACTGAAATTAGTGTGACTTATGGAAAGCTGTTTGAAAATTCAAACCTGGAAACTATTTAGCAAGTTATTAAATGGAGCTTGCATTACAGTAATTTAGTGACCTTTCCCTTCACATGCAAAATGGATAGGTAAATGTCGGTTGAATGATTGTTCGATTACCTTACGAATTTTCTACTATATTTAGATTCATTATGGGATATTCTGGCATGTTGTAAAAATTGTGTACAATTTTATTCCCATTTCTAATTTGTGCAACTAATTTTCACTAGTTGGTTATCTTTTTTTTTTTTCTACATGGTTAAGGTTTTTTGAGCTGATTGTCCTGAATACTTTAGTGAAATGTAAAGAGCAATCTTGCACTGGCTGTGGAAGTGTTAGTTTGAGATGTACCTGGTGCACCTATATCCTGATGAGCATGAGGGTGCACATGATCTTGCATTTTCTTTTTGTAGTTGACTTTGTATTCAGTCATACCCTTCAGGTTTTCTAGTTAACTAAAGCTACATGGCTGGCTTTGCATTAAAGTGTACTGTATTATAACCCTTTCTTGGGTAGTTTTAAATCATGGTTTGATGCTTAAAGGTGTGTAGTAAGTGACTCGTCACTGATCTTGCTATATTAAGAGGAAATCATGTCTCCACTCTTGTGGGGAGGGGGCTGAATCCTATTTTTACCCCACATCTGTTGCCTGGAATGTTAGTCTGAACCTTCATTGAGTCCATTTTTGTATGGACTCCAAACATTATTAGTATATGATAGCTAGAATCTTAACTTGGCTCATTTTGGACTGACTCAACCTTGCATTCCATCCAGACAGTAGTGCCCTAATGTCTGGCTAGGGCCTTAGTGTCTAAATAAACATGATTAATCACTTAGACATAGATATATAGACTGGTGTGATAATGATGGATACCATTAATTTTAAAATAAGCTGCTGCTCAAGCTGTCCAAATAAAACTATTTACCTATTTGTAGCTACAGAAGCAGAGCTATGCTCATGGCCTAGCTTGGATAATTTGTCATATAACTTGAAATTTAAAGTGGTTGAAGTACAGTGGACCCCTGCATAACGATCACCTCCAAATGCGACCAATTATGTAAGTGTATTTATGTAAGTGCGTTTGTACGTGTATGTTTAGGGGTCTGAAATGGACTAATCTACTTCACAATATTCCTTATGGGAAAAAATTCGGTCAGTACTGGCACCTGAACATACTACTGGAATGAAAAAAGTTTGTTAACCGGGGGTCCACTGTACTTTCCTGCATTCTCTAGATTCATGTTAACAATTTCCTAGTACCCCCCCCCCCTTTTTTTTTTCCTTCCCCGTCTTTAAAAAAAGTCTGACCTGGCATTCATCAGGACTCCCATTTGCATCTGTGACTATTATGATATTCAATATTTGAACATCCACCCATTTATGGTCTTGTAGTCTAAACTGGCAGAGAACTTCTCACTGATTTCCTGACATTGTCAGCATATACACAACAGCTGTGTGTGAGTTTTTTAATTTTTGGTTGCTAGTGGCCTACCATAGCTTCGTCCTGAAACTTAATTGTATGGTTGTCAACATTTTGCATTATATTGCTGCTAGGTTGCAGGACTAGAGTATGTTTGTATCTGCTAGTTATAGATGTTTAAAATTTTTATTCCTCTTCAAGGGGGGGGGGGTCCTTGGTGCAGTGAAGAGGCTCTTGGTCTGAGGAATTAGACCTGTCACTCCTTCCTCAGACCGAACCTAATTACCCCCCATCCCTATCCCATCCTCGCCTTTTTCCTTTCCTCCTACTCCTCCCCCACCCCTCCCTTTTGCCCTTCCTCTTTTTGGCCTTTGGGATTTTTCCCACAGGCACCCTAGTTCATAGGTAGGGGGAGGAGTACTGGAGTCCATCCCATTCCGTTGAGGTTCTTGGCGGTGGCATAATTTGCTGTGGAATCTGGATGGCCTGGGGATGTCCCGATCCCTCTCCGGTATCCTGGAGGGTGGCTTTGGGTGTCTTTCGGGCGACGGGTGTATCTCTGGAAGCCACCTTTCGGATTCCGGGGGTGGTGGCCGAAGGTATGCTTTGTGGCGGATATCCGGCCGCCCTCTTTTGTCCACCGAGGTAGCTCGGCAGATGTGAGGGTGCTATCCCGGATTGCTGGTTTACTGGCATGAAGGGTAGGGTATGGCACGGGTTCCATGCTGCATCTGCGCTACTTACGGTGCCGAGGTCCTCTTGGGCGCAGAGGGAGATTTCTGGCCCTTTCATTCCTCCTAGGAACTATCCCTCCCTGGTCCCCCGTTTTTTTATTTCTTCTTTTTTTTTTCTTAAAAACAAAAAGTAACCTAACCATGGAGTCCCAAATCCATGATCCCGCTACCCCTGGGCCACTTATTGTTACTGCACCCTGTTCTGACCTCGCCCCGTCTTTTGGCCACTCTTGGACGCTCCCAAGGCCCCTGTACCTCTTGCTGGTGCCGTTTCCTCACCCACTTCAGGTACCGGGGCTTCCACTGACTCCTTCGATTTGTCTGACCTCCGCTCTCCTTTGACTATGCTTCCGGCCTCTCCCTCTATGGTGCAACTATTTTCGAATCGCCAGCCCCCTCACGTCGGACCGACTGGTCCCACTTCTAAACGCCAACGACAATCTCCAGACTGTTACTTCGTTACCTTCCCATTCTACTCTGAAAAGGCCAACACGTCGTGCACTCCCTCTCCACACAGTTTCGGACCACACATTGGACTAAATTCTTTACTTTACGACAGACTTCTACTGCCTATCTTTCTGACCATAGTATATTGGCAAAGCGCTCCTACGCCACGTTGGTAGAGATATTTCCTTTCATGCTCTTAAGAGTGGTACGTGCATCATCACAATCCAGAATTCTACCCAAGCTCATGATCTTTCTTTCACATATCGATACTATTCCTATCACTATCGAAAAACGTCATTCCCTCGGTTCTTGTAGTGGTACTGTTATTCTGCCCCCATACCATAGTGACGGTCCAACAATTTCCAGACGTGTGGGAATGACATTCTCGAACAGCTAGAACTCAAAGATCTCCCAGTTCTCAAGGTAGACACTTATGTTCTTCCCGCCCGCAGGCGAAGACGATACCCTCGCAATGTGGCTCTTTTAACTTTTGACAGCCGTGAACTCCCATCCTCTGTTTATGTAGCAGGACATCGGTTAAAAGTTCGGAAGGTGATCCCTACACCGCAGCAGTGTAGGAATTGCTGGTGATTTAGCCACCCAGCAAAATATTGCAAATCTATAGCAGAATTCCCAGTCTGTGGTGCCGATGACCATTCTAATACATCTTGCAGTCGACCTCCCTCTTGCCTTAATTGTCATGAGGCTTGCCCTTCGTACTCTCGCCGTTGCCAGGTCTACTTAAATGAGCGGGAAATTCGTTGCATCAGAGGCAGGTCTCCCTTATTCTATGGCAGTTTCTCATCTCCGCCTCCAAGGGAGACTACCCCGTGTTTTTTATTCTCGTGTTTCAGAACTCCCCCTCCCCCACTTCTGGGGTCCCATCTTCTGCAGCCTCTGCGGTTGCCAGTCCCATAATCGCTCCTGTATCTAATTCTTTTGCTGTCCTGGGCTCAGACGTCCCTACTTCAACACCTCAGTCTGTCCTTACTTTGTGTTCTCCCTCGCAAACCCCGGTATCGACAAGACCTCGTACGACGCCTCCTCCCAATCGTCCCTCTACTTCTCAGAGGTCCAACAAATCTCCTTTAACCCCTCCTTCCCTTCATCCACCTCCACATTTTCCCTTCCTGGTCTCGGTACCTAGGTCTTCCCCTTTCACTGGCTCTGTTACAAATGTGGAGGTTCATCCTCCTCGTACTGTGCCTTCCTCCCCGGTCCCCTCCCAGGTCCCCTCCCAGGTTTCTTCCTCTTCTGGCACCTCCCGGGTTTCTGCCTCTTCTGTCCCCTCCCACACTTCTCCAGTTCCCTCCACCCTTTCCCCCCCCCCCCCACCTTGGTACAGTCCATTACAGCTCTGATCTTTACTCAAACTACTACTCCTTCCATCTCCAATATTGTCTCCCACATGGCGTCTCTGAACTCCGAAACACTTGAAGCAATCTCAGAATATATTGCAGAGACCAAACCATCAATGGACACTGATCCACCCTCTGTTCCTTCTTTCCTCTTCTCCATCTGTGCAACTCCTTTCTTCACAACGCACTGTTCCTTCGCTACTTGAACGTTTTCCTTTGCCACCGCACGTGGACTTTTCTAACCCTTCTAGTCCATAGGTACCCTTACCTGCGGATTTCATGTATCTGTAGTTGCCAATCATGGCCTATTTACAGGGGAATATTCGCGGCCTCGGGTAATCGGGGTGAGCTTCAGATGTTGCTCTCCCAGTTTTCCCCGGTTGATGTTTGCTTACAGGAACCAAAATTACACTATGCCGTTATATATCCTATCTCGGGCTATAACTTATTGTATTCTTCAGATCCTTTTCCTAATGGGACCTTTAATGAAAGTGCCCTTCTACGCACTGATATTCCATACCATCAGCTATTTGTTCGTACTTCGCTGCATTACACAGCAGCCCACATCCACTTGCATAGGTGGTATACACTGTTTTTTGTATCTCTCTCCTTCTCGGGCATTATCTCTCCCAGATATTGCCTTTCTTGTTTCGTCATTACCGCCACCACTTTTGTTACTTGGCGATTTTAATGCCCATCATTTCCTCTGGGGGAGGGGGGTCTCACTGTGATTCCCGTGGCATTCAGTTAGAGGCTTTTCTTGCTACCCACCCCTTCCATGTTTTAAATACAGGTACTCGCACCCACTTTGATCCTCTGACTCGTACTCTCTTGCATCGATCTGTCTGCTCTTCCTCCGTTGCATTAGACTTCACCTGGTCTGTTCTCCCGGATTTACATGACCGTGATCATTTCCCAATCATTCTTACTTCCCCTTCGTATTCGCCACCTCTTCGTAACCCACTCTGGCAATTTGATCAAGCAAATTGGAACCTTTACTCACAACTGTTTTTAATGAAGTTCCTTCTTCGTCCTCCATTGATGAGCTTTTACACCTCTTCTCGTCCTCTATTTTAACCGCAGTTTCTTATTCTATACCCCAAACTTCGGGCAGGCATTCCCAGAAATGCGTGCCTTCGTGGTCTCCTGCTTGTGCTTGTGCAGTACGTTTGAAACTCGCTGCATGGGGCAGGTACTGGTACAGTAGAACCACGGAGAGACTTCTTGATTTTAAGCAGAAGCGTGCGATCACTCGCCGTGTCATCCGTGACGCTAAATACACTTGCTGGCGAGATTGTCTCCACCATTGCCTCTTCTTCCTCTGAGTGCAGTCTGGAAAAAGTACGAAAACCGAGTGGTAAATATTCTCCTGACCCGGCTCCTGTTCTGCGGGTTGCCGGTGTTGATATAGCAAACCCACTAGATGTTGCCAATGAAATTGGCAATCATCTGGTCCGTATTTCTCAGGGGCTCCATCTATGCCCCTCATTTCTTTCCTCAAAGTCTGCCAGAGAGTTAACACCCTTTGACTTTTCTTCTCTCGGAGAAGAACAGTATAATGTGCCTTTTACACTTCAGGAACTGGAGGAAACGCTCTCAGCTTGCCGATCATCGGCAGCTGGGCCCGACGGCATTCATATTCGTATGCTACAACATTTACATCAGTCAGCCCTTAGTCCTACTATGCCTTTTCAATCTTACTTGGTCACAGGGAGTTCTTCCACAGCTGTGGAAATCTGCCATTTTTCTCCCTTTCCGCAAACCGGGTACTATGGGACATGAAGCCTCCCACTATCGTCCCATTGCTCTTACCAGTGCAGTTTGCAAAGTGATGGAACGCCTGGTAAATAGATGTTTAGTGTGGTATTTAGAGACTCGACAGTCTCTCCACTCATCAATATGGCTTTTGTAAGGGCCGTTCTGCCATAGACCCCTTACGATGCTTGGATACACATGTTCGTAATGCCTTTGCGAATAACCACTCGGTTATTGCCATATTTTTTGACCTTGAAGGCATATGACACAACTTGGAGGTATATTATTTTGGCCCAAGCCCACTCCTTAGGCCTTCGAAGCAATCTACCATCCTTCCTCAAGAACTTTTTAACTGACAGACATTTCCGTGTTCGGGTTAATAATGTGCTCTCCCCGGACTTTATCCAAGCTGAAGGTGTTCCCCAGGGATGTGTTCTGAGCACAACACTTTTTCTCCTTACTATAAATGATTTGGCCTCTAGTCTTCCATCCAATATTTGGTCATCACTGTTGATGACTTCGCTATTGCATGTGCAGGCGATGACTGTCGCCTCGTTAGTTTCTCTCAAACATGCGGTCGACCGTGTTTCCAATTGGGCCACCACACACGAGTTTAAATTTTCCAGTACCAAAACTCCCCAAATTACTTTCACTAGACGCTCTGTCATCTGATCATCCTTTGTACCTCTGACTCCCGTATCCCTGAACGTTAGTCAGGTTTCTAGGCCTCCTCTTTGACCGTAGGTTATCCTGGAAACCTCGCATTACCTCTCTGAAGGCAACTTGTCACAGCCAGCTGAACCTTCTTAAAACACTTGCTCATCTTTCATAGGGAGCTGATCGTCTAACTCCTTCGCCTACATTCCGCCCTCATTTTATCAAAACTTGATTATTGTGACCAGATCTATTCAACGGCCTCTCCTGCTACTCTAGCCTTAACCCTTTGAGGGTTTCGGACATACCAGTACGGCTTACGACCCAGGGTTTTTGACGTACTAGCACGCCTAAATTCTAGCGCCCTCAAATCTAGTGGGAGAAAGCTGGTAGGCCTTCATGTGAAAGAATGGGTCTGTGGTCAGTTTGCACAGTCTTAAAAAAAATCCTGCAGCACACACTGAATAATGAGAAAAAAAAAATGTTTTTTTGGATAAAACAGTGACTTTGCACTGTATTTTCTTATGGTATTTATTGTTGTATTCTAGTTTTCTTGGTCTCATTTTATAGAATGGAAGACATATTACAGAAATTGAGATGATTTTGACTGGTTTTACAATGAAAGATACCTTGAAATTGAGCTCAAAGTAGCAGAAATGTTCAATTTTTACCAAATTTCAAAAGTAAACAAATCGTGCCAATGGTCCAATACACGTCAACTGGCGAGTCTAATATTCTTTCACAAGTGCGCCAATAATATTTATACCATTTTTTACACTAATGCAGTAGTCTGCATAATGGTAAATCTTGTACAGTGGACCCCCGGTTAAAGATTTTAATCCGTGCAAGAGGGCTCATCGTTATGCGAAATAATCGTTATGCGAATGAATTTTCCCCATAAGAAATAATGGAAATAAAATTAATCCGTGCAAGACGCCCAAAAGTATGAAAAAAATTTTTTTTTACCACATGAAATGTTAATTTTAATACACACAAACTGAAAAAGGCATGCACAATTAAATGACACTTACTTTTATTGAAGATCTGGTGATGATTGATGGGATGGGAGGAGGGGAGAGAGTGTGTTAGTGTTTAGAAGGGGAATCCCCTTCCATTAGGACTTGAGGTAGTAAGTCCTTTTCTGGGGTTACTTCCCTTCTTCTTTTAATGCCACTAGGGCCAGCTTCAGAGTCACTGGACTTCTTTCGCACAAGATATCTGTCCATAGTGGCCTGTACCTCTCGTTCCTTTATGACTTGCCTAAAGTGTTTCACAACATTGTCAGTGTAATAATCACCAGCACGGCTTGCAATAGCTGTGTGAGGGTGATTTTCATCCATGAAGGTTTGCACTTCAAGCCACTTAGCACAGATTTCCTTTATCTTTGTAGTAGGCAACTTCAATTTCTCTCTCCCCTCCTCTGAACCAGTTTCCTCAGGTCTGGCCTCTTGCTCTTGAAGTTGATCTATCAGCTCATCAGTGGTTAGTTCTTCATTGTCCTCCTCCACCAACTCTTCCACATCCTCCCCACTAACCTCCAACCCCAAGGACTTTCCCAATGCCACAATGGATTCCTCAACTGGCACAGGATTCTCAGGGTTAGCCTCAAACCCTTCAAAATCCCTTTTGTCTACACATTCTGGCCACTGTTTCTTCCAAGCAGAGTTCAAGGTCTTCTTAGTCACTCCCTCCCAAGCCTTACCTATAAGGTTTTCTGTACAGTTTCTTGAAGTTGGAAATAACCTGCTGGTCCATGGGCTGCAGGAGAGGAGTGGTATTAGGAGGCAAAAACTTCACCTTAATGAAGCTCATGTCCCCATAAAGTCGCTCTGCCACGTCTGTAGGATGACCAGGGGCATTGTCTAACACCAGGAGGCACTTAAGTTCTAATTTCTTTTCAGTTAGGTAATTTTTCACATTGGGGGCAAATGCATGGTGTAACCAGTTATAGAAAAATTCCCTAGTGACCCATGCCTTACTGTTTGCCCTCCACAGCACACACAAATTATCCTTGACATTCTTTTGCCTGAACGCTCTGGGAGTTTCAGAGTGATACACTAATAAAGGCTTCACTTTGCAATCACCAGTAGCATTGGCACACATCAACAAAGTAAGCCTGTCTTTCATAGGCTTATGTCCTGGGAGTGCCTTTTCCTCCTGAGTAATGTAGGTCCTGCTTGGCATTTTCTTCCAGAACAGGCCTGTTTCATCACAATTAAACACTTGTTCAGGTTTCAGTCCTTCAGTTTCTATGTACTCCTTGAATTCCTGCACATATTTTTCAGCCGCTTTGTGGTCCGAACTGGCAGCCTCACCATGCCTTATCACACTATGGATGCCACTACGCTTCTTAAATCTCTCAAACCAACCTTTGCTGGCCTTAAATTCACTCACATCATCACTAGTTGCAGGCATTTTTTTAATTAAATCCTCATGCAACTTCCTAGCCTTTTCACATATGATCGCTTGAGAGATGCTATCTCCTGCTATCTGTTTTTCATTTATCCACACCAATAAGTCTCTCAACATCTTCCATCACTTGCGATCTTTGTTTCGAAAACACAGTTGAACCTTTGGCAAGAACAGCTTCCTTGATTGTCTTTCTGGTGCCCACAATAGTAGCGATGGTTGATTGGGGTTTCTTGTACATCTTGACTAGGTCGGCTATACGCACTCCACTTTCATACTTATCAATTATCTCTTTCTTCATCTCTATAGTAATTCTTACCCTTTGAGGTGTAGGGTTGGCACTAGAAGCTTTCTTGGGGCCCATGGTCACTTATTTTCCAGAAACAGCACCGAAAATACTGTAATAATACGAAATATTCCGAGTGTATGCTTGGATGTTACCGCGGAGGCTGGCTGGTAAACAATGGGACGGGGCGGCACATGTGAGGCTGGCTGAGGGCACATTGGACGCGTCTCGGACGAAAATCGGTAAGCGGGTTTTTAATCGGTATGCGCGGCAAAAATTTTGCGATAAAAGTAATCGTTATGCGGAAAAATCGCTGTGTGATGCCATCGTTATGCGGGGGTCCACTGTATTTTTTGTGGGAATAAAAATTCAAAGTTGAAAGCAAAAGAATATAAGAGGAGCCTTGAGACGTGACTAATGACCAGAGGAAATGTCATTTTAGTGCCAGGAATGTCTTGTTTATTCTGGACCCAATTTGGAAATTGGCATCTTTTGAAATTTGTATGAAATTGGCAAAATTGCTAAATTCTGACCACTGTACTGGATAGTTGAGTTTCATAAATGGGTGGTTTGTTGCATCCATTCGATAGAAAAAATGGAGTTCTAGCGAAATATTCATGTTTTTTGTCGACTAGTAGTGGAATTGGCCGAAAATGGGGCTCAAAGTGGGCAAAATCGCCAATGCGTAAGCATCCCCGAGACCGCTAACTTCGCGAGAGCGTAATTCCCTAAGTTTTCCATGAAATTTCACTTTTGGTGTCCTTATGATCGGGAAAAGGTTCTCTTTTCATAAGAGAAAATTATTTTTTTTTTTTTTTTAATTTGGCCGACCCTGAGAATGAGTTTCGGAGAGGGCCTGTCGACCCTCAAAGGGTTAATCCCATTCATCACCAAGGATTGTGTTTATGCCTTGGTGCTTTTTGCTCTTTCCCTGTTGAGCCTCTATGCAGAAGCTAACGTTCCATCCTTATCCAATCGCCATGATGCCCATTGCCTTCGCTACTATGTACGCCCTCATGTTCTCCGCAATCCTTCCATTTATAGAATGGTCACCGATATTAGACATTATTTGTTCATTGCCCGTTTGCTCCGTCCCTTCTCCCTTCGCCTACATTCGCTCTTGTCTTCTCTTCAGTTACCACCTCTGTTCATGTAACATCTCGCTTTTCCCTACCCCCCTGGGAAGTTCCAGCTGTTCGAGTCTGTTTTTTTTTCTCTCTCCCTTGCTCGAAAGCCCAACTGTCTGTTAGCTTTCCGCTCTTTTTCTTGACCACTTCCACTCGTTCTCATGCCATTGCAGTGTACACAGATGGCTCTTAAGTCTTCTGACGGCGTAGGATTCGCAGCAGTGTTTCCGGACAGCGTCGTACGAGGGCATTTACTATCTTCGGCTAGTATCTTTACTGCTGAATTGTATGCCATTCTTGCAGCACTAATCCGTATTGCATCTATGCCTGTCACCATTTGTGGTTGTCTGACTCCCTTAGTGCTTTACAGGCTATACAGAAATTTGATACACCACACCTCACCCCTTAGTTCTCTGTATCCAACTTTGGCTACACCGCATCTCTACCAAGCATAAAGATATTGTTTTTTGTTGCGTCCCTGGTCATGTTGATGTACAGGGCAATGAAGAGGCAGACACTGCTGCGTTGTCAGCAGTACATGACCTACCAGTTTCATGAGGTGTTCCGTTTACGGACTATTTTGCTGCAATAGCTTCCCACCTTCACACCCATTGGCATCAACGTTGGTCTACCCTACTCGGTAACAAACTTCAATCTATTAAACCGAGTATAGGTTACTGGCCGTCTTGTCACCAGTGCGGAGGTTGGGAGACTACTCTCTCCCATCTCTGCATTAGCCATACTCTTCTTACTCGTGGATCTCATGGAGAGGCGCCCTGCTCCTCTGAGAATTGTCAAGTTCCATTATTGGTCAACCACATTGTTAGATTGCCCACTTTATCAACTAGCACGCAGAATTTACCTCGGTCTTCGCTCCGCTGCTCTTTACCTTCCCTTCTCTCTGATGGACCCACCTTTCATCCGGACACTCTCATTGACTTTTTGACAACTGACAGACTTCACAAACTCTGAAACCTTCAGCCCTTTCTACCTCGATTTGCTACCCTCTACCCTGCACTATCCCCTGCCCCGCCGTTTTCTGTAACCTACTGATCGCCCCTCCCCCCCCCTTCTGCTGCCCAATACCCTCGCTTCCTTTCCTACCCTGCAGCACTGTATAGCCCTTGTGGCTTAGCGCTTCTTTTTGATTATAATTAAAATTATTGTAGTTTCTTGGTTCCCCCATAATAAAACTAAGCTTTATTCCTTCTCTTACTCATTAAAGATTATCATCTCTGTAGGCTTTAGCTCATCAGGTAAGTGGTATTGTATTCCACAATTTAAAATATTAATCACTAAGAAATAGATTAGTTTGATTTGCAAAGACTGTCATGACTCGACCCAACAAAGCAACGTGATGAATTCTTACTACAGAGGTTCCTGCTTTACAGCACTTTGCTTTAGTTTTGCTAATGCAACAGTTTACAATTATACCCATTC
>NC_091335.1:23268753-23296253 GCF_038502225.1 Cherax quadricarinatus | reverse complement strand
TGAGGAGCTTGAAGGCAGTGGATATGTAGTGTCTGAGGGCAGTGTGTGACATGTAATGCAGAGAATTCGCAGTTTGGAGATTAGAAGGAAATGAAAGCTTTTAGAGGCTGGTAGCACTTGTTCATAGAACTATCATATTTTTTTTTCTCCACTTGTGGGGTTTTATAGGTGTTCAAGTAATTGGGATGGCCTAAATAATGATCAGTCATTACTTATACAGTGGACCCTCTGGCCACAAAGCTTTCAAGCACGAACAGATCAGTTCACGACCAAAAAAAGTGCCAAATTTTTACATCTGATCATGAAAGCAATCGGGTGCTTGCTGAACAAACAGCCGCGCCAATTTTCACATTCCACACCAGTTTTCCCCCACTTGGGAGGTCAGGTCCCTCTCAAATCCAGCCGTTCTCACTAGTAGAGGTTGTCTAAGTTGATTGTAGGTCTGTACCAAGATATCCTTGTGTTGCAGTGTCTGACAGATTGAAATAAAGATACCTAACTGTTGCATGTGTCTTGCCTAACAACCTGTCGGTATTTTATACCATTTTCATGTTCAGCTCTATACATCACTAGTGAGGCCTCATTTAGATTATGCTGCTCAGTTTTGGTCCCCTTACTACAGGATGGATATAGACTCATTAGAGAACATGAAAGTAAAGACACATGCAACATCTGGAAATCTTTAACGTAGACGTTTCGCCATCCAGTGGCTTTATCAATACAAATTCTAGGACATAATTGGAAGACTGTAGAAATATATACAAAAGTTGAGGTAATCAGTCCCTCAGCCTAGGAGATAGTGTTCACAGCATCGTTTATATATTTCTACAGTCTTCCAATCATGTCCTAGAATTTGTATTGATAAAGCCACTGGATGGCGAAACTTCCAAGTTAAAGATTTCCAGATGTTGCACATGTCTTTACTTTCATAGTGTCGGTATTTTATACCTTTCTTGCACATTAGAGAACATACAGAGAAGAATGACTAAAATGATTTACTGTGTAAGGAACCTCCTGTATGAAGATACTTAAAGCCTTAAATCTCCACTCTGGAGAGGCATAGAATGAAGGGAGATATCATTGAAGTGTGTAAGTGGATGACAGGCATAAACAAGGGAGAGATTAATAAAGTACTGAGGGTGTCAAACCCGGTAAGAACCAGAAATAATGGATATAAGTTGGATAAATTTAGATTTAGAAAGGACATAGGTAAGTACTGGTTTTCTAACAGAGTTGTAGATGCGTGGAAGAGTCTTCCCAGTGGGGTGATAGAGGCTAGGACCTTGGGTAGCTTTAAGAAGACTGGACAAATATGAGTGGGAGGGGCTGGGTTTGATTGGTGTCATGGGGTACGGGAGTTATTTCTTGGGTAGCTTTAGGTAGAGGTCGTTTTGATAAGGACCTGCCTTGTATGGGCCAGTAGGCCTTCTGCAGTGTTCCTACATTCTTATGTTCTTATATTCCATGTTTGTTATTAATATTGTTTATTATGTCATATTAGTTGAATTGTGATAGATAAATAAGCATTATTAGTGTCATATTCTCCAACAGTTAACTTGCCATCCCTCCCTCGCACAAACAAATCGCCAGTAAGAACATAAGAAAGGAGGTACACTGCAGTAGGCCTGCTGGCCCATACTAGGCAGGTCCTTTACAATCCTTCCCACTAAGAACATAATGGAAGAACACTGCAGGTCTACTGGCCCATACAAGGCAGGTCCTTATCAAAATGACCTCTGCCCACAGCTACCCAAGAATTTACTCCCGTACCCAATGACACAAATCAAACTCTACTCCTCCAACTCGTATATTTGTCCAATCTCTTCTTAAAGCTACCCAAGGTCCTAGCCTCGATCACCCTACTGATAAGTGTTGTTAAATAAGAACTTAAGTTGGAACAGGCCTGCTGGCCCATACTAGGCCGGTCCTTCACAAATCCAACCCACTAACGGAACAAATGCTACCCAAGCAGTAAGCTCGGGTGCAAGTCCGACTCAAATCCAACCCCTCACTCGTGTATTTATCCAACCTAAATTTGAAACTACCCAATGTTTTAGCTTCGATCACCCTACTAGGCAGACCGTTCCACTCAACTACCCCTAGTACCAATGTTCATTTATACATTTTATTAGTGCTTTACTTTTATTTGGAATTTTTTTCTGCATGTAAATCTGTTTATGCTAGGGAAGTGACCCCTGAAGTGACCTAGAGTCCTTATGGAGGGGGATTCCCCTTCCAAACAATAACCACTCTGCCCTCTCTCCTCCCTGTCTTCCATTCATCAACAACAGCCTTCAATAAAGGTAACTGTCATGTTGAATGTTCATTCTTTTGTGCATGTAAATCTTTTAGGTAAAAAAAATTGTTGATACTTCTAGGTGTCTGGAACGAATTAATTGGATTTACATTATTTCTTATGGGGAAAATTGATTCGAAAAGTCTATTTCGATAATAGTCCCACTTCCAGGAACGGATTAAGGACGATAATTAAGAGACCACTGTAATTAACCCTTTCAGGGTTTCGGCTGTACTAGTATGGCTTACGTGCCAGGGTCCTTGACGTACTAGTACTCATAAATTCTAGTGCCTTCAAATCTAGTGAAAGCTGGTAGGCCTACATATGAAAGAATGGGTCTGTGGTCAGTGTGCGGTATAAAAAAAAAAAAAAAAAAGAAAAAATCCTGCAGCAGTGCGTAATGAGAAAAAACTTTGACACTGTTTTTGGATTAAAACTGAATTTGCACTGTATTTTCGTATGGTATTTATTATTGTACTCTAGTTTTCCTGGTCTCATTTGATAGAATGGAAGACATTACAGAAATTGAGATGATTTTGACTGGTTTTATAATGGAAAGTACCTTGAAATTGAGCTCAAAGTAGCAGAAATGTTCTATTTTTACCAAACTTCAAAAGCAAGTAAATCATGCTAAGCGTCCAATACACGTCAACTGGCGAGTCTAATATTCTTTCACAAGTGTGCTGATATTATTTACACCATTTCTACACTAATGCAGTAGTCTGCATAACAGTATTTTTTTTTTTTTGGAATAAAAATTCAAAATGGAAAGCAAAAGAATGTAAGAGGGCATGGGGATGTGACTAATGAACAGAGGAAGTGTTATTTTAGTACCAGGAATGTGTTTATTCTGGACCCTATTTGGAAATTGGCAAAATTGCTAAATTCTGACCACAGTATTGGATAGTTGAAATCGGTAAATGGGTGGTTTCTTGTACTCATTCGATAGAAAAGAGGTTCTAGCAAAATGGGTATGATTTTTGTAGACTAGTGCACTGGAATTGGCTGAAAATAGGGCTCAGTGGGCAAAATTGCCAATGCGTAAACATCGTCAAGACCGGTAACTTTGCGAGAGCATAATTTCGTAAGTTTTTCCATCAAATTTCATACTTTTTGTGTCGTCATGATCGGGAAAAGATTCTTTTCATAAGAATTTTTTTTTTTTTTTTTTGAAATTTCAGAGACCCTGAGAGGGCCTGTGGACCCTGAAAAGGTTAAGGATTTTTCACTGATTTTTGTGCTTAAAACTCGTTAAAAAAAAAAAGAAAAAAAAAAAGTGAACTGTTCATTAGAGGTCTGGAACCCTCGTGCATTGTTAGCTTTCTCCGTTCAAGGTTTTCTCTGCGTTATTCGAGGTTTTTGCACTTAGGTTACTATTATACTGTGAATTCTATGGTATAATTAACTACTTTTGTGCTTAAAAACCTTAAAAAAAAATAGTTCATAGGGGTCTGGAACAAATTAATTGTACTTAAAATCCAGTGAAGAAATTAGGTTTGGATCGTAACCAAAATTTTGGAATGGATTAATCATGACCAGAGGTTCCACTATTTTATTGAAAGTGTAAAACTTGTTAAATGTCATATGGTGGGTGGGGGTGGGGGGCTGAGGATTAATGAAAAAGGTTACTTTAGTGACTGAAATGCTTGGTGCCTGTTTTGGATCTCCCCCCCCCCCCTGAATTGTAGTACTGACTTCTGGGTGCTTATAGGGAAACAATATTGGTGGGCCCCATATATGGAAAGCAAAGCGTGCTTAAAAAATGCATGCAAGTTAATAGACCAAACAGATGTAAGCCACATTTAAATATAAAATTGCATAGATATGAGCCTACAAGTAACAAAAAAAATTTGTATATCACCTCTGAAAAGTGTTCTCAATGCCACTTGCTTTAGTGACCAAAATGATTTATTGAAAAATATTTTTTTCGTGTTGTACTTGACATGCCGAGAGTAAATTACTCTAGCGCAGGGTGTGGGGCCCAATTGGGAGCAGTTGGCTTAAGGCCAGCCCTGGTGACAGGTTTCTTTAATTGAATACAGGCTGATAAAATACTGGATATGGTGAAAGTTTGGAGGTGAAAAGTCTGACTTGGTAGACTTGTGATTTTTAGCATCTGGCAGCATTAAATCTTTAAAATTGGTAAATCATTTTTTTGTTTTTTTTTTTTAAACTCTTGTGTGTAGTAGCTGTTTTAAGAGTTGTGGTTTATAAACGTTTAATTTTTAGCATAACATTGCCTATATATTTGATATACCTGGAGTATACATGGCATTCTAGGGGAGGGGAGGGGAGGGGAGGGGAGGGAAGGGGAGGGGAGGGGAGGGGAGGGGAGGGGAGGGAAGGGGAGGGAAAGGGAGGGGAGCGGAGGGGAGGGGGAAAGGGGCGGGGAGGGAAGGGGAGGGGAGGGAAGGGAAGGGAAGGGAAGGGAAATGTCCCTGCTGCCCAGTCAATGACCAGATGGTGTAGTATAATTTGCAGGAATTTTTAGGTTTGCAGAAACTGTGCACACCCCATTCACTTTCCTTGAAATTTTGGGATTTGTTTATAAATGTGGAATATGCATTTGCCTTGATTGCCAGGCTTCTTTCATCCTTTGATTTGTTCAAAAGAAATTACATTAGTTCTATTTTTGAGTGTCATCTTTTTAATTTGACTTTAACTGTTGCTGCATTAGGCCCTATTTTTTTTATGCATTTATTGCCTCTTCCTTCCCCCTTCCCTTTCCCTTTTTCTTTTTTTTTTGGGGGGGAGGGAGGGAAGATATTTTTATCAGTTCTGTTTGTAGGAGACCAAACTGGGCAATGCTTGTCCTAAGTTACAGGTTTGCTTTCACTGAACCCCCACCTGGTGCATTTGACAAATGGTTTGGGGAAATCTCTGCCCTTGCTGTTGCTCCTCTTCTGTAGTAATAAGTGAGGTTGCAGGGGGGAATAAGACTGCTACTTGTGCATCCCTCTAGGTTGGGTTTGACTTCACTGTTCTTTCTGACCAAGTTGCAGCTGCCTTGCCCATTCTTTCCTGGATGACTTAAATGCTCCCATCCAATGTGGGACCTGTTGGACAGGAGATGAAAGGTTGGTTTCTCTAGGAATTTTGGCCGACTGTATGTTGGCATCATGAATGACATCCCAGATTGTCATGTTCATACTAATGCCATCTTGGGCATAGACCGATTCATTCTGTATTTATTTCAGGTAGTCTGTTTTCCAGACTTTGACATTGGTGATTGCTTGCTTTTCTTGGAGATAGCAGGATAGTCCTGCAGTTTACCTGCCACAGTTGGTTTAGAAAGACACATAAGCAAACACTTGACATATTTACTAGAAAACGTTTCGGTCCTGGGACCTTGATCACTTCCAACAGAGGTAGAAAGACATTATATATATAGGTGGAGTGAGGTGTGACACACGTGACCTGAGGAATGTCATAAGAACATAAGAATGGAGGAACACTGTAGAAGGCCTGGCCCATGTGAGGCAGGTCCTTATCAAAACAACCGCTACCTATGATGAGGACGGGTAGACGATGAAATCGTGTGACTCCTGTGTTGGGTTGGTGCTGCTTCTTAAGTATCGTGTATGCCAATGTTTTTGAAATTTCAAAAACACTGGCATACACGATACTTAAGAAGCAGCACCAACCCAACACAGGAGTCACACGATTTCATCGTCTACCCGTCCTCATCATAGGTAGCGGTTGTTTTGATAAGGACCTGCCTCGCATGGGCCAGTAGGCCTTCTACAGTGTTCCTTCATTCTTATGTTCTTATGACATTCCTCAGGTCACGTGCGTCACACCTCGCTCTCCGCCTATATATATAATGTCTTTCTACCTCTGTTAGAAGTGATCAAGGTCCCAGGACCGAAACGTTTTCTAATAAATATGTCAGTGTTTGCTTACGTGTCTTTCTAAACCAACTTGGTCGGTATTTATTACCAAGGTTTATACCACCTGCCACAGTGGAAGGTTGAAGCTGATTATTACTGGGGTTTTAGTATATTTGCAACTCCAGGAATGTCTTTGGAAATTAAATATTTAACCCTTAGTGCTGCAGTGCAAAAAAAAAAAAAAGGTAATTGGTTCAAAGAACACAGGTTGAAGACTTAAAACTCCTTGGTATCTTTGTGGAAACATTTTGCAAACTAGTGGCTTCCTCAGTCCAATATAGTGGAGTGGTAATTAGTCGCTCAGTTTGGAGCTTGAGCAGTCTGTCTTGAAAAGAGTGCAGCATATGTGAAGACAAGAAAGGCAAATCAGTTGTAGGTGGTGTTGCCTACAACCTACTTCCACAGGTGGAAGTAGGTTGTGCCTATAGGTTAGGCAAACATCTAACTGTGACTTTGAGATGCCTTCTGAGTGGCTCTAGTCTTTAACCCTTTGAGGGTCGACAGGCCCTCTCCGAAACTAGTTCTCAGGGTCGGCCAAATTTAAAAAAAAAAAAATTATTTTCTCTTGTGAAAAGATAGAGAATCTTTTCCCGATCATAAAGACACCAAAAGTTTGAAATTTGATAGAAAACTTACGGAATTATGCTCTCGCAAAGTTAGCGGTCTCAGCGATGTTTACGCATCGGCGATTTTGCCCACTTTGAGCCCCATTTTCGGCCAATTTCACTGTACTAGTCGACAAAAAACATGAATATTTCGCTAGAACTCCATTTTTTCTATCGAATGGATGCAAGAAACCACTCATTTATGAAATTCAACTATCCAGTACAGTGGTCAGAATTTAGCAATTTTGCCAATTTCACACAAATTTCAAAAGATGCCAATTTCGGAATAGGGTCCAGAATAAACAAGAAAGACATTCCTGGCACTAAAATGACATTTCCTCTAGTCATTAGTCATGTCTCAAGTCCCCTCTTATATTCTTTTGCTTTCCACTTTGAATTTTTATTTTCACAAAAAATATAAGATTTACCGTTATGCAGACTACTGCATTAGTGTAAAAAATGGTATAAATATTATTGGTGCACTTGTGAAAGAATATTAGACTCACCAGTTGACGTGTATTGCACGCTTGGCACGATTTGTTTACTTTTGAAGTTTGGTAAAAATCGAACATTTCTGCTACTTTGAGCTCAATTTCAAGGCACCTTTCTTTGTAAAACCAGTCAAAATCATCTCAATTTCTGTAATATGTCTTCCATTCTATAAAATGAGACCAAGAAAACTAGAATACAACAATAAATACCATACGAAAATACACTGCAAAGTCGCTGATTTATTAAAAAAAAAAATGGTCAAAGTTTTTTTTTTTCTCATTATGCACTGTGTGCTGCAGGATTTTTTTTAGACTGTGCACACTGACCACATAGACCCATTCTTTCATATGAAGGCCTACCAGCTTTCTCCCACTAGATTTGAGGCCGCTAGAATTTGAGTACTAGTACGTCAAAAACCCCTACGCGTAAAACGTACTAGTACGACGAAAACCCTCAAAGGGTTAATGGCTTGTGCATCTTGAAGATTACTTTTAGATTTAGGCTGTATAGGTACCAGTTTCTGAAGTTGATAAATTAGCTGTTGACCTGTGATAATGGGCAAATGCCTCTTGTGGTTGACGTTACTTTTATTGGTAGTTTGAGATTCGTAGGTTTTTGGATTTGAAAGTATTTTTATAAGATGTCAATTTTTAAAAAATTGCAGGAACTGAAGTTTCATTGGCTTAGCCTTAAATGCTAGTGTAACTAGAGGAAGGTTTTAACTTCTGGCTGTAGTTGCCAATTTGTCGGTTTTATAAGAGATGGATTTTTTTTTTCAGTACATGTAGTCCAAATTAGCTTAACTTTAAGGCACCTTCTGAGGGGCTTCAAACTGTGTACGTGTGTACGTGTGTGTGTGTACGTGTGTGTGTGTACGTGTGTGTGTGTACGTGTGTGTGTACGTGTGTGTGTACGTGTGTGTGTGTGTACGTGTGTGTGTGTGTACGTGTGTGTGTGTACGTGTGTGTGTGTACGTGTGTGTGTGTACGTGTGTGTGTGTACGTGTGTGTGTGTACGTGTGTGTGTGTACGTGTGTGTGTGTACGTGTGTGTGTGTACGTGTGTGTGTGTACGTGTGTGTGTGTACGTGTGTGTGTGTACGTGTGTGTGTGTACGTGTGTGTGTGTACGTGTGTGTGTGTACGTGTGTGTGTGTACGTGTGTGTGTGTACGTGTGTGTGTGTACGTGTGTGTGTGTACGTGTGTGTGTACGTGTGTGTGTGTACGTGTGTGTGTGTGTACGTGTGTGTGTGTGTACGTGTGTGTGTGTGTACGTGTGTGTGTGTGTACGTGTGTGTGTGTGTACGTGTGTGTGTGTGTACGTGTGTACGTGTGTGTGTGTACGTGTGTGTGTGTACGTGTGTGTACGTGTGTGTGTGTGTACGTGTGTGTGTGTACGTGTGTGTGTGTACGTGTGTGTGTACGTGTGTGTGTGTACGTGTGTGTGTGTACGTGTGTGTGTGTACGTGTGTGTGTGTACGTGTGTGTGTACGTGTGTGTGTGTACGTGTGTGTGTGTACGTGGTATGTGTGTACATGTGTGTGTACGTGTGTGTGTGTACGTGTGTGTGTGTACGTGTGTGTGTACGTGTGTACGTGTGTGTACGTGTGTACGTGTGTGTGTACGTGTGTGTGTGTACGTGTGTACGTGTGTGTGTGTACGTGTGTGTGTGTACGTGTGTGTGTGTACGTGTGTGTGTGTACGTGTGTGTGTGTACGTGTGTGTGTGTACGTGTGTGTGTGTACGTGTGTGTGTGTAGGTGTGTGTGTGTTCGTGTGTGTGTGTACGTGTGTGTGTGTACGTGTGTGTGTGTACGTGTGTGTGTGTACGTGTGTGTGTGTACGTGTGTGTGTGTACGTGTGTGTGTGTACGTGTGTGTGTGTACGTGTGTGTGTGTACGTGTGTGTGTGTACGTGTGTGTGTGTACGTGTGTGTGTGTACGTGTGTGTGTGTACGTGCGTGTGTACGTGCGTGTGTGTACGTGCGTGTGTGTACGTGCGTGTGTGTACGTGCGTGTGTGTACGTGCGTGTGTGTACGTGCGTGTGTGTACGTGCGTGTGTGTACGTGCGTGTGTGTACGTGCGTGTGTGTGTACGTGCGTGTGTGTGTACGTGTGTACGTGTACGTACACGTACGCACTACAGAAAGCCATTAGATTAGCTGTAGAAGTCTTAGAGGAAGGTTTGAATTGGTTTTGGAGTATGCAGGTGCTATTTTGCCCCTTTCTTGAAAGTGGAGTATTTTCCAGGCTGTTCTTTCAACAAACTGGCTGTATCCCACTGAAGCAGGGTGGCCCAGAAGGAAAAACAAAAGTTTCTCCTTTTACATTAAGTAATATATACAGAAGGGGTTACTAGCCCCTTGCTCCTGGCATTTTAGTCTCTTACAACACTCATGGCTTATGGAGGAAGAATTCTGTTCCACTTCCCCATGGAGATCAGAGGAAATAAAAGAAAAAGTACTAGAAAGAATATAGGAGAAAACCCAGAGGGTGTGTATAAATGTTTGTACATGTATGTGTAGTGTGACCTAAGTAGAAGTAGCAGGACTTGCCTGAAAATCTTGCATTTTTGAGACAGAAAAAAGGACACCAGCAATCCTACCATCATGTAAAACAATTACAGGCTTTAGTTTAGTTTTACTCACTTGGCAGGACGGTAGTACCTCCCTGGGCGGTTGCTGTCTACCCACCTACCTAGATTCCAGGTTATTATCTTAGTTTATTCTTATTTAATTATTTTCAATGCTAAAATTTAACTGTAATGAATTTAGGCAACATTCTTTGAAGTACAAGGGGCTGGAGTTATGGGGATACCTTTTGATTGTGCAGCAACTGAAGTGCATGTAGTTTGAAGCTGGGTTCTTAGACAGTTAACACTGGACTTGGTTATACCTTGACAGGGTTTTGGGGGCCAATGCCCCCACAGCTCGGTCTGAGACCAGGCCTTGTGGTGGATCAGGGTTTGATCAACCAGGCCGTTACTGCTGGCTGCATGCAAACTGACGTATAAACCACAGCCCGGCTGGTCAAGTACCGACTTCAGGTGCCTGTCCAATGCCTTCTTAAAGACAGCCAGGGGTCTATTGGTAATCCCCCTTACGTATGCTGGGAGGCAGTTGAGCAGTCTTGGGGCCCCTGACACTTATTGTTCTGTAAGTGTACTCTTGGCTTCCCTGCTTTTCACTGGGGCAATGTTGTATCTCTTGCCAAGTCTTTTGCTCTCATAGGGAGTGATTTTCGTATGCAACTTTGGTACTAATCCCTCTAGGATTCTCCAGGTGTATATTATCATGCATCTCTTTCCTGCATTCCAGGGAATACAAATAAAGGTACTCAAACTATTCCCAGTAATTTGGGTGCCTTACCGTACTTACATGTGCCGTGAAAGTTTTGTACTCTCTCCAGGTCAGCAATTTCACCTGCCTTGAAGGGGGCAATTAGTGTACAGCAGTATTCCAGCCTAGAGAGAAGCGATCTGATGAGAATCATGGGCTTGGTGTCCCTAGTTTGGAAGGTTCTCATTATCCATCCTATCATTTCCTAGCAGATGCTAGGTCTGTACCAGACCTGAAATCAACTTGGACTACTACTACTAGTGAGAATGGCTGGATTTGAGAGGGACATGACCTCCCAACGACTTCATTCTTTCCTCTACTAGTGGCCTACATCTTGCCTCTTGGCGGTATATAAGGCTCCACCCTGTCACTTCAACTCCATATTGTTTCAGACTAGGGAACAATACTCTTCTCCAGACTGAGGGACTGACCACCTCAAAACTTTAAGGGTGATGGACTGATTACATCGTCTTCAAGTATCTTCTGCTTCTATCAACTTTTCTGTACTCGACTGAAGAAGCCTACTGCGTAGGCGAAACGTTTCAAAATAGATGCCTAACTGTTCCATGTGTATGAGTAGTTGAAATTTCTCTTCATTGAACTTCATATTTTGAGTAGCCCATTTGATGATTTGGTCGATGTCTGCTCAGTCTTGCGATGTCTTCGATGGAGGACAGTCAGGGCAATTTCAGCGTCATCCACAAAGGAAGACGCTGAACTATGGCTTGCATCTGTCTGATATGAGGAATAGGATGGGAGTATGTACTGTGCCTTGTGGAACAGCTTTTTGCTGTAGCTGCCTTGGACTTGACTGTTTACTATTACTGTACTCTTGTGTTCTATGTCAGGAAGTTATAGATCCATGTAAGTCAGTTCCCCATGAAGGTATAGACTAGAGGTATAGTACTTAGTAGCTGTTATCCACCTGCTTGCAGGTGCTCATATGCCTAATGCATGCAACTGACTGTTGATAACTTTTTCACTAAGTTGAATTTTTTATAAATGTTGTCTGTAGGGGTATATACAGTTCAGTGGTTTTAACGGTCATAACTAGCATTAGGCACTATACTTGGGTGTTTGTATTTACTTTTTAATTTGGCTGTATGTGTTTCTTTGTAGCAACTTTTTCTTGCTCATTCTAAAGGGTGAAATGAAATTACATTGCAACACTTTACTAGTGCATACTTTATAATAAAAATTAGTACCATAGTAGCCTTAATTTTTCATTAAAATTTCCATTGATTTCATAACATTTTGAAGTTACTAAACTGTAGTTTAAAATTTGTACAGGAGACTAAGGAGGCTACAGTGAAGGTTCCTGAACATGGAGCTAAAACAAGTGGCACATGCAAGGGTGCTGATGATACACAATCAATAACCATATTCTGGAATGAAGGAGAGACTTCAAATACTACAATGACTTTCAGCAAGACCAGTGATAATTGGTTTGTTTCTTCATTTACTGCTGATCTCTACCTGGACAACAAAACTTTCCCACACTCTGATGTTGGTGGTAAGTTAATTTAAAGATTGACTGTTTTCATTGTTTCCTTTTTTCTTTAGGGCATACTCTACCTGCTAGCATAATCTATCGTGTATTAAAAGTTAAGATAATTGGTATCAAAAGTTTGAAGTACATGTACTTAGTTGATAGACTACTAATTTTTCTAACATGGTTGAAAATTGATAATTTAAATATTTGATAGTGCAAGACAATAACTGCATAACTAGTGGAAGGCAGTGTTGAAAACCTAGATTATGGAGGGTGATACTGCACTGGTACTGGAAATGCATGTGTATGACATTAGCTATTAGGTCAAACTTTCTGATGAAATTGTAAGCTTTTGCTGTTGTGTAAAGTAATTTTTAATATTTGAAGTTCAAGATTTCATTTGATCACCTTTTAACCCTTTGACTGTTTGTCATATATATCTTATGAGCCACCGTGTTTGACATGTATATACTCGAAAATTCTAGCGGCTTGAAATAGAGTAGGAGAAAGCTGATAGGCCCACATGTGAGAGAATGGATCTGTGGTCGGTGTGCACCATATAAAAAAAAAAAAATCCTGCAGCACACTGTGCATGAGGAAAAGAAAAACTCTGTGTTTTCGGATTAAAATGTCAACTTTGTGGTGTATTTTTGTATAGTATTTATGATCGTATTCTCGTTTTCCTGATCTCGTTTGATAGAATGGAAAACATATAAAAGTAGGTGATTTTGATTGGTTTTACTATGAAAAGAGCCTTAAAATGGAGCTCTAAGTAGGGGAAATGTTTGATTTTTGCCGATGTTCAAAAGTAAACAAATGTCAGTCCAATAAATGTCCAAGTCATTCTAATGTGCAGTCATTGAATGGGTTGACATTATTTATAAAATTATTACAATATTGCAGTAGTCTGCATAACAGTAAATCTTCTAATTTTTTGTTTGAATAAAAATTCAAAATAGAAAGCAAGAGTAATATCAGCATGGAGACATGATTCATGAACAAAATGTTATTTTAGTCAGGAATTCATTATTCATTCTGGACCCAATTTTGAAATTGGCATATTTTTTTAATTTGTGAAATTGGCCAAATTGCAAATTTCTGACCAGGTTATTGGGTAACTGAAATCGGTAAATGGGCAGTTTCTTGTACTCTGTCGATAGAACAAATGTAGTTCTAAAGAAATAGCTACGAGTTTGGTCAGTTGGAACAATGGAATTAGACGAAAATAGGGCTCAGTGGGAGATTCGTAAATATTGCCGAGGTCGCTAACTTCACGATAGCGTAATTCCGTAAGTTTTCCATCAACTTTAGTTCCTTTGGTGTCATTACCATTGGGAAAAGATTCTCTATCATTTCATAAGAATTTTTTTTCTCCAATTTTTCAACAATAGGAGACCCCTCAGGATTTGGGGTTGCGACAGTCAAAGGGTTAAGAAGTAGACTAAGGTAGTTTAGCTACCTTCATTTTCATTTAAAAATGGGTGGTGCAAGGCAGAAAGTTTCCTTTGAGAATGGAAAAATGTGTGTAGGAAAACTTTCAGAATTCTAGATAGAAAAATTTTAAATATTAAGCATTTAGCAAGTCAATGCAGGATATACACAGTACAGCATTTGGGCATGCAGGTAGCCACTTGCAGAACTATGTACAAAGCATAGTGTGCTGAAAATGTGGCATGTCATAAAGTACAAATTTTTTCTATAGTACGGTAGTTGAGATGACTCTTGTACATCCTGGATGTATTTTGGTGTAGTATTTTTGAGTTGTATCCATTTATATTTTAACCTGGCCCTAACATTATACTACATGTAAGCAGCACATGGCATTTCTTGTGCCCACATTTAATAGCATATTTACAAGGGAATTGCATTGAAGCTCTGTGCTTTTAATTAAGGAATGTTAAAAATTGAGATAAAAATTTCTTACTGACAATGTGAATTGCTGTCTGCTAATTGGATGACTTTCAGCATAATCCTCATGAATGTTTGATGACATTAGGAATGTATTACTGCATGGTAGTATAATATCAGCTGGCTAGGAAACTTGAATTCTAAACTTCACTATTTCAAATGTTAATTTGTGAAGTACAGTATTACCTATTTTACATAAACAAGTTGAAGCTTAACATTCATTTTCAGTGACAAATCTTTGCAGACCTGCCTTTGTGTGCACAATACTTAAATTTTTTTTTTATTATTGAAAGCGATTTCTGAACATCTAAATGCCCATAGCTGTGTAGTTGTCCTTATTGCTGTTGCTTAAGAATTTGTTTTATAACTATTCATATTTTCTCAGGAAAAAAATTGCATTTGGTGGTCTATTTTGGTCTCGAACCCATTACTGTGGCAGTAAATCATAGCTTTACCTGCCACTCAACTTTATCAACTTCAAACATAACTGGAACCTTGGGAACTGAAGCATACACCTTGCCATTGTCGTCTTCGTTGGATGGAATCCACATTCAGGCATTTAATGAAATTCCAAACGAGCCAGACTTCGTAGATTGTAAGTATGTTGCTTTGTTTGGGTACCTAGATTGATTCCAGTGCATGCCATGAACTTTGTACTCTTAAAGCAAATTAAATTTCCAAAGAATTTAACTATTGTATAAACGCTAAAATTTTAAATGGGGGGGGGGGGAGAAAATATTTAAATTTATAATTTGGCTGTTTACAACAGTGACCTGGTTGAACAGCCAGAGGCTGGGCTAATGGGTTAGATAACCCCCACAAAATCAGCTATCACGAGATAGTAAATGGGAGTGAGAAAAGTATTATGTACTTCTGTGCTAGGTTAGATGGCTTTAATTAGTGAATGGTTGGTGCTGTATATGTATCTACTTTGTTTTTTCACCAATTTTTGGGAAAGCTTTGCAAATTCAGGGTTTACCTACCTAGTCTTTTTTTTTCCAGGGGTGGGGGGGGGGAGATTGCTGCTTCCATGGCATAGTCTTAATGAAGGCCAGAGTTGCTGGCATGATTGACCTGGTTGTCAGTGTTGGCCAAATAGTCCAATGTGAGCACCACAGCTTTGCTCTCCCTGCCCTCCCCTCCCTCCCTTCCCTCCTTCCTAAAAATGTATTTACAGTACAGCTTTTAAAAATGTCATCAACTTCAGTGAAGTAATTCATGCCTACACAAAAGGGAAGCATTTAGTGATAAAAGGTAGCAGAGCAGAGTTCTATACTGAAAGCTTTATGGCCATATTAGTCTGACATGGTGGTACTTTCTGGATCCCATCCACTAATTATGGATTTGGCTTTACACTGTGGCGTTTCTCGTCTACTTTTTTGACGAGGAACTACTCTTGCTACAAGATGTACCTGCTTTCTTCCTCCCACCAGTGTGAGGAAGGGTGGGGGGGACTTGCTGTACAGGGTGGTTGCCAGAATGACTGTGTGTGTGTCCGTGTGTGTCCGTCCGTGTGTGTGTGTGTGTGTCCGTCCGTGTGTGTCCGTCCGTGTGTGTCCGTCCGTGTGTGTCCGTCCGTGTGTGTCCGTCCGTGTGTGTCCGTCCGTGTGTGTCCGTCCGTGTGTGTCCGTCCGTGTGTGTCCGTCCGTGTGTGTGTCCGTCCGTGTGTGTGTCCGTCCGTGTGTGTGTCCGTCCGTGTGTGTGTCCGTCCGTGTGTGTGTCCGTCCGTGTGTGTGTCCGTCCGTGTGTGTGTCCGTCCGTGTGTGTGTCCGTCCGTGTGTGTGTCCGTCCGTGTGTGTGTCCGTCCGTGTGTGTGTCCGTCCGTGTGTGTGTCCGTCCGTGTGTGTGTCCGTCCGTGTGTGTGTCCGTCCGTGTGTGTGTGTGTCCGTGTGTGTGTCCGTGTGTGTGTGTGTGTGTCCGTGTGTGTGTGTGTGTGTGTGTCCGTCCGTCCGTGTCCTAATTAGGTATTGTTGCATTACTTTAACAGTTGAGGCTTAGGAGAGGATGCTACATCCTCTTGCTTGACTGTGACCCATAGGTGTTGAGCACTCTTGAATGTATTCAGACTTTACATGTAGCTGATAGAACTCATCTTAACTGTTTGCCCACAGCTATGGCATTTTTGGCTGCATAATGGTTTTTGTCTGTAGGGAATTTGCACTTCATGCATTTCAACTTTGGCAGCTTGCAGTATGCAGCTGACTGGAATGCCTATAGTGTTTGAAAGTTTCTATTATGAGGTCTTGGAGTTCAGATTGTATAATGTATGAAAGTGTTGAAGGATGATGAAAGCATTTTTAATTTTTGGATTACCCTGCCTTGGTGGGAGACAGCAGAAGTGTTGGTGTGTGTGTGTGTGTGGGGGGGGGGGGGGGGGCGTTTGGATAAACCTTCTGGTTGTTCTGGTGTCTGCACCATGCAGCCTGGTCATGGACCAGGTGGTGGATCAGGGCCTGATCAGCCAGGCTATTACTGATGGCCACACAAACCAGTTATGAACCACAGCCTGGCTGGCCAGGTAAACTTTGCCTGTTCAGCTTTCTCATGAAGACAACCAGGAGTCTTTTGGTAATTCCCTTTATGTATGCTGGGAGGCAATTCGTCAGTTTGTTCTTAATGTATTGATGGCACCTCTGCTTTTCATTGAGGGGGAGGAGAGGGAGATGTTGCACCTCCTGCCTAGTCTTTCTTTTGCAGTGATTTTTAGTGTGCAGATTTGGGACTAGTCCTAGGATTTTCCAAGTGCATACAATGTATCTTGCCTGTATTCCAAGGAGTACACATAAAGGGACTTGAACTGTTCCTAGTAATTGAGGTGTATTATTGTAATTGTACATTACGCAAGTTCTGTTGTCTCCCGGTCTACCGTTTTGCCTGCCTTGAAATGGGCCATTAGTGTACAGTACTACAGCCTAAAGAGTGACTTGAAGAGAATAATAATTGGCTTAGCATATCTAGTTTTGAATTCTCGGTATCCATCCTATCATTTCCTTAATGTGGTGGACACATTGTTATCTTTGAAAGTGAACTTCTCTGACATGAACGTAGGCTTTAAAAAAAATCAGTCCTTCTCTACTTTGATTGGGTGCATGTATCTTGCCCCCTTTGCCCACCTACTTGCAGGTGCTCCTACCCCTTTTAACTTGTGTGCAGGTGAGTGTAGAGAATTTATGAAATGGTCCTTGTAGGTACCTTGGCTTTAAAATCTTTAAATTTTTAATGCTGTTGGAGCTAGTTGGGGTATTTGACTAGGAAGATGCATTTTAGCAGAAAGAGGCCTCTATTTGGACATCTTTATGGCTGTTATAGAAATCCAGTAAATGCTTTTAGACCAAAATTGCCAAATAAAGGCTAGTTCAGCTACACATCTGTGCCAGTATTTTTTGTCTACATAGTTATACCTTTGCTGTTCCCTTTTTACCTCAGCCACATCCCCTCCCCAGATCTCAGCATGATTTTGCATGACAAAATGCTTCTCAAATCAGTTTACTTCATTGCTTGGAGCAAAGAAAAAATGCTTCAGTGATACCTTGGTTGCTCATTGATTCCTCCTGGGAGATTAAATACCTTGACTGGTTAAAGAATGAGTGTGGGATGAGCACTTCAAAGATGTGTGCTGTTGCAGCAGTCACTTGCTCACATTGCAGAGGTTCTGCTGCCTTCTGATTGGTGGGGTCTGATTTCACTTTCATAATGCTTGCAGTATACCCCATTCCCTGATACTAGTCATCTTAACATTGGTGTGGTTTGAATGTATTGTACTTGTGGGCAAGGGTCTTGCATGGGAGGGTGCCACTTTCTAAAGACGATGCTTGCCTGACTAAGAACTGTTATCTCTTGGCATTAATGGGTGATGTATCTTTCATAAAGGGCAGGTGTGTAATAGCTTTTCTTTAAAGGGATGAATTTTCTTCATAGGAATTACTTAAGGTTTGTGGTCTCTTATGTCCAAAATAAATTGTTACAGAAGTTGTCATTGCTTGAAATGCCAGTTAAGCTGAAGTCATGATAGGCCAACTCGCATCTAACAAGTTGACTTATTGCACCACTTGTAACAGATCAGAATGCTGGATAGACTAACTAAATCTAATGTGACATTTTATTGTGGCAGTTTCCAAATTGGATGAACAAAGCTCCTGGAGAATGCAATGTTGCTGCAATGAAATATTTTATTAATTGCACATGTCCTTTATGCCTAGCATAAATCTGATTTGCTAGTTATCCTTGTGTATTGCAATCTTTCAACTAAACTGGCATAGTCTTAATAAAATGGGTTGTCTGGGTAGATGTGAGGACCTGTAACCTGGGAAAAGTAAATAAATGGGCTTACGACATTCACAACCCCTGCTCACAAACTTGCTCCCAGGGTCAAAGAATTTAACCCTTTCAGGGTCCAAGGCCAAAATCTGAAGTCACGCACCAGTGTCCAAGAAATTTTGAAAAAAAAAAAAAAATTTTCTTACAGAATTAAAGAGCATATTTTTGTGAAGGTAATAAAACAAAAAAAATTAGAATCGACGAATTCCACATACGCGTATTATATTATTTTGTTTTAGTTGTTTTTTCTTTTCTTTTCCAATTTTTTTCTATTCCTACTAACATTTGGGGCCTGAGAGACCAATACTGTATATAATGTATATATATAAACTCACTGTATTGAACACAATAACCGCACTAAAGTTATTATCATATTATTGTTTACCACTGTTGTTTATTACAATAAACATGCACAAATATTGTATAATACTAATGTTCTATCATATATTTACATATTTACAATCACTGGACATGGTTTTAGAACTGCTGGAGCTTGTGGAACTCCTTGAAACAAGGCACCATGCACAGAGGCACCTTACATTCCTCACATATAAACCGAGTGTCTTTGCGTCTTTGTTGCCGTCGTTTTGTTTGTGCACAGACAATGCATCTCTTCTGAGCAAATTTCTTTTGAGTTGAAGGAAGCTGTATTATGAAATGATCACCTTCTCTTCTCAAACGCTTGGGTATATTGTGATGAATTCGAGGACCATGTTGTATTGCAGGTGTTGTTACCTGGTACTTCATTATGAGTTGTCTGACAACAGACAAACAAAATTCACCATACGGTGGTCTGTTACCAGTCTTTATTTGGTACATATTATATGCATTCAGCATTGAAATGTCCATGAGATGGAAGAAAAGTT
Source organism: Cherax quadricarinatus (assembly GCF_038502225.1). NCBI lineage: Eukaryota > Metazoa > Arthropoda > Malacostraca > Decapoda > Parastacidae > Cherax > Cherax quadricarinatus. The sequence continues at coordinate 23,277,053 of NC_091335.1, read as the reverse complement.
TCATGTACCACTTGTAACTCTTACGAACACAGTCAACAAAACCAATCTGCATGTCACACTTGTCAACCAAGCGCATGTTTTGTGTATAATCAATCACTGTCACTGGTTTTCGAATACGTTCATTAGTCACTCGATCAACTTTGCCACTGTCTTGCATTTCATTACGGTGAATGGTTGTCAACAATGTGACATCTCGTTTGTCATGCCACCGTAATGCCATGATGTCATTGGCAGTAAACGCCTGCACGTCATCACCACAAACACCTGCGTTGAGCCTGGGCATATGTTTACGATTAGAACGCACTGTGCCACACACATCTGTCTTGTTCACTCGCATGAAATCACTGAGTAATGGGCTTGTGTACCAGTTATCGGTATATAATGTATGGCCCTTGCCAAGATAAGGTGCCATCATGTTTCTCACTACGTCACCTGATATACCCAATAACATCTTGGTATCTTTCAATGTTTTACTACCCGTGTATACAACAATATCCAACACCAGGCCACTGTCACAATCACAGAGTACAAACAATTTTATACCAAAGCGGTTCCTCTTGCTCGGTATATACTGCTTGAATGACAGTCTACCTTTGAACAAAATCAAAGACTCGTCAATTACAAGATTCTTGAATGGATAAAAGTATATCCTGAACTTTTGTTTGAGATACATGAAAACATTTCTAATCTTGTATAACCTGTCACTTCTGTCAGGCCTGGTTTTGTCAGAGAAGTGCAACATACGTAACAGTAAGATAAACCTGTTCACTGGTATTATTTCACTGAAGGATGGGGTACAAATTAGCCGATCTGTGGACCAGTATGCTTTTATATTATGCTTATAGACGTGAGGCATAAGCATTATTGTTGCAAAAAGCAAATACATTTCTGCAACAGTCGTCTCTTTCCACCTGTGTAGTCTTGACTGTGGTGATAAGATCGTATTTGCCATGGTGTACTGAAAATACTTATTACTTTCCCTGACAATAATTTCCATCAATGGCTGGTCAAAGAATAATTCGAAGAATTCCAGTTCATTGGCCGTGGTTCCAAGGGGACAGGTAGGTAGAATTCCACTTTGCGAGTCATCAAAGTGGTGAGGGCTGGGAACAAAATTGGGATTTTGCTGCCAATCCCAGATACGGTTTGCTGGTGGATACTGGACATCATAGGCTGGTTGTACGGGTGGTTGTGGCGGGCGACGCTCCGCTTTGTCCTTGAACTGACGAGTCAGCAGCGTGGGTTCCCGCGTGGCACAGCGAGTCACGCATGGCGGTGCCACTACCACCACCAGCCCCACTAACACCATCCACTGATGTCTGTGGCCCATCCATGCCAAGTGTAGCCACATCATCCTCACTATCACTACCTAAAACGGGTGTAGGGCCACGGGATGTACTCCGGGATGAACTCCGTCCCCTGGGCACAGCATAGGGTACACTACCCGAGCGCATGCGGCGGCGAACATACCGACGCTTCACTGGTGAATGTTTCCTCACTATCACTACTCGAATGATCGTCGAGCGCAATAAAATCACAATCCACGTCAGAATCATCGTCATTACTGAAGTCAGAGGCCAGGCCACGGGAAAATATTAGTTTTCTCTTACGTTTAGGAACACCCGACCGTGAGTCACAAGTGCCCACACCAGAGGTAGAAGGTCGAGGATCGTCGGGGTTTTCTGCACTATTATCGATATCCTGGTCATTATTTTCGGTCACTAACTTATCAAAGCCGTAGAATTAGTCTTCATTTCCACTTCCATCAGTGTCAGAACTATCAGACAGGAAGAGGAGAGTCCCAATTTTCCGGGGAGTGAGAGCTGACTTGCGACGAGACATGGTGAACAAGGGTGACTGAGCCGGCGTTCCCACAATGCTATGCAGGCGCCTAGATTTTTTGTTTACGGCGCACACCCACGGCGCAGACCCATTCTCTCATATGTAGGCCTATGAGCGCTTTCGCGCTAAATTTGACGGCGCTAGAATTTTGGCGTAGATCTACAGTTTGGACACTCACCGACCAGCCGTAGATCTACGGGACGGACCCTGAAAGGTTTAAAAAAAAAAAAAAAAAAAAAAAAAAAAATCCGGAAATGAGAATCTTTTTACTGAAAGTAAAGAAACCAAAAATATGAAATTTGATGGAAAACTTGTGGAATTATGCTCTTGCAAAGTTAGTGGTCTTGGCAATATTTATGCATTGGCAGTTTTGCCCACTTTATGATCTATTTTTGGCCAATTCAGTTGTTCCAATCAACTAAACTCGTTATTTCACTAGTATTGCTTCTATCGATACTAGCGGCTTCAAATCGATCAGGAGAGAACTGTAGCCCCACATGCATAAGAAAAATCCTGCAGCATGCAGTGCATAATGAGAAAAAAAAACTGTTGCATTTTTGGATTAAAACACTGACCGAGGGGTATTTTTGTATGGTATCTATAGTTGTATTCTAGTTTTCTTTGTCTAATTTGACAGAATGCAAGACGTATTACAGAAAGATGACTGGTTTTGTGGTGAAAAGTACCTTCAAGTTTATCTCAAAGTAGCGGAAATGTTTGATTTTTGCCGATGTTCAAGAGTTAAATGACTTCGCCGTTCAATAAGTGTCCAACTAGCCATTCTAATAGTCACGAATGGGTTGACATTATTAGACAATTATTACAATAATGCATTAGTCTGCATAACAGTAAATCTTGAATTTTTTGTGACTAAAAATTCAAAATGGAGATAAAGAATGTAAGAGGGGCCTGGAGATCTGACTAATGAACAGTGTTATTTTAGTGCCAGGAATATCTGCATTATTTATTCTGGACCCTATTTTGAAATTGGCATTTTTTAACCCTTTGAGGGTCGACAGGCCCTCTCCGAAACTCGTTCACAGGGTCGGCCAAATTTTAAAAAAACAAAAATTATTTTCTCTTATGAAAAGATAGAGAATCTTTTCCCGATCATAAAGACACCAAAAGTTTGAAATTTGATAGAAAACTTACGGAATTATGCTCTCGCAAAGTTAGCGGTCTCGGCGATGTTTACGCATCGGCGATTTTGCCCACTTTGAGCCCCATTTTTGGCCAATTTCACTGTACTAGTCGACAAAAAACATGAATATTTCGCTAGAACTCCATTTTTTCTATCGAATGGGTGCAAGAAACTACTCATTTATGAAATTCAACTATCCAGTACAGTGGTCAGAATTTAGCAATTTTGCCAATTTCACACAAATTTCAAAAGATGCCAATTTCCGAATAGGGTCCAGAATAAAAGAGACATTCCTGGCACTAAAATGACATTTCCTCTAGTCATTAGTCACGTCTCAAGGCCCCTCTTATATTCTTTTGCTTTCCACTTTGAATTTTTATTTTCACAAAAAATATAAGATTTACTGTTATGCAGACTACTGCATTAGTGTAAAAAATGGTATAAATATTATTGGTGCACTTGTGAAAGAATATTAGACTCACCAGTTGACGTGTATTGCACGCTTGGCACGATTTGTTTACTTTTGAAGTTTGGTAAAAATCGAACATTTCTGCTACTTTGAGCTCAATTTCAAGGCACCTTTCTTTGTAAAACCAGTCAAAATCATCTCAATTTCTGTAATATGTCTTCCATTCTATAAAATGAGACCAAGAAAACTAGAATACAACAATAAGTACCACACTGTGTGCTGTAGGATTTTTTTTAGACTGTGCACACTGACCACATAGACCCATTCCTTCATATGAAGGCCTACCAGCTTTCTCCCACTAGATTTGGAGGCCGCTAGAATTTATGAGTACTAGTACGTCAAAAACCCCTACGCGTAAGACGTACTAGTACGACGAAAACCCTCAAAGGGTTAATTTGTGAAATTGGCCAAATTGTCAATTTCTGACCCCTAATGGGTAGTTAAAATCAATAAATAGGGGGTTTCTTGTACTCAATCGATAGAACAAAGAGTTCTAAAGAAATAGCAGAGTTTGATAGACTGGAACAATGGAATTGGCCGAAAATAGGATGAAATCGCAGGTGCATATACAGTGGACCCTCTGGTAATGACATTAATCAGTTCCAGAGAGCTTGTATTGAACAGATTTTTTTTTGTTATCCAAATTAATTTTCCTTGTGAGAAATAATGGAAATCCAATTAATCTGTTCCAGACACCCAAAAATATTAGAATTTTTTTTACACGAAATAGTTTCCCTATACAGGAAACACTTGCTTTCGTCGAGGAGTGATGAGGTGGGAGGAGGGCAGAGGAGTTTACAATTGTTTGGAAGGGGAATCCCCTTCTATCAATACTTTAGGTAACTAGGCCTTTTCTGGGGTTACCTCCCTTCTTTGTATTTTAATGCCACTATGACCAACTTGAGTCACTGGACTCTTGTTGAACCAAAAATCTGTCGAGACGTGTTAATGGTCTCTTTTAAGATTTCCCTAAAAATGGGATGCAATATTGTCATTGTACATGTTGCCAATACGGCCTGCAACAGCTGTGTCGGTAATGTTCATCCATAAATGCTTGCACCTTTGTCCACATTGTACAAATGTCCTTAATTTTTGACGAAGGTAACTTCCTCCCTCTCTCTCTCTCCCTCTGAAGGAAATTCCTGAGCTGTGGTCTGTTGTTGCACCTCAAGCTCTTACAGCTCTGTAGTGGTTAGCTCTTCATCCTCCACCAACTCTTCCACATCCTCACCACTAACCTCCAACTCCGTGGACTTCCCCAGGGTTAGCCCCAAACCCTTCAAAATCCCTCTTGTACACATTCTGCCCACAATTTTCTCCAAGCAGAGTTCAAAGTCCTGCAAGTCACTCCTTCCCAAGCCTTACCTATAAGGTTTATGCAGCTGAGGATACTCTTTCATAGGCTTGTCCTAGGAGTGCCTTTTTCTCCTGAGTAATGTAGGTCCTGTTTGGCATTTTATTCCAAAACAGGCCTGTTTCATCACAATTGAACACTTGTTGGGGGTTTTAATTTTTCAGCCTGTGTACCCCTTAAAGTCCTGTACATTTTTCAGCCACTTTTGTCAGAACTGGCAGCTTCACCATGCCTTATCATACAGTGTATACCACTACAATTCTTAATCTCTCAAACCAGCCTTTGCTGGCCTTAAATTCATCAATGAGCCCTATTTGGAGGCATTTTCTTAACTAGATTTGCATGCAACTGCCTTGCCTATTCACATATTATTGACTGAGAAACGCTATCTCCTGATTTTCTCGTTGATCCACACCAACAACACACTCCACATCTACGAGTATTTGCAATCTGTTTTGTAAGCATACTTGCACCTTTCACAAAAACTTCCTTGGTTGCCTTTTTTTTGGGGGGGGGCCCAAGATTATAGCAATGGTTGAATGGGGTTTATATAACCTGGCCAACTCGGACGAGCACTCCACTTTCATATTTTGCGATCTTTCTTCAATTCAATAGCATTTCTCGCTCTTTACCACAGGGCTGGCACTACTTTCTTTGGGCCCATGGTGGCTTATTTAGCAGTTACAAGCACTAAAAACAAAGGAAAAATACAAAAGTATCGCATATACGCTTGGAATCATCCTTGCTGGCTTGTAAACAATGGCACACTGGCTGTACATGGAGTGGCCGGGCGGCTCAGGCTGCGTGGGCACATTTGGAACGAATATCCTTTAACAGTTCTTTTTTGGTAAAAGCCAATATTTTGACGCAGACGTGTCTGTATCCAAATTTTTTTTTTAGTTATCTCATGACAGTTACCTGAGGGTCCACTGTATATCGCTAACTTCGCGAGTGTAATTCCGTAAGGTTTTTCCATCAAATTTTTTACTTTTGGCATCATTACTGTCTGGGAAAGATTATCATTTCATAAGAAATCACCCCCCCCCCCCTCCCACCTCACACATTCGTGTGCACACTGGATTTGGAGTCTCGACAGTCAAAGGGTTAAACCACCCAATAGTGATCAGAAATTGGTAAGTTGTCCAGTTTCACAATTCAATTGCCAATTTGAAAATAGGGTCTAGAATAAACAGTTTACATTCCTGGAACCAAATCCACATTTTTGTTCCTTAGTAGCGTCTCCAGACCCCTCTTATATTATGCTTGGTTTTCATTTTGAATTCACACACAAAAAAAAAAAAAAAAAAAAATAATGCAGACTACTGCATTGTTGTAATATGTAATTCTATTTTGGTGCATTCCTAAATGCATATTGGACTGGCCAGTTGGATTCATATTGTACAAGTGACTTCATTTGTGTACTCTGGAATATCAACAAAAATCACACACCTTTGCTACTTTGAGCTACTTTGTCCTGAAACTAATCACTTTCTGTAATCTTCTATTCTGTAAAGTGAGACTGGGAATACAACCATAAAAATCATACAAAAATGCATTGCAAAGTCACTGTTTTAAACCAAAAACATGGTTGCAGTTTTTCTCAGTATGCACCGTGTGCTGCAGCATCATTTATATGGTTCACACTTGCCACATAGACCCATTCTCTTGTATGTATGCCCAGATTTACCACTCGCAGCTTATAAGCGAGCTGAGCTCATGATATGCTGTGGGACTGACACTGGCTTCAAAGCCACGATATAACAGGACCAACACTGAAAGGGTTAAGGGTAAACATTTTGGCTTCAGGTTTTGAATTATTCTACCCCACTGTAAGCTAATATTTTCAGTGTTAAGCTCCCCCTCCCCTTCTTCCCTTCCAAACAAGAGGTTATCTGAAGACTAACCTGGGGAGTCCCTGCCCTTGTAGCCCAGTCAGACACACCTCCCACTTGGCCTTACCATGTTGTTGGGCAGAAACATAAGCCTTAATTCTACCATCATTACTTTTTTAATCACTTGGGTGAGCAGGTGCATTATCAAGTAACAGCTTTTCTAAAAAGTTCAAGAGTCTCAGCTGGTATGGAATGTTGAGGGATACTATGGGGAAAGTGAAATATCAACCGACTTTTCTTCCATGCATAGTAAAAGATTGGCTACTTCCATGCAATCCTTTAAAACATGTGGCTTTTCCAATTACAAATGGAATGACTAGTCTGGCTTACCTCGTGCATAGATTTTTTTTTTCCTTCAAGTGTTTTCATGATGGAAGCTTATTGTTAACTGAATTATCCAGAGAGCATTGAAAACTTTCAATCTTTGGTTTCTTCAAGATAGTTAAATCATGCTGATTGTTTAATTTGACACTGGCAGAAATTTCTAATTCTGACTTTAGAATGTTCAAGCACTTTGGTCTTGGGACAGACATTTTTGTCAATGTATTGATGCTATGTATAGATAAGATTAGCACTAATTACAAGGTCTCCAAGTTAGTTGAAACTTCTTACAGCTACATACTACTAATCCTCCTACCTTAGTCTGAAGATTTACAATGAACGTCCAGTAATTACCCTTCCCCACTAACTTGAATGAAAATTATAATTACAAACTGATTTTCTAATATTTTCTAAAATGGCTTGGGTCCATCTTGTAAGGATTTACTATTTATAATTACCAAATTAAAAAATTTCTTTTGAAATAAGTAAGTATTTTACACAGAAGTACTACCTATTTAGATTTAAGGACAACCTTTAAATACTAAAAATTCCACAATTCACTTTTGTTTCCAGCTGTTCACTGCGATGCTGACAAGACTTCAGACGTTGTTCCAATTGCTGTTGGATGTGCTCTTGCTGGATTAGTAGTAATAGTGTTAATTGCATATTTGGTTGGCCGCCGTCGACGCTCTGGTGCTTACCAGTCTGTCTAGGGGAAATGAAGTTCTGAGTTGGGTAAAAAGAAAATTGGCCATTTAATGTTGTAAATACATTGTGGGCAACTTCCTGTGATAGTGGTTAATTTGACCTTGAACATTATTCAGTTAAATTAAGTTGCTGCTGCTGATAGTTTGTAAATGTGAAAAAAGCTGTTAATAATGAAAGCTGTTAAATCTAAATTTTCTGAACTAAATATAACTTCAGTGTAGGCATTTAGTGATGTCTAGTCTAGACAAAGCACAGGTTGTGGTATAGATAAATGCTAGGGTGAAAGTATAAATTGAGAACTTGTACTACTGCAAGTATGGATTCTTGTAAATAAATTAGTTCAAAAATTGTTCCCCCCAACCATTGAGTGATATTTTTATATTAGTCATTCTGTATTAAAGGATACTTTGTATTTAATGTTAGATCTGATTCTCTATTTTCCAATTAACATGTCAGCCATTTTTAATTTTGAGCTTGTGCCATTTTCTATTTCCCTATGAATGATTTAAGATAGTAATTTTGGCTTTGATTCACTAACAAATGATAAAGAAAAAAAATGGTGCAAGGAGAAAT
>NC_091335.1:23258753-23261253 GCF_038502225.1 Cherax quadricarinatus | reverse complement strand
TTTATCTTAATAGTTCTTGGTCTTATTAATTTTCCTTTTATATCCATGGGGAAGTGGAATAAGAATCTTTCCTCCGTAAGCCATGCGTGTTGTAAAAGTCAACTAAAATGCCGGGAACAATGGGCTAGTAACCCCTTTTCCTGTAAAGATTACTAAAAAGAATAAGAAGAAGAAAATTGTCAAAGTGGGAAGTCTGAATGTGCGTGGATGTTGTGCAGATGATAAGAAAGAGATGATTGTGGATGTTATGAATGAGAAGAAGCTGGATGTCCTGGCTTTAAGTGAAACAAAGCTGAAGGGGGTGGGAGAGTTTCAGTGGAGAGGAATAAATGGGATTAGGTCAGGGGTTTCAAATAGAGTTAGAGCTAAAGAAGGAGTAGCAATAATGTTGAAGGATAAGCTATGGCAGGAAAAGAGGGACTATAAATGTATTAATTCAAGGATTATGTGGAGTAAAATAAAGATTGGATGTGAAAAGTGGGTTATAATAAGCGTGTATGCACCTGGAGAAGAGAGAAGTGTAGAGGAGAGAGAGAGATTTTGGGAAATGTTGAGTGAATGCGTGGGGAGTTTTGAATCAAGTGTGAGAGTAATGGTGGTTGGGGATTTTAATGCTAAAGTGGGTAAAAATGTTATGGAGGGAGTAGTAGGTAAATTTGGGGTGCCAGGGGTAAATGTAAATGGGGAGCCTTTAATTGAGCTATGTGTAGAAAGAAATTTGGTAATAAGTAATACATATTTTATGAAAAAGAGGATAAATAAATATACAAGGTATGATGTAGCACGTAATGAAAGTAGTTTATTAGATTATGTATTGGTGGATAAAAGGTTGATGGGTAGGCTCCAGGATGTACATGTTTATAGAGGGGCAACTGATATATCGGATCATTATTTAGTTGTAGCTACAGTTAGAGTAAGAGGTAGATGGGAAAAGAGGAAGGTGGCAACAACAAGTAAGAGGGAGGTGAAAGTGTATAAACTAAGGGAGGAGGAAGTTCGGGTGAGATATAAGCGACTATTGGCAGAAAGGTGGGCTAGTGCAAAGATGAGTAGTGGGGGGGTTGAAGAGGGTTGGAATAGTTTTAAAAATGCAGTATTAGAATGTGGGGCAGAAGTTTGTGGTTATAGGAGGGTGGGGGCAGGAGGAAAGAGGAGTGATTGGTGGAATGATGAAGTAAAGGGTGTGATAAAAGAGAAAAAGGTAGCTTATGAGAGGTTTTTACAAAGCAGAAGTGTTATAAGAAGAGCAGAGTATATGGAGAGTAAAAGAAAGGTAAAGAGAGTGGTGAGAGAGTGCAAAAGGAGAGCAGATGATAGAGTGGGAGAGGCACTGTCAAGAAATTTTAATGAAAATAAGAAAAAATTTTGGAGTGAGTTAAACAAGTTAAGAAAGCCTAGGGAAAATATGGATTTGTCAGTTAAAAACAGAGTAGGGGAGTTAGTAGATGGGGAGATGGAGGTATTGGGTAGATGGCGAGAATATTTTGAGGAACTTTTAAATGTTAAGGAAGAAACAGAGGCAGTAATTTCATGCACTGGTCAGGGAGGTATACCATCTTTTAGGAGTGAAGAAGAGCAGAATGTAAGTGTGGGGGAGGTACGTGAGGCATTACGTAAAATGAAAGGGGGGTAAAGCAGCTGGAACTGATGGGATCATGACAGAAATGTTAAAAGCAGGGGGGGATATAGTGTTGGAGTGGTTGGTACTTTTGTTTAATAAATGTATGAAAGAGGGGAAGGTACCTAGGGATTGGCAGAGAGCATGTATAGTCCCTTTATATAAAGGGAAAGGGGACAAAAGAGACTGTAAAAATTATAGAGGAATAAGCTTACTGAGTATACCAGGAAAAGTGTACGGTAGGGTTATAATTGAAAGAATTAGAGGTAAGACAGAATGTAGGATTGCGGATGAGCAAGGAGGTTTTAGAGTGGGTAGGGGATGTGTAGATCAGGTGTTTACATTGAAGCATATATGTGAACAGTATTTAGATAAAGATAGGGAAGTTTTTATTGCATTTATGGATTTAGAAAAGGCATATGATAGAGTGGATAGAGGAGCAATGTGGCAGATGTTGCAAGTATATGGAATAGGTGGTAAGTTATTAAATGCTGTAAAGAGTTTTTATGAGGATAGTGAGGCTCAGGTTAGGGTGTGTAGAAGAGAGGGAGACTACTTCCCGGTAAAAGTAGGTCTTAGACAGGGATGTGTAATGTCACCATGGTTGTTTAATATATTTATAGATGGGGTTGTAAAGGAAGTAAATGCTAGGGTGTTTGGGAGAGGGGTGGGATTAAATTATGGGGAATCAAATTCAAAATGGGAATTGACACAGTTACTTTTTGCTGATGATACTGTGCTTATGGGAGATTCTAAAGAAAAATTGCAAAGGTTAGTGGATGAGTTTGGGAATGTGTGTAAAGGTAGAAAGTTGAAAGTGAACATAGAAAAGAGTAAGGTGATGAGGGTGTCAAATGATTTAGATAAAGAAAAATTGGATAT
>NC_091335.1:23226253-23246253 GCF_038502225.1 Cherax quadricarinatus | reverse complement strand
TATGAAATATCCTATTTTTCTTAGTTCTCCCTTTTTCTACTATTGTTTGTTGGTGGACAATGCACAAGTGCCACTGTTACCTTAGTCTCTAGACATTACAGTACCTCCTATAAAGGCCATGAAATTTCCAGTTATGTAATTCCTGAAATCTCTAGTGGTTTCTGACCTTCATCTAAGACATGTGCATTGAGAAGTTTGAAACTTGTTAGGACAGGCCTTTTTCATTTATCACACAGAAACCAACATCACAGTTTGTTTAAAGCAAATTTGTAAATTAAGACTTAGCATAATGAAAAGTGCATTTCTTTAAATAAGCCAAATACTATCAGGGCTGAAAGTTTGAAGGGAAAAACAGAGCATTCAGTTATTACACAAAGTATCCCAGAATTTTTAAGATAAAACGGGTACATTATGACCTGCTCTTAAAGAACTCTGACCCTCCCTGTGTAGGGTATTTGTACCTGTTAAGTTCTAAACCAATCAGGAGAGGTATTCTCAAATTACCTCAGTGAAACCATTGCCACATTTGTCTAGAAATTGGTAAAATTGGTACATATACAGCCCAATAAGTCCAAACCATCCTCTTAGACACACCAGTGCTGAAAGTTTGAAGCCAATCACAAGACACATTCTCAAGTTATCACTAGAAAACCTATCCCATCTTGGGGGATCCTTAATGAAAAACTAGCAATGGCTAATTTTTGGTAGCACCAAATTTACAAAATTGGCAATGCCCTAAAAGGGAGTACGTGTTGTTGTAATGCCTTAAAGATTTCTCTGTGGGGGAAGCGAGTGAGAATTCTTCCTTCGTAAGATGAGCGTGTCATCAAAGGCATCTGAAATACCGGGAGGGGGGGAAGCTAGTAACCCTTTGTATAAATACTAAAGGACAATGAAATTTTAAGTGGGTTTGAATGTGTGGGTGTAGTATGGATGTGAAGAAAGACTTAGGACATTGTTTCTTTTCATTCATAACATTCAGATCTCTAAGCAAATTGAAGTTAAAAGGGGTAGGAGAATGAATTTCAGTGGGAAGGTGTAATTGGGTTGTCAGGTGTATCTTAGAGAATTAGAGATAAAGAAAGAGTAGTGATAATATTATATGATTAATTACAGAAAGAAAAAGATGGAATGAAAGTCTCACTTCAAGAATTATCTAGCTTAAAATAAAGGTTGGATGTGAGAAGTGGGTAATAGCAAATGTTTATGCACCTAGGGAAGAAGAATGTAGAGGAGAGATTTTGGGAAGTGTTGAGCGAGTTTTGAACAAAGTGACAGTGCATTTTATATGGCCAAAATAAAAAGGATATCTTGCTACTCCTACTTACACTTTGGTCACACTTCACAGACACGCACATGCATATATATATATACATACATCTAGGTTTTTCTCCTTTTTCTAAATAGCTCTTGTTCTTTTTTATTTCTTCTATTGTCCATGGGGAAGTGGAAAAGAATCTTTCCTCCGTAAGCCATGCGTGTCGTATGAGGCGACTAAAATGCCGGGAGCAATGGGCTAGTAACCCCTTCTCCTGTATACAATTACTAAAAAAGAGAAGAAGAAAAACTTTATAAAACTGGGTTGCTTAAATGTGCGTGGATGTAGTGCGGATGACAAGAAACAGATGATTGCTGATGTTATGAATGAAAAGAAGTTGGATGTCCTGGCCCTAAGCGAAACAAAGCTGAAGGGGGTAGGAGAGTTTCAGTGGGGGGAAATAAATGGGATTAAATCTGGAGTATCTGAGAGAGTTAGAGCAAAGGAAGGGGTAGCAGTAATGTTAAATGATCAGTTATGGAAGGAGAAAAGAGAATATGAATGTGTAAATTCAAGAATTATGTGGATTAAAGTAAAGGTTGGATGCGAGAAGTGGGTCATAATAAGCGTGTATGCACCTGGAGAAGAGAGGAATGCAGAGGAGAGAGAGAGATTTTGGGAGATGTTAAGTGAATGTATAGGAGCCTTTGAACCAAGTGAGAGAGTAATTGTGGTAGGGGACTTGAATGCTAAAGTAGGAGAAACTTTTAGAGAGGGTGTGGTAGGTAAGTTTGGGGTGCCAGGTGTAAATGATAATGGGAGCCCTTTGATTGAACTTTGTATAGAAAGGGGTTTAGTTATAGGTAATACATATTTTAAGAAAAAGAGGATAAATAAGTATACACGATATGATGTAGGGCGAAATGACAGTAGTTTGTTGGATTATGTATTGGTAGATAAAAGACTGTTGAGTAGACTTCAGGATGTACATGTTTATAGAGGGGCCACAGATATATCAGATCACTTTCTAGTTGTAGCTACACTGAGAGTAAAAGGTAGATGGGATACAAGGAGAATAGAAGCATCAGGGAAGAGAGAGGTGAAGGTTTATAAACTAAAAGAGGAGGCAGTTAGGGTAAGATATAAACAGCTATTGGAGGATAGATGGGCTAATGAGAGCATAGGCAATGGGGTCGAAGAGGTATGGGGTAGGTTTAAAAATGTAGTGTTAGTGTTCAGCAGAAGTTTGTGGTTACAGGAAAGTGGGTGCAGGAGGGAAGAGGAGCGATTGGTGGAATGATGATGTAAAGAGAGTAGTAAGGGAGAAAAAGTTAGCATATGAGAAGTTTTTACAAAGTAGAAGTGATGCAAGGAGGGAAGAGTATATGGAGAAAAAGAGAGAAGTTAAGAGAGTGGTGAAGCAATGTAAAAAGAGAGCAAATGAGAGAGTGGGTGAGATGTTATCAACAAATTTTGTTGAAAATAAGAAAAAGTTTTGGAGTGAGATTAACAAGTTAAGAAAGCCTAGAGAACAAATGGATTTGTCAGTTAAAAATAGGAGAGGAGAGTTATTAAATGGAGAGTTAGAGGTATTGGGAAGATGGAAGGAATATTTTGAGGAATTGTTAAATGTTGATGAAGATAGGGAAGCTGTGATTTCGTGTATAGGGCAAGGAGGAATAACATCTTGTAGGAGTGAGGAAGAGCCAGTTGTGAGTGTGGGGGAAGTTCGTGAGGCAGTAGGTAAAATGAAAGGGGGTAAGGCAGCCGGGATTGATGGGATAAAGATAGAAATGTTAAAAGCAGGTGGGGATATAGTTTTGGAGTGGTTGGTGCAATTATTTAATAAATGTATGGAAGAAGGTAAGGTACCTAGGGATTGGCAGAGAGCATGCATAGTTCCTTTGTATAAAGGCAAAGGGGATAAAAGAGAGTGCAAAAATTATAGGGGGATAAGTCTGTTGAGTGTACCTGGTAAAGTGTATGGTAGAGTTATAATTGAAAGAATTAAGAGTAAGACGGAGAATAGGATAGCAGATGAACAAGGAGGCTTTAGGAAAGGTAGGGGGTGTGTGGACCAGGTGTTTACAGTGAAACATATAAGTGAACAGTATTTAGATAAGGCTAAAGAGGTCTTTGTGGCATTTATGGATTTGGAAAAGGCGTATGACAGGGTGGATAGGGGGGCAATGTGGCAGATGTTGCAAGTGTATGGTGTAGGAGGTAGGTTACTGAAAGCAGTGAAGAGTTTTTACGAGGATAGTGAGGCTCAAGTTAGAGTATGTAGGAAAGAGGGAAATTTTTTCCCAGTAAAAGTAGGCCTTAGACAAGGATGTGTGATGTCACCGTGGTTGTTTAATATATTTATAGATGGGGTTGTAAGAGAAGTAAATGCGAGGGTCTTGGCAAGAGGCGTGGAGTTAAAAGATAAAGAATCACACACAAAGTGGGAGTTGTCACAGCTGCTCTTTGCTGATGACACTGTGCTCTTGGGAGATTCTGAAGAGAAGTTGCAGAGATTGGTGGATGAATTTGGTAGGGTGTGCAAAAGAAGAAAATTAAAGGTGAATACAGGAAAGAGTAAGGTTATGAGGATAACAAAAAGATTAGGTGATGAAAGATTGAATATCAGATTGGAGGGAGAGAGTATGGAGGAGGTGAACGTATTCAGATATTTGGGAGTGGACGTGTCAGCAGATGGGTCTATGAAAGATGAGGTGAATCATAGAATTGATGAGGGAAAAAGAGTGAGTGGTGCACTTAGGAGTCTGTGGAGACAAAGAACTTTGTCCTTGGAGGCAAAGAGGGGAATGTATGAGAGTATAGTTTTACCAACGCTCTTATATGGGTGTGAAGCGTGGGTGATGAATGTTGCAGCGAGGAGAAGGCTGGAGGCAGTGGAGATGTCATGTCTGAGGGCAATGTGTGGTGTGAATATAATGCAGAGAATTCGTAGTTTGGAAGTTAGGAGGAGGTGCGGGATTACCAAAACTGTTGTCCAGAGGGCTGAGGAAGGGTTGTTGAGGTGGTTCGGACATGTAGAGAGAATGGAGCGAAACAGAATGACTTCAAGAGTGTATCAGTCTGTAGTGGAAGGAAGGCGGGGTAGGGGTCGGCCTAGGAAGGGTTGGAGGGAGGGGGTAAAGGAGGTTTTGTGTGCGAGGGGCTTGGACTTCCAGCAGGCATGCGTGAGCGTGTTTGATAGGAGTGAATGGAGACAAATGGTTTTTAACTTGACGTGCTGTTGGAGTGTGAGCAAAGTAACATTTATGAAGGGATTCAGGGAAACCGGCAGGCCGGACTTGAGTCCTGGAGATGGGAAGTACAGTGCCTGCACTCTGAAGGAGGGGTGTTAATGTTGCAGTTTAAAAACTGTAGTGTAAAGCACCCTTCTGGCAAGACAGTGATGGAGTGAATGATGGTGAAAGTTTTTCTTTTTCGGGCCACCCTGCCTTGGTGGGAATCGGCCGGTGTGATAATAAAATAAAATAAATAAAATAAAAAGGAGGGGGGGTGAACTTATTAATAGGTATTACCGTATTAAACCACTAAAGAACATGAGGATAAATGAGCACTTCAATGGGCCTATTGGCAATGCTAGGCAAGTCCTATTCAAACACTAAGTTTTAATTCTTATACAAGGAAAGATCTGTGAACAGAAGAGCACTAAAGTAGGCCTACTGGTTTGTCATCAGCTGATTCGGCTGTCACCCAGTCTTTCCTATTTATGTATCTATGTAATCCACCATAAAACTACCTTAAGTACTAAAGTAATATTCTCTTGTCAAACCAGCATTCTCCTATATTCTTTTTAAATAAATATATTGCATTTAAGCTCCTAATTTTGTGCTCTATTTTGGTTAGAGATGTTCAGCACCCTTATTTCAGTGTTCACTATATATAATTCTGTGTCACATAAATAATAGGAACATACCAATACTGAGAGCTAGTCATTACAAAACTGTACAAGTAATGAAATGTGGAATTGACAACTCTCTCACTGTTAGATCTAATTTGACACTACACAATTCTGTAAATAGGTTTGACAAAATACTTACCCAGCATGAACCAGTAAGCCTACTGCAGTATTCCCTAATTCTCAAAGTAATGTTTTTACGTATATAGAAAAGCAATTCACTGTTTTGGTGTTTTTGTATATACGTGTGAGAATGGTAGTGCGAGACAGCACCAGGTGGAACCTGCCTGGCATGGGCCCATAGGCCTATTGTGCTGTTTCTGTACTAGGTTATTATTAGTGTTTTTGCAGAGAGCAAACTGCTGCACACCTGAGCTCAATGTAGTAACTCGCACACAGTACTGGTTTTTAACTTCATATACAGTGGTCCCTCGTTTTTCGTAATTAATCCGTTCCTGGAGGAGCTACTATAAACGAAATTTACGATTTGCGAATCAATTTTCCCCATAAGAAATAATGTAAATACAATTAATCCGTTTCTGACACTCAGAAGTATATAAAAAAAATTTTTACATGAAATATACATGTAGTACATAAATAATACAATGGGAAATGAATGAAACATTAACAGCATAACACTTACCTTTATTGGAGATTCTTCTTAGTGTATGGGAGACTGGAGGAGGCGAGAGATTGGATTGTTTACAGTTTGGAAGGGGAATCCCCTTCCAGCAACACCTCGGGTACCAATTGCTTCTCTGGGGTTGCTTGTCTTCTCTGTTTCTTAATGCCACTAGGACCACCTTTAGTCACTAGTCCTGTCTCGCAAAGTAACTGTGGAGAGAGCTCTGTTTCTGGCATCTCTTTAACACTTCCCTAAAATGGTACAAGACTTGGTCACTGTACATATTTCTCACCTTCTTTACCACAGGCTTGGCACTAGGAGCTTTCTTTGGAGCCATGGTAGCTTATTTAGTACTTGCAAGCACTAAAATGAGTGGATTATGAAATATTTCGTAGGAGCACTTGAGGGGACCTTCACTCACTGGTAAACAATGCCAGACTGGCTGGGTAGGGAGGCCTCCTCTGCTCACACCATGCGTAAGCGTCCTGGACGAACTACTATTCGCGAGTCAACCTATGAAAAGCGAGTCCATGTTTATACGAAAATACCCCCATGATTGGCGAAATTTACGATTGCCGAGAACTACGAAAAGCGAGGGACCACTGTATTTGAGTGTTAAGCTGAAGTAAAGAGAAATAGACCCCTCCCCCTTCCTTTTTATCTGCACAGAGCAATGTAATTCTAATACCCAATACATTACTCTTAATTCTCAAGTGTTGTAATGTCTCTCTCAAACTTGTATTAAATGAAAATGTTTTTTTTTTTTTCGGGGGGGGGGGGGGGGAGGAGGCAAAAAGGCACATCTATTCATACAGTGAAACCTCAGTATGCAGTAGTTTTGTTGGATTTATCTTGATTTTCAGTTTGACTAGGCAGGTGGGGCCTCCTGAGGCTGTTGCTTGCAAGTTTCTGGTTCTTTAGAGAATGTTCTAAACCTCTTAGTGTTGATTTTTTATAATTTTGGGTGTTAAAGTTGTAGGGGATTATATAGCACATGGAAAATGAGAAGCCAGCGAGTTTGATCCAAGGAAGATAAGGATAGGTGCAATTCTTAGATTCAAAAGCCCCTCATAGATGTCGAAGCACCTCTTGAGGGGTTGGGAGGGTGGCATTACAGCTTCTAGGTCTTGTTGAGGAAGTTCAGCATAAACTTTTGGCAGGCCCCAAATTGAAAGACCCTTCTATGTCTGGATTTATGAAAAATTGGTTTGGTTTTAAATTTTAGCAAATCTTTTCCTAAAGATAACATCACCAAAAAAGTCAATACTGCTATAATACTTAAGCAGTTATGCAGACATGAAATTAAGTCAGGGAGAACTTTATGTAATATGCCTATTGTGAAGCCTATTTTAGGACAGTTCCACTTTCAAACCAATCTATTTCTTAACTATTTCACTAGTATACTTTCTGTACTATCCATCGCCGGGAGGCCTGGTAGTGGACCGGGCTGCAGGGGCGTTGATCCCTGGAATGCCCTCCAGGTAGGTAGGTAGATAATTGGTCACAAAACTTCCAATTCACCCATCAGAAGTTGTTTAATTTAGCTAACTGTACACACTTTAACAAATTCCAATTAAAAAATCTAAAACAAATATTATAGGTATTCTAGCCACTATAGTAAAGCAACCTTCCCTCTTGTTCTATAATCATTATTTATTTTATTTTATTATCACACTGGCCGATTCCCACCAAGGCAGGGTGGCCCGAAAAAGAAAAACTTTCACCATCATTCACTCCATCACTGTCTTGCCAGAAGGGTGCTTTACACTACAGTTTTTAAACTGCAACATTAACACCCCTCCTTCAGAGTGCAGGCACTGTACTTCCCATCTCCAGGACTCAAGTCCGGCCTGCCGGTTTCCCTGAACCCCTTCATAAATGTTACTTTGCTCACACTTCAACAGCACGTCAAGTATTAAAAACCATTTGTCTCCATTCACTCCTATCAAACACGCTCACGCATGCCTTCTGGAAGTCCAAGCCCCTCGCACACAAAACCTCCTTTACCCCCTCTCTCCAACCTTTCCTAGGCCGACCCCTACCCTGCCTTCCTTCCACTACAGACTGATACACTCTTGAAGTCATTCTATTTCGCTCCATTCTCTCTACATGTCCGAACCACCTCAACAACCCTTCCTCAGCCCTCTGGACAACAGTTTTGGTAATCCCGCACCTCCTCCTAACTTCCAAACTACGAATTCTCTGCATAATATTCACACCACACATTGCTCTCAGACATGACATCTCCACTGTCTCCAGCCTTCTTCTCGCTGCAACATTCATCACCCATGCTTCACACCCATATAAGAGCGTTGGTAAAACTATACTCTCATACATTCCCCTCTTTGCCTCCAAGGACAAAGTTCTTTGTCTCCACAGACTCCTAAGTGCACCACTCACCCTTTTCCCCTCATCAATTCTATGATTCACCTCATCTTTCATAGACCCATCTGCTGACATGTCCACTCCCAAATATCTGAATACATTCACCTCCTCCATACTCTCTCCCTCCAATCTGATATCCAATCTTTCATCACCTAATCTTTTTGTTATCCTCATAACCTTACTCTTTCCTGTATTCACTTTCAATTTTCTTCTTTTGCACACCCTACCAAATTCATCCACCAATCTCTGCAACTTCTCTTCAGAATCTCCCAAGAGCACAGTGTCATCAGCAAAGAGCAACTGTGACAACTCCCACTTTGTGTGAGATTCTTTATCTTTTAACTCCACGCCTCTTGCCAAGACCCTCGCATTCACTTCTCTTACAACCCCATCTATAAATATATTAAACAACCACGGTGACATCACACATCCTTGTCTAAGGCCTACTTTTACTGGGAAATAATTTCCCTTTTTCCTACATACTCTAAAGAGCCTCACTATCCTCGTAAAAACTCTTCACTGCTTTCAGTAACCTACCTCCTACACCATACACCTGCAACATCTGCCACATTGCCCCCCTATCCACCCTGTCATACGCCTTTTCCAAATCCATAAATGCCACATCCAAATCCATAAATGCCACAAAGACCTCTTTAGCCTTATCTAAATAATGTTCACTTATATTTTTCACTGTAAACACCTGGTGCACACACCCCCTACCTTTCCTAAAGCCTCCTTGTTCATCTGCTATCCTATTCTCCGTCTTACTCTTAATTCTTTCAATAATAACTCTACCATACACTTTGCCAGGTATACTCAACAGACTTATCTCCCTATAATTTTTGCACTCTTTTATCCCCTTTGCCTTTATACAAAGGAACTATGCATGCTCTCTGCCAATCCCTAGGTACCTTACCCTCTTCCATACATTTATTAAATAATTGCACCAACCACTCCAAAACTATATCCCCACCTGCTTTTAACATTTCTATCTTTATCCCATCAATCCCGGCTGCCTTACCCCCTTTCATTTTACCTACTGCCTCACGAACTTCCCCCACACTCACAACTGGCTCTTCCTCACTCTTACAAGATGTTGTTCCTCCTTGCCCTATACACGAAATCACAGCTTCCCTATCTTCATCAACATTTAACAATTCCTCAAAATAATCCCTCCATCTTCCCAATACCTCTAACTCTCCATTTAATAACTCTCCTCTCCTATTTTTAACTGACAAATCCATTTGTTCTCTAGGCTTTCTTAACTTGTTAATCTCACTCCAAAACTTTTTCTTATTTTCAATAAAATTTGTTGATAACATCTCACCCACTCTCTCATTTGCTCTTTTTACATTGCTTCACCACTCTCTTAACCTCTTTTTCTCCATATACTCTTCCCTTCTTGCATCACTTCTACTTTGTAAAAACTTCTCATATGCTAACTTTTTCTCCCTTACTACTCTCTTCACATCATTATTCCACCAATCGCTCCTCTTCCCTCCCGCACCCACTTTCCTGTAACCACAAACTTTTGCTGAACACTCTAACACTACATTTTTAAACCTACCCCATACCTCTTCGACCCCATTGCCTATGCTCTCATTAGCCCATCTATCCTCCAATAGCTGTTTATATCTTACCCTAACTGCCTCCTCTTTTAGTTTATAAACCTTCACCTCTCTTCCCTGATGCTTCTATTCTCCTTGTATCCCATCTACCTTTTACTCTATGTAGCTACAACTAGAAAGTGATCTGATATATCTGTGGCCCCTCTATAAACATGTACATCCTGAAGTCTACTCAACAGTCTTTTATCTACCAATACATAATCCAACAAACTACTGTCATTTCACCCTACATCATATCTTGTATACTTATTTATCCTATTTTTCTTAAAATATGTATTACCTATAACTAAACCCCTTTCTATACAAAGTTCAATCAAAGGGCTCCCATTATCATTTACACCTGGCACCCCAAACTTACCTACCACACCCTCTCTAAAAGTTTCTCCTACTTTAGCATTCAGGTCCCCTACCACAATTACTCTCACTTGGTTCAAAGGTTCCTATACATTCACTTAACATCTCCCAAAATCTCTCTCTCTCCTCTGCATTCCTCTCTTCTCCAGATGCATACACGCTTATTATGACCCACTTCTCGCATGCAACCTTTACTTTAATCCACATAATTCTTGAATTTACATTCATATTCTCTTTTCTCCTTCCATAACTGATCATTCAACATTACTGCTACCCCTTCCTTTGCTCTAACTCTCTCAGATACTCCAGATTTAATCCCATTTATTTCCCCCCACCGAAACTCCCCTACCCCCTTCAGCTTTGTTTCACTTAGGGCCAGGACCTCCAACTTCTTTTCATTCATAGCATCAGCAATCATCTGTTTCTTGTCATCTGCACTACATCCACGCACATTTAAGCATCCCAGTTTTATAAAGTTTTTCTTATCTTTTTTAGTAAATGTCTACAGGAGAAGGGGTTACTAGCCCATTGCTCCCGGCATTTTAGTCGCCTCATACGACACGCATGGCT
This sequence comes from Cherax quadricarinatus, assembly GCF_038502225.1. Taxonomy (NCBI): domain Eukaryota; kingdom Metazoa; phylum Arthropoda; class Malacostraca; order Decapoda; family Parastacidae; genus Cherax; species Cherax quadricarinatus. Next base: position 23,235,517 of record NC_091335.1, on the reverse strand, counting down.
TATGGAGGAAAGATTCTTTTCCACTTCCCCATGGACAACAGAGGAAAAAAAGAGGAACAAGAGCTATTTAGAAAAAGGAGAAACCTAGATGTATGTATATATATATATGCATGTGAGTGTCTGTGAAGTGTGACCAAAGTGTAAGTAGGAGTAGCAAGATATCCCTGTTATCTAGCGTGTTTATGAGACAGAAATAGAAACCAGCAATCCTACTATCATGCAAAACAGTTACAGGTTTCTGTTTCAGTCATCTGGCAGGACGGTAGTACTTCCCTGGGTGGTTGCTGTCTACCAACCTACTACCTTATCTATAATCATATCCCCAGAAATTTCCTATATAACATTTGTCCTCCATTGTTTTGATCAGTCATTTCACACAAAAATTCAATGTTTTTTCTTAGTTTTTCTGTTAAACCATAAATACTTGATTGTGGTTTGTGTTGTCTCAATAAATGAAGCTGACCTAGTAAACCCACAAAACAGACTGGGGAGGGGGGGGGGGAAAGCCCTACACTCTTTATCAGGAAAAGTAACCAAAATTGACCATTTCTTACCAGTTTGATACCCATTGCAGGTAATGTCATCATAAATTTGGTGTATTTGTGGGCACCAAGAAATGACCAATAAAACGATGAAAACAAATGCCCCAAGTGACTATTTTAACCCAGACGAAGGGTCAGAAGTTAGCTGTTCTTGTCGTGTACTGAATGGGGAGAATTTCTTGTATTCAGTACTGCTGTGCAAACCCACCCCATACATACTCATGTCTAGGTCAAAATTTGCTGGTTACAAAAAAATTGAGGATTATATGATTTATGGTAAATCTTTGGCACTGACAGTACCAAAGATTTGAGTGATCCCTCTGACCTATATGTGTATGACCACCAGTTTAAGGGTTAGGATGCAGAGCCTCTGCCTCTTGATGTATTTTTGCAATGTTTGACTGAGCTGAGTTCAGTTCCTTGGCCTTTTAAGGATCTCAAACTACATATGCTAGGCTTAAGTGTCCTGGGCGTCTTGGAGAAGAGATGAATTATAGCTCTTAGGTCTCTTGAGGCAGTATAGCTGAAGTTTCTCTACTTCTGAGCTTATAGGATAACACTATTGGGCCACTCAGTGACTAGAAATATACCTAGCTTTTATGTGAATATTTGAGTGAAAAGACCTAAAAATTACAACAGTGTAAGAGTGTCTCATTAAAAATATCCTGGGGGAGAGGGGAAGGGAATAAAGGATGGATTAGGTAAGTCAGTCAGTACATATGTAACTAAACAATCATTTATTTTACACAATACATGACTATGCTGGCAAAAAGACCACCTTTATAAATATAGAAAAGAGATACAGTTCATACATACCTCTCTGTAATTTGTTTGTGGACAAACCTCTATGTATTTCACTATCTACCAATGTACATTCAATATATATTAATGTGTATTCTGTGCATTCGATTCAAGCAAATCACACATTATGCAACTGAGATAATCCTGCATAATCACCTGTATGCAAGAAACAATTGCTCATAAATATACAATAAGAATCACATTCACCAAAAAGCTATTCTATTGACATTGAATAAACAATATAAACTATTGAACCTTGATCATAAAAGAAAAAATGGAAAAAAATTCTTTAATACATTTATGGCTATAACAATTCTAGCAGGACACTTCTTAATGTTATGGGCCAATTGGTGCATAAAGATTTTACTTTTATTAATAAAAAGGATCCCATTTTCCTTAAGACTGATCAATGATCAATTTCAAATTGTTTACTCTATGGTATTATTATTTTTCTATTGCCACAAGTACATCAAGTGGGACTTGTTGTTGGTACAAAGAATACAAATAAGTTTCACAAATTAATTTCAATATTTAAATATTTCCTTGCATACACTTTGGCAGTTGAAAGTAGCTGATGCTAAACAAAAATTATTATACCCATTCTTATGAAAACTGAAGTCAGTAATGCCAAGTGTGTAATTTTATAGCCTTTCCTAAAACCAATTTAGCATAATGTAGCTGAGATCGTTAGTGTATATATAACTTTGCAGTTCGTCTGATACATTAATATCCTCTTGATCACATGTATGTCCTATACCATGATAACCTGAGCTAGGCAAAATAAACCATTTTAAGTTCCCTAAATAATTTTGGTCTAAGATTGAATAAAGTTCATATTGTATATAGACTTTCTTGCTGTCAATTAACATAATTTATGAGTTGTTGAACAAACAAAAAACAAAAAGTGGATTATAATGCGCATAAACAGCCCCCCAATGTCAGTTGATGAGAGTTTCACGTCGTTCTCTAGGCAAGAAAGCTGTAACAATAAGGACACGACTCCGGGCGGCTGCTACGCGCTTTTGTAAGATGATAGTCTCCCTCGCGAGTGCTTCCACAAAAGTGCGATGATCCAGTGGTGAATCCTCTTTTACGTGTACTGCAAGGGGAATACACATTGTATTACTAAATGTTATACAGAGCATGTCTGTAGGTACAGCACCGTGGTTATATATGTCAGCTTACACTACTGTGATAAAGGTTGTTTTTCATATACGAGTTACTTGCACCACAATAAGAACAAAATCTACTTTCTACTGAAACCAACTAAATGTTTCTAGAAAGTAACTGCATTAAATATGCAATTATCTACTACTAAAGCAATCTATTAAGCTAAATAAAAAAAAATGGAATGCTTATAAAACCATGTATGGAAAAGGATAATTCCCACAAAATTAACAAGGCACCAATTCTAGAGAGCCAGGTTCACATATAATGTCTTCAAAACAATAGTAATGGCTCTACTTCACGTACTCTAAGAAAAAATGTATCTACTTTGTTGGATTAAGTGCAGATTCTACATACTAATTTAAATTACTGCACTAACGAGTGTATCTGCTAATTACTCGACATAATTTTAGCTCAAGTTAAACATAAGAAAAATAAAACTTAAATCTACAAAAAAAAACAAAAGGAGTGCAATTGCATACGTACATTTGACTTACGTTCGTAGCTCCAGGAGTCAGCAGGAACGTTGAGATTTCCTTTAGCCTGTGCCAAGTCAGCTTTCAGTGATCTTTGAGCAGATTTCAAAGACAAAATCTGCTGACGAGATGCTCTCAGCTGAGGGATTTCAGCTGCACATGGCCGACCTTCATACCTTTTAACATCCTCCTCGGACCACTCCTCAACCTTCACTGTCGATGGAGTATTTAAAACCTGATGAGGTTTTGATCGAGTTTGTGGGTGTAAAAAAGATTGAGCCTGGGCATCCCTTCGGTGTTCATCGTCCATCTCCGAGTCTTGAGAGGAACTGAACGAGGAGCACTCGGAGTCTCGTGGAATGCTCTCATAACCAGAAGACTCGCCCAAGGATGGGTTAGTGCCAAGAGATCCATTGTTTGCTGCTGGGTGCTGATGATGATGATGATGATGTTGATGTGGCTGGAGATTTTGAGTAGTCCTCCAAGCCTCGGCGTTTTCCATAGGAGTAGCACTACCCTGAGTAGCTGCACCGGAATCGTGACCAGAGTCGTAACCCTCGGTGGGTGTAGGAGCATCGGGGGGATACATCAAGGTGCACGTATACCGATAGTTACCCCTAGTGCTCACAACAGCTGGAGGTCTGACTGCACCTACACGAGCAGATTTACCCCAGCGTGTGCGCACTGCTACTGTATCACCTCTTCTATTAACACACTGCTTAGCTGCACTTTGTGAGACCACTCGGGAGGGAGACTTTATCAAGTTTTTTGAATTGCGATCTGGAGATTTAGAATTTTCTCTGCTTTTGACTTGATTTTTAACTTTGGAATCTTTTATTTTTGCCATATTTTTCTTATTTTCAACTATTTTATTATTATTTTGCTTTGCTACTTTGTAAGGGGTTTTTGATTTACTTTTACCAACACCTACACAAAGAAATTTGGAAAGTTTAGAAGTTTGCATCATATATTCTGAATCTTCACTTATATTACTAACACAGTCACTTTCATTATCACTTTTACCAGTTACAGTTCGCTCATCATTGACATCTATTAAATCATCATCTTTGCTATAGTCGTATTGCACTGGGTTGCAAAGCACAACATTTGCTTCTACATCTTCTATAAACTCTGGTAATGACACACCATTTATGGGTACTCTGTCTGCCAGCTTTTCTGTCGAGTCTACCAATGGTGCGTCTTTTAAATGGAGACTAACTTCTGAAGCTTGGTGTGTCAGGGTAGGGTCTAATGTAACATGATGGTTATGCACCGATGAAAAATTGAAAAACATAGAAGGAATATATGGTACAAGATCACTTTGTACATCGCAAGTGCAGTGCTCTTCAGGAAAATCTAGTTCATCAGTTCCTATGCACTTATCACTGGCAGAATCTTCCAATGTTTCTAAAGGTCGGCTCAACCACTGCGATTTGCTCCTAAGGGCAGATTCTAATTTAAGAATGCTGTCACCATGATGCAACTGCTTCTTGTTGCAATGTCGACAGAGTTTCCTTCCGGCCTGTGCTGGTTCACTGCATATGCTGTCATCTTCTAGTGGAGGTTTCTGATCCTCCAATAAGGAGTCATGACTGTTTAATATTTCTGCCAATGTAGCAGCTTGCAGCCTTGGACCTCCAGCATGGACTCTCGGACTTTGACGGGCAAGTGTGCGATACAAATCATGAATCTTGGCTAGTTCGTGGAGATTCTTATTTGCCACATCTGACTGAAGGGCTAAACTTAGATCCTGACACACTCGACCATAATCTGTAACCTCAAAAAGACTAAAAGGTCGAGAGTCATCATCATCAGAATCATCTTCATCTCCGGTCTCGCCCATCTGAGAGTAGGAATCTGAAATGCGAGGTTTCAATTTAGTACAGGTCACTTGGAAAGGTAATATATAGTATGCATGCATGCACTGCTTGGTGTCATATCAACCAGGCTGTGATGGACACATGGGTTAGTAGACCACCAACAGCATGGCTGACCAGGCAAGCCCTAGATAAATCTTGTCATGGACTAGGCTGTTGGAGCAACAAAAAAAAAAAAATGTTTATATATATATATATATATGTATATATATAATTACACACACATACACATGTACAGTAGGGCTCTGCTTTACGGCATTTCGCCTGATGGCATTTTACTAATAGACATTTCAAATTATGACCAAAACTCGTTATATGGCTCCCCCCCCCCCACCTGACTTGCTAATACAGTCACCACGTGCCATTCCATTTACATATTCCGTGAGCTCTGTATCTCTACACTGTAAACTCGGTGAACAAGGTATGTCGATGGTAATAATAATCGCACTTCAAGTTTGTCGTATATTTCGTGTAGGTATGGTAGCTGGTGTATAGGAGCTACCACACCTGACTTCCTACAATAAATACTACTAACTTCTTGCCCTACATTAAGACTACAAATATCTTAAGGTAAGTAATGAATGTACTGTGCATGTACAGTGGATCCTCAACCAACGGCGGCATCGACTAATGCCAAAATCGCTAACAGCGCTCTTTGGCATCAAAATATTGGCTCTGCCAACGGAGAGAAACTTGTCTAAAGGCTTTCGTCCCTAATGTGTCCATGCACCCTGAGTGGGCCCAGTCACTCCAAGACTCCATGTATAGCCAGTGTGCCATTGTTTACAAGCCGTTGCAGTCGATTCCACGTGTACCTGTGATATATATTGTATTATTCCATTGTTTTTAGCGCTTGTAACCACTAAATAAGCCACCATGGGCCCCAAGAAAGCTTCTAGTGCCAACCCTGTGGTAAAAAGGGTGAGAAATACTATCGTACCATGGTCAGCTGCTGCTGCACTACTGTCAGCTGCCGCTGTATCAGCTGTTGCTGCACCGCAGTCAGCTGTTGCTGCATCACCATCAGCTGTTGCTGCACCACCGTCAGCTGTACTACTCGAAGATGTGGAGAGACTGTTGTTGGTGTGGCTTATCGAGAAACAATTAACCCCAGAGGGTTAGCCACCCAGGATAACCCAAGAAAGTCAGTCCGGCATCGAGGACTGCAACTTTTTTCCATTGGGGTCCTTAATCTTGTCCCCCAGGATGCGACCCACACCAGTTGACTAACACCCAGGTGAACAGGAAAAAATGCTTGGAACTAGTTCTCATATTGGTGAATTTAAGGCCAGCAAAGGTTAGTTTGAGAGATTTAAGAATCGTACTAGCATACACAGTGTGATAAGGCATGGTGAAGCTGAAAAATTCCAACCCCAACAAGTGTTTAATTGTGATGAAGCAGGCCTGCTCTGGAAGAAAATGCCAAACAGGACCTACATTACTCAGGAGGAAAAGGCACTCCCAGGACACAAGAACCATGGCTTGTTGTAGTGTTTTAGAATCTCAGGTTCAAGTGTTGAAGGAGATTCTACTTCAGGAGGAAAATAGGAGGCTGAAGCTTCGCATAGATGAGTTTGGGAGCGAGTGTGAGAAGGATATAGCCGGTAAGGAGGAAATGGTCACCAGCAGTGATAATGGCAGCCACTTTAAGTGGCAAGTGGTTCACAGTTCAGGAAGAAGGAAGATGAGAGTTAATAGAGAAGATGTGAAGGTAGGAAATCGATTCTTTGTTCTCCAAGACGAGTGTACTTCAGTGGTTAGTGAGGTTGAAGGTACCACTGATTCCCCTGCTAATCAAGGTAAGAATATTTTAATAGTAGGCAATTCTCAGGTAAGATATATGGACCGTGCATTTTGTAACAGACAGAAAAGTCAGACAGTGTGTCTTCCTGGAGCTGGTGACATAGTCAGCAGATTGGATATTATTATGGCAGGTAATGGGAACAAGCCCATTATCTTAGTGCTGCGGGTAATGACATTGGGAAGGGCAGGAGAGAGGAGCTGCTGGATAAGTACAGGTCAGCCATAGTAGTAGTTAGGTCTAAGGGAGGGATCCCAGTCATATGTAGCATCTTGCCTAGAAAGGGAGTGGGCAATGAATGGATGCCTCTTCAAGGGGGGCTCCTTGGCGTGGTGAAGAGGCTCTTGGTCTGAGGAATTAGCCCTGTCGGTCTTCTTCCTCAGACCGAACCTAATTACCCCCCATTCTCCCCTCCCCTATCCCATCCTCCCCTTTTTCCATTCCTCCTCCTCCTCCTCACCCCTCCCTTTTGCCCTTCCTCTTTTTAGCCTTCGTGATTTCTCCCACAGGCGCGCTAGTTCCTAGGTAGGGGAAAGGACACCGGGGTCGATCCCATTCCGTTGAGGTTTCTTGGCGGTGGCGTAGTTTGCCGTGGAATCTGGATTGCCTAGGGATGTCCCGATCCCTCTCCGGTATCCCGGAGTAGCTTTGGGTGTCTTTTGGGCGACGGGTGTATCTCTGGAAGCCACCTTGGATTCAGGGGTGGTGGCTGAAGGAGGTATGCTTTGTGGCGGATATCCGGCCGCCCTCTCTTTGTCCACCGAGGTGCTCGGCAGATGTGAGGTTGCTATCCCGGATTGCTGGTTTACTGGCATGAAGGGTGATAGGGTATGCACGGGTTCCATGCTGCATCTGCGCTACTAGCGGTGTCGAGTCCTCTTAGGCGCGGAGGAGATTTCGGCCCTTTCATTCCTCCTGGGAACTATTCCTCCCCGCTCCCCCTTTTTTTTATTCTTTTTTTTTGTTTTTATTTTCTTTTCTTTCTTTCTTTTTTTTCTTAAAAACAAAAAGCAAAGGAGTAACCTAACCATGGCAGCCCTAGTCCATGAAACCACTACCCCCGGGCCCCTTCTTGATACCGCACCCCATTCTGACCCTGCCTTGCTGTTTGAGCCACTCTTGGACACCTCCTGATGCCCCTGTACCTCTTGCTGGTGCTGTTTCCTCACCCGCTTCGGTACCGGGGCTTCCGACTGACTCTTGATTTGTCTGAACTCCGTCTCCTTTGACTATACTTCGGCTTCTCCTCTCGTACGGCAATTTTCGAATCGCCCACCCATTTCATGCGGACCAACTCCGGTCCTACTCCTAAAGCGCCAACGTCAATCTCCTGATGATGCTCCGTCGTTACCGCCCATTCTACTCGGAAGCGACCGACCGTCAAGCACTCCCTCACCGCTCAGTTTCGGACCACACAATGGACTAAATTCTTTACTTTAAGACCAACTTCTTCTTCTGCCTACCTTTCTGACCATAGTATTGCCAAAGCGCTCCTGCGTCATGTTGGCAGAGATATTTCATTTCACGCTCTCAAGAAGCTGATACAGCATCGTCACTGTCAGAATGCTACCCAAGCTCATGATCTTTCCCTCCTTTCGAATATCGATACTACTCCTATCACTATTGAAAAACATCTTTCTCTCAATTCTTGTGGTGGTACTGTCATTCTGCCCCATACCATAGTCCAACAGAAATTTCCAGTCATGTGGCAATGACATTTTTGAACAGCTGGAACTCCAGGATCTCCCAATCCTCAAAGTAGACACTTATGTCCTTCCTGCCCGGGGCGGGGAGACGTTATTACCCCTTGCAATGTGGCTCGTTTAACTTTTGACAGCCGAGAACTCCCGTCCTCTGTATATGTCGCGGGACAGCCAGGTTACAAGTTCGAAAGGTGATACCTACACCGCAACAATGTAGAAATTGCTGGCGTTTTGGTCACCCAGCGAAATATTGCAGATCTATGGCCGAATGCCCAGTCTGTGGTGCCGACAACCATTCTAATACATCTTGCAGTCATCCTCCATCTTGCCTTAATTGTAATGAAGCTCACCCTTACGTTACTCCGCCGTTGCCAGGTCTACTTAAATGAACGTGAAATCCGGTGCCTCAAAGAGGCAGAAGGTCTCCCTTATGCTATGGCAGTTACTCATCTCCGCCTCCAAGGGAGACTACCCCGTGTTTCTTATTCTCGTGTTTCCAAACGTCCCCCCACTTCTGGGGTCCCATCTTCTGCAGCCTCCTCTGTTGTTACCCCTCCCATAGCCACTACGGCATCTAATCCTTTTGCTGTCCTTGGCTCACGGCGTCCCGACTCACAACTCAGTCTGTTCTCACATCATCTTCGTCCCTTCCTCACAAGCCCCAGTATCGACAAGACCTCGTCGACACCTAATACCAATATCGCCCCTCTACTCAGAAGTCCAAAAAATCCACATTGCTCAAATCTTCTTTGCCCCTTCCTTCCCTTCTTCCGCCTCCACACTTTACCTTTCCAGTCTCTGTACCTAGTTCTTCCCCTCTCTCTGGCTCTATTACAAGTGTGGAGATTCACCCTCCTCCTCGTACTATGCCTTCCACCCCCGTCCCCTCCCAAGTTT
>NC_091335.1:23158123-23226153 GCF_038502225.1 Cherax quadricarinatus | reverse complement strand
CTCCTCTCTTATTTTCCACTTCTATTCCTTTCTCATATTACCCACCACGATCACAAGTGAAACAAACCATACCCCCGGCCGGGATTGAACCCGCGGTCATAGTCTCAAAACTCCAGCCCGTCGCGACGGGCTGGAGTTTTGAGACTCTATGACCGCGGGTTCAATCCCGGCCGGGGGTATGGTTTGTTTGCAATCGTGTCATTACGATTTCTTGAGTCATGATCACAAGTGCAAAGAAAATGATACGATGGATAATGGGAACGTTCAAAACGAGAGATGCCAAGCCAATGATGATCCTTTTCAAATCACTTGTTCTCTCTAGGCTGGAATACTGCTGTACATTAACATCTCCATTCAAAGCAGGTGAAATTTCAGATCTAGAGAGTGTACAGAGATCCTTTACTGCACGTATAAGTTCTGTCAAGCACCTTAACTACTGGGAACGCTTGGAAGCACTTGACTTGTACTCGTTGGAACGCAGGAGGGAGAGATACCTTAAATGTCCGGGGCCCAAGACTGTTCAACAGCCTCCCATCAAGCATTAGGGGAATTACCAATAAACCCCTGGCTGCCTTCAAGAGAGAACTGGACAGATACCTAAAGTCAGTGCCGGATCAGCCGGGCTGTGGCTCGTACGTTGGACTGCGTGCGGCCAGCAGCAACAGCCTGGTTGATCAGCCCCTAATCCACCGGGAGGCCTGGTCTTGGACCGGGCCGCGGGGGCGTTGATCCCCGGAATAACCTCCAGGTAACCTATGTTACATTCCCTTTCCATACTTCTGTTGTTATCCATTTGTCATATTCCTTCTTCCTCGCCTCTCATGTTATCCATTCTATTCTTGTATTCCGTCTTCTTTATTCTTCAAAGTTTTATCTTTCATTGTCTTGCTCTTTATTCTGTCCCACTCGCCTCTTCCCAGTTTCTTTCCTTCTCCAGCTCCTACAGTTTCTTCCACTTTCCTCGTCCCCTTATAGTATGAGCTTTACCATTGCTCTACCTACCTAGTATTTCACCAGTCAACCCTTACAAAGCTCCTCAGTATAGTCAGTGCTTCGTCACGTACGTGGAAGGTCTTTCCTTAAGCTCTTCGGTTTTGAATGTACTTGTTCAGTTGCACTTACTAAAAATTGCACTATATAGAGGAGTAAAGATAAACCAAGGAACTTAAGGCCAGTGAGTTAAACCACTGTTCCAGGTGGCTACAATAAGATTCATTCGACTAGGTATACCATAGGGAGGTTAGCATGGGCCACCACTGTGACCACAAATGTAAGTTTTTACAGATGAATTTCCCTGGCGACTCGTCTGTAAAAAATTACATTTGTGGTCACAGTGGCCCATGCTAACCTCCCCAATGTTGAACAAATATACCTAGTTGGATGAATCTTGAAGCCACCTGGCCCAATGTCTTTCCACTGGCTTGGAGTTTTAAGACTCTCTCACCAGGGGGCTCAAACCCCACCCGTTCCGTAGTTTGTTTGCAGTCTTCTTATTACGATTTCGTGAGTGTATATAGAGAGTTTTCTTTACTCACAATCTCCCTTAACCACCTGATCATTGTCGACAGATGATACCGGAATTTGTGAGACAGTGGGATCCATTGAAGACACCAGACTATTGCTGACCAGGTCTTCCAGTGGGTCGTAAATAAAAATAGTGTTGAAAGAAGACCCATCCAGAATAGGCTTCAAGTACACAGATAACTCTTACATAGAGAGAAGTTAATAACGACGTTTCGGTCCGACTTGGACCATTTACAAAGTCGTTTTTCGAGGGCCGTGAAAAACTAATCTTGTGTGATTAACAGGCCCCCAAACCTTGATAGGGAGTGCAGTAAACTTCTGTGGGACGAAATTTATAAGGTAGCTACATACGAAAATGTGCTAATGGGATCCCTCGAGGGAGGTTCCTTGATGCTGGTGAGGGGCTCTTGATTTAGGGAATTGGATCTGTGCTCCGGTTCCCTGAATAGAGCCTGAATACCTTCCATTCCCCCCTCCCCCATGCGCTGTATAATCCTACGGATTTAGAGCTCCCTCCATGATTATAATAATGTGCTAATGGGAGATTTTAACTTGAGACAGATTGACTGCAGCAGTTTGACAGGAAATTTAGAGTCAAGCGACTTTCTTGATACGATTCAGGATTGTTTTTTAAAACAGTTTGTGAGAACCAACTAAAGGAAATAACCTGCTTGACTTGGTTCTTGCCAGCAAGGAATCACTAATTAAAAATCTTGAGATTAATGACGAGCTTGGGGAAAGTAATCACAAATCACTCAGTTTTAATATATCATGGAATTACCCTAATAATGACAGTCCGGTCTCTGTCCCTGACTTCCGCTTGGCTGATTTCATAGGACTGAAAAATTACTTGGGTGAGCTGAACTGGAATGACCTGACTTTGGGGTCAGGTAGGTGGTGATGGTTGCTGCTATGACGTTTTCCAGAGCATAGTTCTAGCTGCTCAGATAACTTGTGCTCGAAATAGGGAAATCAGATAAAACAAAAATGATCCTAAATGGATAAACAATAGATTAAAATATCTCATTGGTCAAAAGAGAAGCATATATAGGCGAATCAGAAGAGGAGAGGGACAGTTAAGAAACCAATATATTTAGTTAGAGATAAAAAGGGAATAAAAGAAGAGAGATTATAAGGTTCAAGTTGCAAGGGAATCAAAGACTAACACAAAAGAATTCTTTCAGGTATACAGAATTAAGATCAGAGACAAGATAGGCCCACTCAAAAGTTACTCGGGTCAGCACACCGACAGTGATAAGGAAATATATTGTGTATATAGACTTCAGTAAGGCTTTTGATAGTCCCACATCAGAGACTATTAAGAATAATTAAGGCACATGGAATAGGAGAAATTTTTTCCTCGAGTTCTAAATATTGGACAGGAAAATAACCATGCCATATATACACTAAATAATGTAGATCTTAATATTACTGACTGCGAAAAGGATTTGAGAGTTCTGGTTAGCAGTAATCTAAAACCAAGACAACAGTGCATTAGTGTTCGCAAACAAAATCTTCGGCTTCATATCAAGAAGCCTAAATAATAGGAGTCCTCAGGTTGTTCAACTCTATACATCCTTCGTTAGGCCTTATTTAGATTATGCTGCACAGTTTTGGTCACCGTATTACAGAATGGATATAAATGCTCTGGAAAACATATAAAGGAGGATGACAGTTAATCCCATGTATCAGAAATCTTCCCTATGAGGATAGACTGAGGACCCTGAATCTGCACTTTCTAGAAAGGCGTAGAATTAGGGATATATGATTGAGGTGTATAAATGGAAAACAGGAATAAATAAAGGGGATGTGAATAGTGTGCTAAAAATATCTAGCCAAGCCAGAACTCGCAGCAGTGGTTTGAAGTTGGAAAAATTCAGATTCAGGAAGGATATAGGAAAGCACTGGTTTGGTAACAGTTGTGGATGAGTGGAACGAACTCCCGAGTACCGTCATAGAAGCTAAAATGTTGTGTAGTTTTAAAAATAGGTTAGATATATACATGAGTGGGTGTGAGTTGGACCTGACTAGCTTGTGCTGCTAGGTCTGATACCGTGCTCCTTCCTTAAGTGAATGTGACCTGACCTGTCTAGGTTGGATCACATTGGGCAGTAGGAGACTTGGACCTGCCTCGCATGGGCCAGTAGGCCTGCCGCAGTGTTCCTTCTTTCTTATGTTATGTTTCCCAGTGTGCGGGTTATTTGTGTGTTGTTCCAGCCACGGTATTGTGCATTTTTGTTCTTTCTAGTCTTCAGGTAATCTATTCATGGTTCATTCGGTCATCGCTGTTACTGCCTGCTCCCAGACCAGGCCTCCTAGTTGATGACCTGACCGATGATGCTGTTGGTGCGTGACCGCACGCAGTCCAGTGTAGGAGTAACACAGCCTAATTGATTAGGAACTGACTTGAACTTACCGAGTTAGCTCTTGAAAACATTTAGGGACTTGTTGGTATCCCCCGCTCTAATATGTTAAGAGATGTTGAAAAGTCTGGGTCCCTGTACGTTTATTGACCATCTTAGTGTACTAATTGAAAATCTTAGTATAATAATTGCACCCCAGTTTTTTCATTGAAGGTATTTTGTACCGTGTGCGAAGTCTCTTGCTCTCGTACGGAGATATTTCGGTGTGCTGATTTGGGACCAGTCGACAGATTTCTCCAGATTTAAATTATGAAGCATCTTTCTCTCCTGCATATCAGGGAGTTGGTTTAGAAAGACACGTAAGCACGTAAGGTTTATACCATATCAGGGAGTACAGCTTGAGGAACTTGAAGCATTCCCAGTACATTCACCACGAAAGTACTGGGCAGGCGATGCAAAATGCCCCCAATAAAAAGTAGGGGCGCCATTGGTACACTAAGAGAAAACACCATAAGTGTCCGGGGCCCAAGACTGTTCAACAGCCTCCCATCAAGCATTAGGGGAATTACCAATAAACCCCTGGCTGCCTTCAAGAGAGAGCTGGACAGATACCTAAAGTCAGTGCCGGATCAGCCGGGCTGTGGCTCGTACGTTGGACTGCGTGCGGCCAGCAGTAACAGCCTAGTTGACCAGGCCCTGATCCATCGGGAGGCCTGGTCATGGACCGGGCCGCGCGGGCGTTGATCCCCAGAATAACCTCCAGGGTACTTTCAGGATCGACCAAACTGTTATGGATATATGAACCTGAGGGCCGATAGCAGCAACAGCCTGACTGACCAGTCCTTTTCTGCCCCCTCACTATTTTCTCTCTTCTCCCCTTGTCTTCGCTCTTCTTTTGACTCATCTCTCTCCTACGACTGTACTCCCCGCGACCCCCTTCTCCCCACGACTCCCTGGATATCACATGTATTCTAGCGTACTTCCTGGCGTCGACGAGTGAAGAAGGGGAGATGAATAGCCGGGACAGTGGAGGAGGGAGGCTGTGGAGGGTGCTTCTGGAGGGAGGCTGTGGAGGAAAAGGGAGGCTCTGGAGGAAGTGAGAAGACAAAACAAGGAGGGAGAGAGGGAAGCAGATGAAGGGGTGAAGGTGCTGGTGTGGACGTGGGGGGGGGAGTGAAATGGAATGGGGTGAGGGGAAGAGCTTTGAGGAATACTGTAATAAAGATAGTGAGGAGAACAGGGAGGATGAGCCACTAAGAGCTTTAGAGGAAGATCTGGATAGGCTGATGTAGTCTTCTACCTGGAGGGTGTGGCAGGATGCAGTTTAATGTAGAGCAGAGGTCCCCAGCCTGCGACCCTTCTAGGAAATGAACCATACCACGGGCGGGGTTAGAACCCGCGATCAGAGTCATAAAACACCAGACCGTCGCGTTAGCCACTGGGCTAGCTAGCCACAATAAGATTCATCCAACTAGGTATATTTATCCACCATAGGAAGGTTAACATAGGCACCACTGTGACCACAAATGCAAGTTTTTACAGACGTATCTCCAGCTAACGTGACTGCGACGAACTCTAGCTCAAGTCCCCTCAAAGCCGTCATGACTCACGAAATCGCAGTGACACGATTGCAATCGTGTCATTACGATTTCGCGAGTTCTAGGAAATGGATGCGGCTCTCACGTGAAATTATGAATGAACTTATATGTGGGTTCCACACTGCACAATGTCAACAATTACGAAATATTATTGTTAATATTTATAAAAAAAATTACAAAAATGTGGCCCTCTAAATTTGGCTGTTCAAATTGTCACTTTCATACTAAGAGGTTTGTGGCTACTGATGTACACAGGTGTAAGGGTCTGATCCTGAGGAAAGAGAATAACCATGGCACTTGTAAACTAAATAATGTATGTGGAAAAATTAATCTCCAGTCAAATTGGTGAGTGATATTAAGATATATTTTCCTTCTGTTATGTAATTGTATATATATATAACCATTTATTATTTTTAATATACAGTCCACAAATTTATATATTTACCAGTATTCCTGGTGTATGTATATTTCATTTAATTAATAAGTCCAGAGCAACTTGTGGATATGACAGTGGTAGGTATCGAAGGGGGACATTTTTTTGCGACCTAAGTGTCCCAAATACCTACTTGTCTAACTGATAAATAATAGTTATCATTGTTCGTTTACTGTTATGTATATAATTATACATCCAAGTAAATGCAATTTTCCACAATGTAGTTCTCAATGACTAAATGCGAGAAAGATTGAAGTCTTGTTAGCAGTAATGTTAAGTCAAGACAACGGCGCATATTAGAATTTTTTACTTAATTTCAAGAAGTATAAATAATAGGAGTCCTCAGATTGTATTTCAACTTGGTATGTTTCGTTAAGTCTCGTCTAGAATATACTACGCAGTTCTGGTATTCATATTACTGAATGGATATAAGTGCGCTTGAAAACATACAGAGAAAGATTACGAAGTTGTTGCCATGTATCAGAAATCTTTCTACGACAGTCTGAAGACACTGAATTTGTAGTCGGGTAAGGCATAGAATTAGTGGAGATATGACGGAAGTGTACAAATGGAAGACAGAAATAGAGGATATAAATGACTTATTGCAAATATCTGACCAAGGACGACTCGCAGCAGTGGGTTCAAGGTTATGTTAGGTAAAGTTTGTCAGGAAATAGTAGTGTTTCCTGACGCGGGTCTTAGTCATATGATGACCCGCAGCTGGAGCTTTTGGTCATCTGACCGAGGCCTTCCGCTGGCTTACCCCTCCACCCCTTTAAAAATTATGGTTATATTTATTACCATTAGATTAGGCACAGTGGGTTAAGTTGGAAAAAATGGATTTATAAATTATATAGGTTTGGTAATAGTTATAAATGAGTGGAAGAAACTGCAAGTGGCATCATTGAAGCGAGAACTTTGGACAGCTTCAAGGTCCACGTAAACAAGTCAGCCGGACAAGGAACCAACTAAACATTTTCTGGGGTAAGAACGCGCCTCTTCACCCACACTTGTCGACTGCCTTTGTTTTTCAAGACTTTTATAATAATTGTCCCATGAGGGTCAGACCTCATTAACAATTATTATTTTGTGTAATATCAACTTAGTTAGAAAAAAGACACGTACATACAGTTCAGGTCATTAAAGGCTGAGGGACTAATTATCTCATTCTCCTAATCTTCCACTGTTTTTCTCCGTATTGGACTGAAGAAGCCATTGGCCGGCGAAGCGTTTCCTCAGTAAAGATTCCCAAATCTTACACAAATGTCTGGTTCTTCAACTTGTTGGTTTTCTAAGTAAGTTTGTTTATGTCTACACAAATACAGTTACATAGATTATCATACATAGCAACATATGTGTAGAGAACCTAAGATAAACCCCCAAAAAAGTCAATGACTTCCATTGGGGTCGTAAACTATTTACGTCACATCCCAGGAGATTCACAGTCTCTCCACTCTTAACACAAGCTCAACCAGGTCGAGCCCTCTGTTCAGTTCACACTCGAAGAGGATATATCTTTGATTTTACCTTCGACGAGTTTTGAAAGTTTTTTTCCACTCCCGGAGTCCGGCCTTAGGCCAGGCTCGTTTGGTGCTTGATCAACCAGGCTGTTGCTGGTGGTGGTCCGCTGGCCCACGTGTCCACCACAGCCTGGTTGGTCTGGCACTTGGAGGAGATATTTGTACAGTTTAATGCATCACCCACAGTGTGGCTGTCATCCGTACTGTGGGTGATAAAAGCCCACACTGTGGGTGGTAAAAGTCCACACTGTGGGTGGTAAAAGCCCACACTGTGGGTGGTAAAAGCCCACACTGTGGGTGGTAAAAGCCCACACTGTGGGTGGTAAAAGCCCACACTGTGGGTGGTAAAAGCCCACACTGTGGGTGGTAAAAGCCCACACTGTGGGTGGTAAAAGCCCACACTGTGGGTGGTAAAAGCCCACACTGTGGGTGGTAAAAGCCCACACTGTGGGTGGTAAAAGCCCACACTGTGGGTGGTAAAAGCCCACACTGTGGGTGGTAAAAGCCCACACTGTGGGTGGTGAAAGCCCACACTTTGGGTGGTGAAAGCCCACACTGTGGGTGGTAAAAGAGTCTTTTAAATTAAAATTTGTCATAAGCCTTTGTCTAAACAGAAAATATGATAATTAATGAGGATGAGTGTGAAGATGGCACCAAGAACAATGATGAACCGAACCATAGACAAGTGGAAGATGGACGAAAGAAAAAGATGAAGAACAATAGTAGGACGTAGAGAGAGATAAGAGGACAAGAAGGCGGAAAGAGAGGAGACGGAAGATAAAAGACAGATGGAGTTGCAAAAGGCTTGAAGTACGAGAGAGAGAGAGAGAGAGAGAGAGAGAGAGAGAGAGAGAGAGAGAGAGAGAGAGAGAGAACGTGTCCCAGTAGACCGAGACACGTCTGTACCTCCCTCTCTATTTTTTTTTTTACACAGGGTTTGACAAGGTTAAGGATCCCTAGCTTTATTGACAAGCTATTTACAGGTTAAGGATTCCTAACTTTATTGGCAAGATAAGAGCTGTTACCTACATCAGGTCATTTGAAAGCATTTTTATTGTTATGAGACATACAAGTAGGGAACAGGATGAAGTTGGAGCCATCTGTGGGCCAGCATTTTCATTTGATCAGCTGACTTTATCTCGTTGACATCATTATGCTGTTCGAATGTGTTCCATACTAGTCATCCTGGGTATATATGATCTCAGATGGAGTGATGTTCTGTAGAAGGGTACAGCCAGAGTGAAGTTGCTGCTTTCTGCCCGTCTTGTGGCATAAAAGCTTGTTTCACGCTGTCCTCGAAGTGGATCCAAGTGTGGTACTTTGACAATGTTGGCCTTGTACATAACAGTAAGGCCACCCACATCCGTCCTATGTTGAAGGCTCTGCCGAAATGACGGATCTATCCAGGATGGGTCCAGGCGAGAGATGAGACGTCTTGCTCTGTTCTCTACTCTGTCAAGCAGTCGCAGATGAGAGGGGGGGGGCAGGCAAACCAAGAAAGTGGAGCATACTCAAGGTGTGAGCGTACATGTGCCTCGTACAGAATCTTGCAATCCCTACTGTCAAGCATATGCGAGATACGGCGAAATGCTGTAAGCTTCCTGGCTGCCTTGTTTGCAAGATTTACAACATGGTTTTTCATTGTTAGTTTGGAGTCAGATTTCACCCCAAGGATATCAACTTCTTCTCCAGGTGCCAACACCCTCCCATTCATCCTTACTACTGCACCAGCATTACCATCATGGTGCCTAGAGACGATCATCATTTGCGTTTTCTCTTTCTCTCTTTCTCTTCTCTCTCTCTCTTTCTCTTCTCTCTCTGTCTCTCTCTCTCTCTCTCTCTCTCTCTCTCTCTCTCTCTCTCTCTCTCTCTCTCTCTCTCTCTCTCTCTCTCTCTCTCTCTCTCTCTCTGTCTCTCTCTGTCTCTCTCTGTCTCTCTCTCTCTCTCTCTCTCTCTCTCTCTCTCTCTCTCTCTCTCTCTCTCTCTCTCTCTCTCTCTCTCTCTCTCTCTCTCTCTCTCTCTCTCTCCCCCCCTCCCCCCCTCCAATCAGGGCAGCTGCTAGTAAATTGGAAAATGGCAAATGTATTTCCTATTTGTAAAAAGTAGGCAAGAGGGTCAGGCTTACAAGCGAGTATCTCAAACATGCATTGTGTCAAAACTTGTGAAGATAATACAGAAAAGAATACTGGGACACTTGGAAGTAAGATTTTTACTGGTAAACTGCACTGATTTAGGGATGGAAAAAATCATGTCTTAGAAATTTGCTGGAATTCTACAACAGTCAGGGGCGGATCTCTTATGAAACTAATGAAGCTTAAGCTTCAGGGCCCCTAATTATGGAGGGGCCCCAGAAGCCACTTTAGTCCACATTGATTACAAATTTTGGGTCTACTGTTTGGGAAGGGGTTGCGAAGGGGCCCCCATAACAGTTCAAGCTTCAGGGCCCCCAAAACTATAGGTCCGCCACTGACAGCAGTTACAGTATTAAAATACATACGGGCTTGGGTGGATTGCAGGAGAGTATTTGACACAGTACCACACCTGAAATTAGTTCATTAATTAGGGGGACAACCAGGGTTAAAAGGCAGTTTGTTCCAGTGTGAGATTGAACACTTGTCATAAGGCAGAGAGTAACAGCAAGGGATGAGTCGCCAGAATGGGAGAGTAACGATTGGGGTTCTGTGTTGGGACTGGTACTGTTTCTAATGTATGTGAATGGCCTACCAGAGGAAATCGAGTCATGTGTGTCCCTGTGGATAATGTAAAACTAATGGGAAGAATAAGAAGAGAAAAGGACCACGATAAACTTCAGGGAGAGTTCGTTAGATTACTTGGAAAGTATTTCGAGGCTTTAAAGCCCCCGTGGCCTGGTCCCAGGCCAGTCCTCTCTGTAGATAGTCAGGTTTACCTGGCTGTTGGTGGTAGCTGCACGGACTCCATCCTAAGCACCACAGCCTGGCTGACAGGCACTGACTTGATAAACTTGTTCAGTTCTCTGTTGAAGGCAGCCAGAGCGGTTGATCAGACCCTGATCCACCAGCAGGTCTGCTCGAGGACAGGGCCGTGGGGGGGTTGACCCCAGAACAACTTCCAGGTAAACTTCAGGTAAGAGTATGTTGGTAATCCCTCGTATGTATAAAGGGAGGACATTGGAAAGTCCTGGTCCCGTCACACTTGCGGTCTTTTTCCTTAGTGTACTCATTGCTTTTCATGGTGGGTATTTTGCACTGTCTGTTAAGCCTCTTACTTTCACGGGGAACGATTTTCCCGGGTGTATCCTGCCAGAAAACTTCATTACTTGCCCTCTAAGGATGTTCGCTGAGGAACCTACTCCTTTACCTCTTTCCCTCATTTCCCCCTATTTTCTTTGTACCTACTCATCCCCCCCTCCGTCTCTTGCTCTCCCTCCCCCACTTCCTTTCTTCCTTACTCTCTTTCACTCTTCAAACTTCCTCTTCTCAGTACTCTTCCCTCCTCCATTCTAAACCCTTCATCTCCTCTTTCCACCCCCAGTCCCTTTCCGCCTCACCTCAGCCCCTCCCTCCCCCCTCGTCATAGATCTGATCTGCCTTAGGGGAAAAATTTGATTTTGATTTTTATAGTTTTCCGAAAATGTGTGTCCGTTTTATGGGAGGTCTATTGTATATGACACTTGCCCGCGTTATCTGCCACTTTTATTGACACTTAACTTTTATGTTGGTTATCAGTGTCTTGCCCCGGGGGAGGGGGCGTTGCTCCCTTCCCCCAAGACGACCTCTATAACACTGTAGAGGGTGTGAAGAACTAAGACAAGTGCAGTGTAATGCGATCCTTTGACAACGTTTCGCCCACTCTGGGCTTTACCGAGCCACAAGCAGATGAAACCCACTGTGTGGTCGAAACGTTGTCGACACATGTGAATTGAATGGTTTAGAAAACTGAAAAGTTGAAGATTGAGACACTTTTTGCAGCATTAGGGAATTTTTGCTGGGAAAAAGTTTCGCCAGCTAGTGGCTTCTTCAGTCCAATACAGAGAAGAAAGGTGGAAGATGAGTAGTTTGTGGTAATCAGTCCCTCAGCCTGGAGCCTGTGTTCAGTCCATCGCATTGTCACTACATTTGTGTCTTTAGCCATCGTGTCGGTGTTTTATACAGTTTCTTACCACGAAGAAGCTTTTAATTAGTCAACTTTTCGCTTAGCCTTTTGTGGGAGAGGATAGAGGGAAGCAGCGGTTTAGCAGAAGTCGTAGATGAGTGGAACAAACTGCCAGGTAGCATCACTGAGGCGACAACCTCGGGTAGCTTTAAATATAGGTTGGACGAGTACATGAGTGGGTACGGGACGAGCAGTGTCAGAATTGGTCTGAGACTCCAGGTATCTTGACATTATGACTACTGAACAACTGCTGCTGGGGGTATCTTTATCGTTGAAATGCTTCGGCTACACTAGGTTTCTTCGGTCAAATACAGAGGCAGCAGGTATAGTAGTGAAATGAAGATGTAATCAGTCCATCATCCTTAGAGAAATAGTATGAGATGGTCTGGAATGATATGAAGCTGATGCATGAGAATGGAGCCTTAAATACTGTGGAAAGTGAGGTGGAAGATCTCGAAGACGTTGCAGGGGACAAGATTCACTAGTAAAAGTAGAAGACAAGTCCCTCTGGAATCCAACCCTTCTCACTCATAACTGGTAATTATGTGACTTGATTTGGCTAGGTTAGGTCATTGGCTTAAGCCTGTGGGAGACTTGGACCTGCTTCGCATGGGCCAGTAAGGCCTGGAGGTGAGTGTTGCTGTTGCAGACTGACCCAGCAAGATTGTTATGTTGCTTGGCATCTCCACCAGCTCCGGAGCTCACAGTAACTTGAGGATCAACACAGTTCTGCCTGCTGCAGTGTTCCTCCTTTATGTTCTTATTTAAGACTCTATTCTCGTGCATCAGTTTCACATCATTCCAGGCCATGGAACTGAACACTTCTCCAGGCTGAGGGACTGACCATCTCAAATACTATTTCTCAAGGATGATGGACTGATGAAATTTTCATTTCACTACTATACCTGCTGCCTCTGTATTTGACGGAAGAAGCCTAGTGTAGGTGGAACGTTTCAACGATGCACACCCCTAGCAGCAGATATTCCGTACCGTAGTCTTGATGATGTCATGATACATAAGAAAATAAGAACATAAGAAAGAAGGAACACTGCAACAGGCCTATTGGCTTGTGCGAGGCAGATCCAATTCTCTCACCGGCTTAAGCCAGTGTTTTGACCTAGTGAGGTCAGACACGTCACTTAAGGGAGGAGCACGGCGTCCGACTTAGTATCACAAACTAGTCAGGTCCAACTCACACCCACCCACACCCACTCATAAGAACATAAGAACGAAGGAACACTGCAGAAGGCCTACTGGCCCATGCGAGGCAGGTCCAAGTCTCCTACCGGCTTAAGCCAATGCACCCAACCTAGTCAGGTCAGGTCACATTGACTTAAGGGAGGAACACGGCAACCGACCTGGTAGCACAAGCTATCAGGTCCAACTCACACCCACCCACATCCACTCATGTATTTATCCAACCTATTTTTAAAGCTACACAACGTTCTGGCCTCTATAACTGTACTCGGGAGTTTGTTCCACTCATCCACAACTCTATTACCAAACCAGTACTTTCCTATATCCTTCCTGAATCTGAATTTTTCCAACTTAAAACCATTGCTGCGAGTCCTGTCTAGGCTAGATATTTTCAGCACACTATTTACATCCCCTTTATTTATTCCTGTCTTCCATTTATACACCTCAATCATATCCCCCCTAATTCTACGTCTTTTCAGAGAGTGCAGATTCAGGGCCCTTAGTCTATCCTCATAGGGAAGGTTTCTGATACATGGGATCAACTTTGTCATCCTCCTTTGTACATTTTCCAGAGAATTTATATCCATTCTGTAATACGGTGACCAAAACTGTGCAGCATAATCTAAATGAGGCCTAACCAAGGATGTATAGAGTTGAAGAACAACCTGAGGACTCCTATTATTCATGCTTCTTGATATGAAGCCAAGGATTCTATTAGCTGTATTGCAAACACTTATGCACTGTTGTCTTGGTTTCAGATTACTGCTAACCAGGACTCCTAAATCTTTTTCGCAATCCGTAATATTAAGATCTACATTATTTAGTTTATATGTGGCATGGTTATTGTCCTGTCCAACATTTAGAACTTTGCATTTGTCTATATTAAACTGCATCTGCCACTTCTCCGACCACTGCATCAGTCTATTCAAATCTTCCTGGAGTGCTCGAATGTCCTCGTCAGAATGAATTCGACGGCCTATTTTGGTGTCATCGGCAAACTTGCCGATGTCGCTCTTTATGCCCTCATCTATGTCGTTTATGTAGATTGTGAACAGCAGGGGGCCCAACACTGACCCCTGTGGAACACCGCTCGTGACGCTTCCCCACTCTGATTTAAGAACATAAAGGAGGAACACTGCAGCAGGCCTGTTGGCCCATACTAGGCAGGTCCTTTTATGCAAACTCTCTGCTGCCTATTTGTCAACCATGCCTCTATCCAGGAAAAAATTTCTCCTCCTATTCCATGTGCTTTAATTTTCCTCAATAGTCTCTGATGTGGGACCCTGTCAAAAGCCTTACTGAAGTCCATATACACAATATCATATTCATTACCATGATCTACCTCCTCAAATACCTTAGTGAAAAAAGTTAATAAATTCGTAAGGCAGGAACGCCCCTTTGTAAAACCATGCTGAGATTCGTTGATTAATTTATGCTTTTCAAGGTGGCTACGAACTGCCTCGGCAATTATTGATTCCATAAATTTTCCCACTAGCTTTTATAACGGTACTCGGGAGTTTGTTCCACTCATCCACAACTCTATTACCAAACCAGTGCTTTCCTATATCCTTCCTGAATCTGAATTCTTCCCATTTAAATCCATTCCTGCGAATCCTGTCTGTTAGGTATTTTTAGCGCGCTATTTACATCCTCTTAATTTCTGTTTTCCATTTATACACCTCAATCATATTACCCCTAATTCTACGCCTTTCTAGAGTGCATTTTCAGGGCCCTCAGTCTGTCCTCTTAGGGAAGATTTCAGATACATGGGATCGTCTTTGTCATGCTCCTTTTTACATTTTCAGTGCATTTATATCCATTCTGTAATATGGTGACCAAAACTGTGCAGCATAGTCTAAATGAGGCCTAACCAAAGATATATAGAGTTGAAGAACAACCTGAGGACTTCTATTATTTATACTTGCTATGAAGCCAAGGATTCTGTTAGCTTTATTGCGAACACTTATGCACTGTTGTCTTGGATTCTTTCTGGGGTCCCAAACCAATTCTAATACTGCTGATCCCACACCTACTCATGTACTCGTCCAGCCTATATTTAAAGCTACCCAAGGATGTCGCCTTACTGACGGTACCTGGCCGTTCCACTCATGTACAGTGTGCAGATTTGGGATAAGACCCCCAAGTACTTTCCGGTTTTATATTATTATCATGCATCTCCGCTCCATCGATTACGTATTTAGGATTCGGAGACGTTACTAGTAATAATGTAGGATTCATAGCGTCTGTTCTCCCATTGATCCACAAATAATATATTTTAATAAACCATACCCCCGGCCGGGATTGAACCAGCAATCGTGTCATTACGATTTCTTGAGTCAATATATTTTAATGATCCACAAATAACATGAGAGGTAAAATTTAAGTATTTTAGTACTGGTTTTTTTTTACGAAAGTTTAATTTCAGTAATGGAATTCCCTTCTTTTGACTATTGGAATTCCTTTGAATATGAGAAAGCTGACATCAGTTTACGCTACCTGGAGTTTACCTGGAGTCGCTGTCGGGGGTTGCCGGCCCCCCGCAGCCTGGTCCCAGACCAGGCCTCCTATCTACAATTAAATTTTCGTTGTATATCTTATGTGGTTTCTTCTGAGCACTTTGGGGTATTATCGCATATAAGACAGTCACTGCCCGGGCCTCCTAGTAGATACCTGGATCATCCAGGCTGTTGATACTTTTCATTTCACACTCGTGCGTTAGCAACACAGCCTGGTAGCCTGGTCGACTTGGAACACAGGCCTCGTTGACTTGAAATGGCTTGGATAACTTATCAAGTTCCCTCTTTAAGAAAGTTGTGGGAATGTTAATAATTCTCAGTATATTGAGTGTCTTGAAAACCCATAGACAGTTTATGAAGCTCTGTGGTTCGCCTGTAGAGGGAGTCTCATATTTCTAGCTTGCGTCTCCTCTCTCTATCTTAATGGTATGTCTGATATATGCTTACTGCCATTATGTTCATCCTCGCGAGACAGTGCGTTATATTAATGGTACTTGTATTATCATCCCGTCAGATTTCAGGAAGATCATGATTTACTTCATCCTAGTTCATGTATTTGTTGTTGAAGATAAATTTATTGAAGACACCTTCATGACTGTATAGTTTCTGCTCATGACCTGTTGTGTGCAGGTCTGAACGTGTTTTTTATTATTTGAGAATATAACATCAGTGGTGTTTTCTAGTCTGGTTAGTCACACTGTGACCCCATGATAACCTCTCTATGGTGTATAAATATATCTAGTTGGATGAATGTTGTTATAGTCAGCTGGCCCAGTGGTTTACGCACTGGCCTGGAGTTTTAAGATTCACTCGCCATGGGTTCTAACCCCACCCGTACCCTGGTTTATCCATATTTCGTTGTCAGTGTTATCTTTTATGTGGGTGTCTGAGAAAGCTGCAAACATTGCATTTGTCTGTGACGAGTCCACTAATAAACGATTTGTTGATGGATGGTTTAAGATCTTGTGTATTTGTTGATGGATGGTTTAAGATCTTGTGTATTTGTTGATGGATGGTTTAAGATCTTGTGTATTTGTTGATGGATGGTTTAAGATCTTGTGTATTTGTTGGTGGATGGTTTAAGATCTTGTGTATTTGTTGATGGATGGTTTAAGATCTTGTGTATTTGTTGGTGGATGGTTTAAGATCTTGTGTATTTGTTGGTGGATGGTTTAAGATCTTGTGTATTTGTTGGTGGATGGTTTAAGATCTTGTGTATTTGTTGGTGGATGGTTTAAGATCTTGTGTATTTGTTGGTGGATGGTTTAAGATCTTGTGTATTTGTTGATGGATGGTTTAAGATCTTGTGTATTTGTTGATGAATGGTTTAAGATCTTGTGTATTTGTTGATGGATGGTTTAAGATCTTATATATTTGCAAAAATATACTTATTTGTTTTACATATTTAGTGGTGCGGTGTGAGGCGGACACCACAATCCTCAGAGGCGGTATAATGTTCTTTTCTTGTCTTGAAATTCCTTTTCGCTTCCTGGCAGTAACAACAATCCAGAGCTCTGAATGATTGTAAATACCATGGTTATTACCTGAACGACGCTTCCTGGGGGTCAGCGCCCCCCGCAGCTGGTCCCAGACCAGGCCTTCTGGTGGTTTAAGGCCTCTTCAACTAGTCTATTACTGCTGGCCGCATGCACACCAACATATCAGCCACAGCCTGGCTGGTCAGGAACTGATTTGAGGAACTTGTTCAGTTCCCATTTAAAGACAGCCAGAGATTTATTGGTTATACATTATGTCGTTCTTGTCACAACTGCTAAGTCAGTGGAGTCTACTTGAAGGTTGTTCGAGGATGAACGCCCCCGCTGCCTGGTGCTGGATCAGGCCTCTTGGTAGATTGACAGATGCAATTATGGGGTGACTGCACACAAAATGATAGCCATAGATGTGGAAGATAGGCAGAGGGATTTTTCAAAACTGGCCACATCTGTGGCCAGGTTTTTCAACACAACGCCAGAAGATATAAAAAACAAAAACTACTGGGAGAAGAGGAAACTGGCCAAGTACCTCCACTAAATGCCAGATCGAGCAGTCTGTGATGGAAGTGTGGGTCAGTGGGCTACCAGCAGCAACAGTTTGGTGGAGCATGTAGGCACCAGATAAACCTGGCCCAGGGCTGGTCTTGGAGTAAAAAAAAAAAAAACTCGTCAAAGATATGAAAGGCATCACGAAGGGAGGGCGTTGAGAAGTCAAGGACCTCTGACGCTTACCTTGTACCTCCAGTTTCTCATCCATACAGATCCTGTTCTGAAGATATTTCTGTCAGTCATATTTCTGTTTGATGCAGTGTTCGTTAGTTCATACATAAAGGTAATTACCAACAGACCTCTGACTGTCTTCAAGAAGGGAAGAATATGTAAAGTAAAAGGACACAAGTGCAACTAATGTGACATTTATTGTGGCTTGATTTATTGTGGCTTGAGTTATTGTAATGGCTTGATAAAGCTCCTGGAGAGCGAAACGTTGCCACAATAAATGTCACATTAGTTGCACTTGTGTCCTTTTACTTTACATATTGTCGGTAATTCTACCAACTTTATTACAAGGGAAGAATAAACAGGCACAATACCGTGACTGGGACAATACACAAATTTTAACTAGTTAATAGTCCAAGACCGAAAAGTCGTCAGAATTTTTTCTCCTCTGTGCGGGTTATTTGTGTATTCAAGAAGGAACTTTACAAGGTCCTCATGACATCAGTGCCTGACCAACCGAAATGTGGTTTGTATGTTGGAATGCCTTTGGTTGGCACCAACAGCCTGGTTGTTCAAACCAGCAACCAGAGGGCCTGGCCTGAGACCAAGCTGCGGGGCCGGTGACCCCCAAAACCAACTACACGAAACTTCCAGGTGACCTCCCAAATCTGCACACAGAAATCACTCCCTACGAAGGTAAAAGACTGGGCAGGCGGTGCAAAATACCCCCACTGAAAAGTAGGGGCGCCATTGGTACACTTTTCAAACACCATAAGTGTCCTGGGCCCAAGACTGTTCAACAGCCTCCCACCATGCATAAGGGAAATTACCAATAGGCCTCTGGCTGCCTTCAAGAGTGAGCTGGACAGATATTTAAAGTCTGTGCCAGATCAGCCGGGCTGTGGTTCGTTCGTTGGACTGCGTGCGGCCAGCAGTAACAGCCTGGTTGATCAGGTCCTGATTTACCGGGAGGCCTGGTCGTGGACCGGGCCGGGGGGCGTTGATCCCCGGAATACCCTCCTGGTAGACACCACGACTCGCCATCTCCTATCTTCCCTCCCACCATCATCCACCCTCCCTCCCACCATCATCCACCCTCCCACGCCTTCAAAGTTTGGTTCCAACATAAATATTTGTGTATAAATGTTTCAGCAGACCAGTAACATTGTGTGAGGCTGATGGATGATCTGGAAATGTGAAGAGGACGAGCAGCAGGGAAATGGCAAGAGGAGAGGGATAAGCAGAGGAACAAGGAGAGGGAAAACGCAAAGAAAGGGGAAAATGAGAGAGAGGAGCAGGTGAAGAGGAGAGGGAGGAACAGGGAAAGAGGAGAGGGAGGAACAGGGAAAGAGGAGAGGGAGGAACAGGGAAAGAGGAGAGGGAGGAACAGGTGAAGAGGAGAGGGAGGAACAGGTGAAGAGGAGAGGGAGGAACAGGTGAAGAGGAGAGGGAGGAACAGGTGAAGAGGAGAGGGAGGAACAGGTGAAGAGGAGAGGGAGGAACAGGTGAAGAGGAGAGGGAGGAACAGGTGAAGAGGAGAGGGGGCAACAGGTGAAGAGGAGAGGGGGGAACAGGTGAAGAGGAGAGGGAGGAACAGGTGAAGAGGAGAGGGAGGAACAGGTGAAGAGAAGAGGGGGGGGGAACAGGGGAAGAGGAGAGGGGGGAAGAGGAGAGGGGGGGAACAGGGGAAGAGGAGAGGGGGGGAACAGGGGAAGAGGAGAGGGGGGAACAGGGGAAGAGGAGAGGGGGGGAACAGGGGAAGAGGAGAGGGGGGAACAGGTGAAGAGGAGAGGGGGGAACAGGGGAAGAGGAGAGGGGGGAGCAGGGGAAGAGGAGAGGGGGGAACAGGGGAAGAGGAGAGGGGGGAACAGGGGAAGAGGAGAGGGGGGACTAGGGGAAGAGGAGAGGGGGACCAGGTGAAGAGGAGAGGGGGGAACAGGTGAAGAGGAGAGGGGGGAACAGGTGAAGAGGAGAGCGGGGAAGAGGAGAGGGGGGAACAGGGGAAGAGGAGAGGGGGGGAACAGGGGAAGAGGAGAGGGGGGAACAGGTGAAGAGGAGAGGGGGCAACAGGTGAAGAGGAGAGGGGGGAACAGGGGAAGAGGAGAGGGAGGAACAGGGGAAGAGGAGAGGGGGGAACAGGGGAAGAGGAGAGGGGGGGAACAGGGGAAGAGGAGAGGGGGGGAACAGGGGAAGAGGAGAGGGGGGAACAGGGGAAGAGGAGAGGGGGGGGAACAGGTGAAGAGGAGAGGGGGGGAACAGGTGAAGAGGAGAGGGGGGGAACAGGTGAAGAGGAGAGGGGGGAACAGGTGAAGAGGAGAGGGGGGAACAGGGGAAGAGGAGAGGGGGGGAACAGGGGAAGAGGAGAGGGGGAACAGGGGAAGAGGAGAGGGGGAACAGGGGAAGAGGAGAGGGGGGAACAGGGGAAGAGGAGAGGGGGGGAACAGGGGAAGAGGAGAGGGGGGACTAGGGGAAGAGGAGAGGGGGGACTAGGGGAAGAGGAGAGAGGGGGGACCAGGTGAAGAGGAGAGGGGGGGACCAGGGGAAGAGGAGAGGGGGGACCAGGGGAAGAGGAGAGGGGGGGACCAGGGGAAGAGGAGAGGGGGGGACCAGGGGAAGAGGAGAGGGGGGACCAGGGGAAGAGGAGAGGGGGGAACAGGGTGAAGAGGAGAGGGGGGAACAGGTGAAGAGGAGAGGGGGGGAACAGGGGAAGAGGAGAGGGGGGAACAGGGGAAGAGGAGAGGGGGGAACAGGGGAAGAGGAGAGGGGGGAACAGGGGAAGAGGAGAAGGGGGAACAGGGGAAGAGGAGAAGGGGGAGCAGGGGAAGAGGAGACGGGGAGCAGGGGAAGAGGAGAGGGGGGAACAGGTGAAGAGGAGAGGGGGGGAACAGGTGAAGAGGAGAGGGGGGGAACAGGTGAAGAGGAGAGGGGGGAAGAGGAGAGGGGGGAACAGGGGAAGAGGAGAGGGGGGAACAGGGGAAGAGGAGACGGGGGAGCAGGGGAAGAGGAGACGGGGGAGCAGGGGAAGAGGAGACGGGGGAGCAGGGGAAGAGGAGACGGGGGAGCAGGGGAAGAGGAGACGGGGGAGCAGGGGAAGAGGAGACGGGGGAGCAGGGGAAGAGGAGACGGGGGAGCAGGGGAAGAGGAGAAGGGGGAGCAGGGGAAGAGAGGGGGGAAGAGGAGAAGGGGGAGCAGGGGAAGAGAGGGGGGAAGAGGAGAAGGGGAGCAGGGGAAAGAGTAGAGGGATGAACACGGAAAGAAGAGATAAACCGGGGAAACGGTGGAGGGGAGGAACAGGGGAGAGGTAAATAAGAAAGAATGGAGCAGGCGAGACATCCAGGAACCTCCAAACGTATTTCAGAACACCAGTACGCCAGCAGAATGGACGACTTGAACACCCGTTTTACACCGGTACTCCCACAACCATTTAATCATCTACAGAGACGCGACAGTGATAAATTAAAATCGTGTGCGACGCTTGTGTATCTTTATTGAAGAAACGTTTCGCCACACACTGGCTTCATCAGTCCTTACAAAGAAGAATGGTGAAGATTAAAGAGAGTTTGAGGTAATCAGTCCCTCAGTCTGGCATGAATCAGTGTGCGCAGGATCTAC
Source organism: Cherax quadricarinatus (assembly GCF_038502225.1). Classification (NCBI taxonomy): domain Eukaryota; kingdom Metazoa; phylum Arthropoda; class Malacostraca; order Decapoda; family Parastacidae; genus Cherax; species Cherax quadricarinatus. The sequence goes on along the minus strand of NC_091335.1, from coordinate 23,205,046 downwards.
CCGTAAACCAGTAAGCCTACTGCAGTGTTGAGTACTACGTGCCTAGCCTGGGCCAGTAGGCCTACCACATTTCTTATGGACAAAGCGTTCTTTGTTAATATTTCTATGGCGACTCGTGGCAGCCTCTAAGAGTAGGCCTCCCACTTGAGTCTTGTCAAAGAGGGAACGCTCCTGGGGCAGTATGTGGGTAAAAATGTGAAGGGTGGGACACGAACCGCGTGCCCTGGGCTGGAAAACACAGGGTAATGTGGTAATTGTAACCTTGGACAGATAAGAGTGGTGAGAGCAACAGATTCTTCAGCAACTCCAAGGCTCGCGCACTGATTACCTCATCTTTTGTTCTACATTCTTCACATTGTGTTCTTGGTGGATGTGAGTTTTTACACAGGAAGATACCAGCGATATTCCAGAAATAGTAAATTATGCACGATTAGGGTCACAAGTGACATGGTCCTTAGACAAATTAAATTAAAACTTAAATCCCTGGGTCCTGATGAGGTGCTGGAGGCCTGGTCGTGGACCGGGCCGCGGGGACGTTGATCACAGGTAGGTAGGAATGCAAAGAGCTTAGCAAACCTTTGCCTAATCTTTTCAACATATCGCTACAAACTGGCATAGTGCCAGATAAGTGGAAAACGGCAAATGTATTACCTATTTACAAGGCAGGTGACATAACATAAGAACGAACACTGCAGCAGGTCTACTGGCCCACCCATGCGAGGCAGGTCCAAGTCTCCTACCGGCTTAAGCCAATGCCCCAACCTAGTCAAGTCAGGTCACATTCACTTAAGGAAGGAACACGGCAACTGACCTAGTAGCACAAGCTAATTAGGTCCAACTCACACCCATCCACACCCACTCATGTATTTATCTAACCTGTTTTTAAATTACACAACGTTTTAGCCTCTATAACTGTACTGGAGAGTTTCACTCATCCACAACTCTATTACCAAACCAGTGCTTTCCTATATCCTTCCTGAATCTGAATTTTTCCAACTTAAAACCATTGCTGCGAGTCCTGTCTAGGCTAGATATTTTCAGTATGCTATTTACATACCATTTATTTATTCCTGTTTTCCATTTATACACCTCAATCATATCCCCCCTAATTCTACGCCTTTCTGGAGAGTGCAGATTCAGGGCCCTCAGTCTATCCTCATAGGGAAGGTTTCTGATACATGGGATCAACTTTGTGATCCTCCTTTGTACATTTTCCAGAGCATTTATATCCATTCTGTAATACGGTGTTAATATAAATGAGGCCTAACCAAGGATGTATAGAGTTGAACAACCTGAGGACTCCTATTATTTATGCTTCTTGATATGAAGCCAAGGATTCTATTAGCTTTATTGCAAACACTTATACACTGTTGTCTTGGTTTCAGATTACTGCTAACCAGAACTCCTAAATCTTGTTCGCAATCCGTAATATTAAGATCTACACTATTTAGTTTATATGTGGCATGGTTATTTTCCTGTCCAACATTTAGAACTTTGCATTTGTCTTTGTTAAACTGCATCTGCCACTTCTCCGACCACTGCATCAGTCGATTCAAATCTTCCTGGAGTGCTCTAGTGTCCTCGTCAGAATGAATTCGACGGCCTATTTTGGTGTCATCGGCAAACTTGCTGATGTCGCTCTTTATGCCCTCATCAATGTCGTTTATGTAGATTGTGAACAACAGGGGGCCCAACACTGACCCCTATGGAACACCGCTCGTGACGCTTCCCCACTCTGATTTCTCCCTATTTGACAACCATGCCTCTATCCAGGAACGAATTTCTCCTCCTATTCCATGTGCCTTAATTTTTCCTCAATAGTCTCTGATGTGGGACCCTGTCAAAACCCTTACTAAAGTCCATATACACTATCATATTCATTACCATGATCTATTTCCCTAAGGTCCATGTCACTTGTGACCCTAATCGTGCATAGTTTATTATCGTCTTGTTCTACATAATTTATTATTTCTGGAATATCGCTAGTATCTTCCTCTGTAAAAACTGAGAGGAAGTATGTGTTAAAAATTCTACACATTTCCTTATCACTGTCAGTGAGCTGACACACACAACTTTTGAGTGGGCCTATCTTGTCCCTGATCTAGCTTCTGTATACCTGAAAGAATCCTTTTAGGTTAGTCTTCAATTCTCTTGCAACTTTAGCCTCATAATCTCTCTTTGCTTTTTCTTATTCCCTTTTTTATTTCTAACTGAATATATTGATTTCTTAATTGCCCCTCTCCTCTTTTGATCTGCCCATATATGCCTCTCTTTTAACCAGTTAGATGTTTTAATCTATTGATCATCCATTCAGGATCATTTTTGTTTGATCTGATTTCCCTATTTGGAAGATAATTTTTGTGAGCAGCTAGAACTATGCCCTGGAAAACGTCATATCGGCGATCACCACCTACCTGACCCATAGTCAGGTCATTCCAGTTCAGCCCACCCAAATAGTTTTTCAGTCCTATAAAATCAGCCAAGCTGAAGTCAGGGACAGAGACTTGATTGCCATTATTAGGGGAATTCCATGATATATTAAAACTGAGTGATTTGTGATCACTTTCCCTAAGTTCATCATTAACCTCGAGATTATTAATTAACGTTTCCCTGCTGGCAAGAACCAAGTCAAGCAGGTTATTTCCTCTAGTTGGTTCTGTCACAAACTGTTTTAAAAAAACAATCCTGAATCATATTAAGAACGTCACTTGACTCTAAATTTCCTGTCAAATTGCTCCAGTCAATCTCAGTAGTTGAAATCTCTCATTAGCACAACGTTTTCATATGTAGATGTCTTACGAATTTCGTCCTATAGAAGTTTACTGCACTCCCTGTCAAGATTTGGGGCTCTGTAAATCACACCCAAAATTAGTTTTTCACGGCCCTCGAGAAGCAGTAACCAAACAGATTCAGTGGCTGGCGCTTCTAATTTTATATCTTGTCTAACACAACAGTTTAAATTGTCTCTGACATACATCGCTACTCCACCACCCTTCCTGTTGACCCTGTCAGTGTGGAATAATTTATAGCCTTGTATGTGACATTCAGAAGGCATATCTCTATCTTTCAGATTGAGCCAGGTCTCTGTTATAGCAATAATATCTGTTTCTTGCACTTCCAATTAATCTTAGCTCATCTAATTTTTTACACTCCTGCTATTAGTATAGTATATGCTATTAGTATTAGTATAGTAGCCATCTTGAAAAGCATAAATTGATCAACGAATCTCAGCACAGTTTTACAAAAGGGCGTTCCTGCCTTACGAATTTATTAATTTTTTTTTCACTAAGGTATTTGAGGAGGTAGATCATGGTTATGATCTACCTCCCATATCAGTGAGTATTGAGGAAAATTAAGGCACGCGGAATAGGAGAAACTTTTTCCTGGATAGAGGTGTGGTTGACAGATAGGCAGCAGAGAGTTTACATAAATGAGGAGAAATCAGAAAGCGTCACGAGCGGTGTTCCACGGGGGTCAGTGGGGCCCATTGTTGTTCACAATCTACATAAACGATATAGATGAGAGTTGGACCAGACTAGTTTGATGCCTACTGGCATAAGCCGGTAGGCGACTTGGACCTTCCTGGCATGGGCCAGTAGACCTGTTGTAGTGTTCCTTCTTTCTTGTGTTCTTATATTTTCATTACGTTGCTTATATTTCATTTATTTCTGTCTTCCATTCGTACACTTCAACCATATCAGAGAGTGAGAGTGCGTGAGAGAGTGCGTGAGAGAGTGCGTGAGAGAGTGCGTGAGAGAGTGCGTGAGAGAGTGCGTGAGAGAGTGCGTGAGAGAGTGCGTGAGAGAGTGCGTGAGAGAGTGCGTGAGAGAGTGCGTGAGAGAGTGCGTGAGAGAGTGCGTGAGAGAGTGCGTGAGAGAGTGCGTGAGAGAGTGCGTGAGAGAGTGCGTGAGAGAGTGCGTGAGAGAGTGCGTGAGAGAGTGCGTGAGAGAGTGCGTGAGAGAGTGCGTGAGAGAGTGCGTGAGAGAGTGCGTGAGAGAGTGCGTGAGAGAGTGCGTGAGAGAGTGCGTGAGAGAGAGAGAGAGAGAGAGAGAGTGTGTGTGTGTGTGTGTGTGTGACACACACACACACACACACACACACACACACAGCTGGTCAGGTCATGTCAGAGTTGAGGGAACAAATCTTGACAGTGCTTGACTTCATTATACTGGACGAGGAACACGTGTTCTCCACAGGTCAGGTCAAGTCAAGTCAGTCAGGTCATCTGTTGTCCCTCAGGAAGACCAAGATGGCGGCCACACGGGGAAATTAAGGTGGTGTATTGGACAGAATTAAGTGCTGAGCATGGAGAAAGAGAAGAGGGTAAAGGCAGGGCACAGGGAGACAGAAAATATGAAATATTAGGTGGGTATTAAGGCGGAAAGGTAGAACTGGACAAGTACCTGACTATGGAAATAAATGGTATAAAATACCGACACAATGGCAATATAAACAGAAATGCAGTATAATGTGATCCTTTATTGACTACGTTTCGCCCACACAGTGGGCTTTTTCAAGTCACAAACAGAACTGTTTGTGACTTGAAAAAGCCCACCGTGTGGGCGATACGTAGTCAATAAAGGATCGCATTATACTGCATTTGTGTTTATATCGCCAAGTACCTGACTAACCGGGATGTGGGGCTTATGTGTAACCGCAGACAAAGAGCGCTAACAGCCTCATTCATCAGGTATCCATTGAGCACTCGGCAAACTCTGATCACTCGGTACAACGTACAGTTAATGTAAGAAAGAGTCCTAGGAGTGATACTATTCAAAGCGCTTGCGCTCTCTCGTTGTGAGTATTCAGTGTTGACGGCCCTGTTCAGAGTAGGAGAGATAGAAGATAGAAGATGGGAAACAGTCAGGTTGCAACACTAGGGTTGTAAACAGTAAATGTATAAAAGACATTCATCATGAAGTTATAAATAAAGACAATAGATCATGTCAGCAAACAAAGGGAGACAGCAGAGGGTAGCAAGGGACTAGCTCCCTTAAGGTCTATTATACTAATAGCAGGAATATAAGAAATAAGATAGATGAGCTAAGATATACAGAAGTAAGATCAGGGACAAGATAGGCCCACTCAAAAGTTCCTCGGGTCAGCTCACTGACAGTGATGAGGAAATGTGTAGAATTTTTAACACATACTTCCTTTCAGTTTTTACACAGGAGGATACCAGCGATATTCCAGAATTGATAAATTATGTAGAACAGGACGATAATAAACTATGCACGATTAGGGTCACAAGTGACATGGTCCTTAGGCAAATAGATAAATTAAAACCTAACAAATCCCCAGGCCCTGATGAACTGTATGCAAGGGTTCTAAAGGAATGTAAAGAGGAGCTTAGTAAACCTTTGGCTAATCTTCTGAACATATCACGACAAACTGGCATGGTGCCAGATAAGTGGAAAATGGCAAATGTGATACCTATTTTCAAAGCAGGTGACAGGTCCTTAGCTTCGAACTATAGACCAATAAGCCTAACCTCCATAGTGGGAAAATTTATGGAATCAATAATTGCCGAGGCAGTTCGTAGCCACCTTGAAAAGCATAAATTAATCAACGAATCTCAGCATGGTTTTACAAAGGGGCGTTCCTGCCTTACGAATTTATTAACTTTTTTCACTAAGGTATTTGAGGAGGTAGATCATGGTAATGAATATGATATTGTGTATATGGACTTCAGTAAGGCTTTTGACAGGGTCCCACATCAGAGACTATTGAGGAAAATTAAGGCACATGGAATAGGAGGAGAAATTTTTTCCTGGATAGAGGCATGGTTGACGAATAGGCAGCAGAGAGTTTGCATAAATGGGGAGAACTCAGAGTGGGGAAGCGTCACGAGCGGTGTTCCACAGGGGTCAGTGTTGAGCCCCCTGCTGTTCACAATCTACATAAACGACATAGATGAGGGCATAAAGAGCGACATAAGCAAGTTTGCCGATGACACCAAAATAGGCCGTCGAATTCATTCTGACGAGGACATTAGAGCACTCCAGGAAGATTTGAATAGTAAAAGGACACAAATGCAACTAATGTGACATTTTATTGTGGCAACGTTTCGCTCTCCAGGAGCTTTATCAAGCCATTACATAATGGCTTGATGAAGCTCCTGGAGAGCGAAACGTTGCCACAATAAAATGTCACATTAGTTGCACTTGTATCCTTTTACTTTACATATTGTCGGTAATTCTACCAACTTTATTACAAGATTTGAATAGACTGAGGCAGTGGTCGGAGAATTGGCAGATGCAGTTTAATATAGACAAATGCAAAGTTCTAAATGTTGGACAGGAAAATAACCATGCCACATATAAACTAAATAATGTAGATCTTAATATTACGGATTGCGAAAAAGATTTAGGAGTTCTGGTTAGCAGTAATCTGAAACCAAGACAACAGTGCATAAGTGTTTGCAATACAGCTAATAGAATCCTTGGCTTCATATCAAGAAGCATAAATAATAGGAGTCCTCAGGTTGTTCTTCAACTCTATACATCCTTGGTTAGGCCTCATTTAGATTATGCTGCACAGTTTTGGTCACCGTATTACAGAATGGACATAAATGCTCTGGAAAATGTACAAAGGAGAATGACAAAGTTGATCCCATGTATCAGAAACCTTGAACATTAAAATGGTATAAAATACCGACAGGTTGTTAGGTAAGACACATATGCAACAGTTAGGTATCTTTATTTCGAAACGTTTCGCCTACACAGTAGGCTTCTTCAGTCGAGTACAGAAAAGTTGATAGAAGCAGAAGACTTGAAGACGATGTAATCAGTCCAACACCCTTAAAGTTTTGAGGTGGTCAGTCCCTCAGTCTGGAGAAGAGCATTGTTCCATAGTCTGAAATTGTTTCAGGCTATGGAACAATGCTCTTCTTTTAATATATCATGGAATTCCCCTAATAATGGCAATCAAGTCTCTGTCCCTGACTTCCGCTTGGCTGATTTCATAGGACTGAAAAATTGCTTGGGTGGGCTGAACTGGAATGACGTGACTATGGGTCAGGTAGGTGGTGGTGATTGCCGATTTGACATTTTCCAGAGCATAGTTCTAGCTGCTCAGACAACTTACGTTCCAAATAAGGAAATCAGATCAAGCAAAAATGATCCTAAATGGATGAACAATAGATTAAAATATCTCATTGGTCAAAAGAGAGGCAAATCAAAAGAGGAGAGGTGCAATTAAGAAATCAATATATTCAGTTAAAGAGAGAAATGAAAAAGGGAATAAGAAAAGCAAAAAGAGATTATGAGGTTAAAGTTGCAAGAGAATCGAAGACTAACCCAAAAGGATTCTTCAGAGTATTCAGTGTTGACGGCCCCGTTCAGAGTAGGAACTCCGGGTTGTAAACAGTAAATGTATAAGACATTCATCATGAAGTTATATATAAAGACAATAGATCATGTCAGAAAACAAAGGGAGACAGCAGAGGATAGCAAGGGACTAGCTCCCTTAAGGTCTATTATACTAATAGCAGGAATATAAGAAATAAGATAGATGAGCTAAGATATACAGAAGTAAACCATACCCCGGCCGGGATTGAACCCGCGGTTATAGTCTCAAAACTCCAGCCCGTCGCGTTAGCCACTAGACCAGCTAGCCACAATAAGATTCATCCAACTAGGTATATTTCTACACCATAGGAAGGTTAGCACAGGCACCACTGTGACCACAAATGCAAGTTTTTACAGACGAATCTCCAGCTAGCGTGGCCGTGACGAACTCTAGCTCAAGTCCCTTCACTGCCGTCAACATGACTTGAGCTAGAGTTCGTCACGGCCACGCTAGCTGGAGATTCGTCTGTAAAAACTTGCATTTGTGGTCACAGTGGTGCCTGTGCTAACCTTCCTATGGTGTAGAAATATACCTAGTTGTATGAATCTTATTGTGGCTAGCTGGTCTAGTGGCTAACGCGACGGGCTGGAGTTTTGAGACTATGACCGCGGGTTCAATCCCGGCCGGGGGTATGGTTTGTTTGCAATCGTGTCATTACGATTTCTTGAGTCATACAGAAGTAAGATCAGGGACAAGATAGGCCCACTCAGAAGTTACTCGGGTCAGCTCACAGACAGTGATAAGGAAATGTGTAGAATTTTTAACACATACTTCCTCTCAGTTTTTACTCAGGAAGATACTAGCGATATTCCAGAAATAATAAATATGTAGAACAGGATGATGATAAACTATGCACGATTAGGGTCACAAGTGACATGGTTCTTAGGTTTTAATTTATCAATTTGCCTAACAAATCCCCAGGCCCTTATGAACTTTATGCAAGGGTTCTAAAGGAATGTAAAGAGGAGCTTAGCAAACCTCTGGCTAATCTTTTCAATATATCACTACAGACTGGCATGGTGCCAGATAAGTGGAAAATGGCAAATGTGATACCTATTTTCAAAGCAGGTGACAGGTCCTTAGCTTCGAGCTATAGACCAATAAGCCTAACCTCCATTGTTGGAAAATTTATGGAATCAATATTTGCCGAGGCAGTTCGTAGCCACCTTGAAAAGCACAAATTAATCAACGAATCTCAGCATGGTTTTACAGAAGGGCGTTCCTGCCCTACGAATTTATTAACTTTTTTTCACTAAGGTATTTGAGGAGGTAGATCATGGTAATGAATATGATATTGTGTATATGGACTTCAGTAAGGCTTTTGACAGGGTCCCACATCAGAGACTATTGAGGAAAATTAAGGCACATGGAATAGGAGAATTTTTTTTTCCTGGATAGAGGCATGGTTGACAAATAGGCAGCAGAGAGTTTGCATAAATGGGGAGAAATCAGAGTGGGGAAGCGTCACGAGCGGTGTTCCACAGGGGTCAGTGTTGGGCCCCCTGTTGTTCACAATCTACATAAACGACATTGATGAGGGCATAAAGAGCGACATAAGCAAGTTCGCCGATGACACCAAAATAGGCCGTCGAATTCATTCTGACGAGGACATTAGAGAACTCCAGGAAGATTTGAATAGGCTGATGTAGTGATCGGAGAAGTGGCAGATGCAGTTAATATAGACAAATGCAAAGTTCTAAATGTTGGACAGGAAAATAATCATTCCACATATAAACTAAATAATGTCGATCTTAATATTACGGATTGCGAAAAAAAAATTTAGGAGTCCTGGTTAGCAGTAATCTGAAACCAAGACAACAGTGCATAAGTGTTCGCAATAAAGCTAACAGAATCCTTGGCTTCATATCAAGAAGCATAAATAATAGGAGTCCTCAGGTTGTTCTTCAACTCTATATATCCTTGGTTAGACCTCATTTAGATTATGCTGCACAGTTTTGGTCACCGTATTATAGAATGGATATAAATGCTCTGGAAAACATACAAAGGAGGATGACAAAGTTGATCTCGTGTATCAGAAATCTTCCCTGTGAGGATAGACTGAGGTCCCTGAATCTGCGCACTCTAGAAAGGTGTAGAATTAGGGGGGATATGATTGAAGTGTATAAATGGAAGACAGGAATAAATAAAGGAGATGTAAATAACGTGCTGAAAATATCTAGCCTAGACAGGACTCGTAGCAATGGTTTTAAGTTGGAAAAATTCAGATTCAGGAAGGATATAGGAAAGCACTGGTATGGTAATAGAGTTGTGGATGAGTGGAACAAACTCCTGAGTACCATCATAGAAGCTAAAATGTTGTGTAGTTTTAAAAATAGGTTAGATAAATACATGAGTGGGTGTGGGTGGGTGTGAGTTGGACCTGACTAGCTTGTGCTACTAGGTCAGTTGTCGTGTTCCTTCCTTAAGTGAATGTGACCTTCCCTGACGAGGTTGGGGCATTGGCTTAAGCCTTTAGGAGACTTGGACTTGCCTCGTATGGGCCAGTAGGCCTGCTGAAGTGTTCCTTTTTTCTTATGTTCTTATATCAGAGCCGGTACAAATAAAGTTCCTTTACGTCCTGGACAGAGGCAATAAAGCATTTAAATCACTAGGAACGCTTCAAGGTCGTAAATATGTACTCACTGAAGTAGAGATATATGATAATGTATACGTGGATGTTATGCGAGGTCATTGTCTCAAATCTGGACACTGCCATAACATATTGGAGTGAAAAATATGGGAGGAAGCGCAAAATATACTCAGTAAAAAGCAGGGGTGCAGTGGCCACAAAAAAAGAGAACACTGTATCAACATCCTTGGCCCCAGACTATTCAACATGTTACCAGAAGATATCAGAAACACTGCTGAGATAAGTGTAGAAATCTTCAAGAGGAAACTGGACAAATATCTCCAACAGAACAGAGTATACTACACACTCCGGCCATACAATAGAGCGGAAAAATAATGTAAGGGACCTGGGAGTAGTAATGTCTGAGGATCTCACTTTCAAGGATCACAACAGTGCCACGATCGCACGTGCAAAGAAAATGATAGGATGGATAATGAGAACTTTCAAAACGAGAGATGCCAAGCCCATGATGATCCTTTTCAAATCACTTGTTCTCTCTAGGCTGGAATACTGCTGTACATTAACATCTCCATTCAAAGCAGGTGAATTCGCAGATCTAGAGAGTGTACAGAGATCCTTTACTGCACGTATAAGTTCTGTCAAGCACCTTAACTACTGGGAACGCTTGGAAGCACTTGACTTGTACTCGTTGGAACGCAGGAGGGAGAGATATATCATAATCTACACTTGGAAAATCTTGGAAGGAATGGTCCCAAATCTGCACACAGAAATCACTCCCTACGAAAGTAGAAGACTGGGCAGGCGATGCAAAATGCCGCCAATAAAAAGTAGGGGCGCCATTGGTACACTAAGAGAAAACACCATAAGTGTCCGGGGCCCAAAACTGTTCAACAGCCTCCCATCAAGCATTAGGGGAATTGCCAATAAACCCCTGGCTGCCTTCAAGAGAGAGCTGGACAGATACCTAAAGTCAGTGCCGGATCAGCCGGGCTGTGGCTCGTACGTTGGACTGCGTCCAGCCAGCAGTAACAGCCTAGTTGATCAGGCCCTGATCCATCGGGAGGCCTGGTCATGGACCGGGCCGCGGGGGCGTTGATCCCCGGAATAACCTCCAGGTAACCAGGTGCCAGATCAACCAGGCTGTGAAGGATATGTGGTTCATTGGACCTCAGGCAGCAATAGTCAGGCTGGCCAAGCAAGCACCAGACGAATCTTGTGAAAAACTCTCGAAACTCGTCAAAGGTATATTAGATCTCACCCTCGAGGATCACATTGTCATTGTCACAACCACAAGGAAAATGATAGGCTGAAATAACTAGAATCTTTAAAACAGGAGCTGTCACTTATTCTCTCTAGGCTGGAATACTGCTATAATCTTAACAGCTCCGTTCAAGGCAGGAGAAATTGCAGACCTGGAGAATATACGGAGAACATTCACTGCTCGCGTAGATTCAGTTAGGCACTTCAATTACTGGGAACGTTTGAAGTCCCTCGATCTGTATTCCTTGAAACGTAGGCGAGAAAGATGCATTATAATCTATGCCTTGAAAAATCTGCGCGCGCACGCACGCACATCCACACCCACTATTCCCCATAAAAGTAAGGGGTTCGGCAGAAGGTGCAAAATATCCCCAATGAAAATCAGGGGCACAGTGTTGTACACTAAGGAAAACCTTGACAAGGGACCCAAACATTTTCAGTGTCCTTCCTTCATACAAAAGTGGGATTACCAGCAGACTCCCTGGCTGTCTTCAGGAGATAAGGTCTTCCACTCAACCCCTGATCAGCTGGTCTGTGGTGCTTGTGGTGGACTTTATGCAGCTGGCACCAAAAGGATGATTGATCAGGTCATCCAGGTCAGGTCTGGGACCTGGCCACGGGGGCGTTGACCATCGGAACACACTCCAGGTAGATCCCAGGACTATAAAATGCTGGCATAGGCCAGTAGGTGACTGACCTGCCTAGCATGGGCCAGTAGGCCTGCTGCAGTGCTCCTTATGTTCGTATGTTCATAATGTTTTATATTAACATGTAGGTATGCAATAAAATCACAGTAAATAGGTGATAGCACAATATGCAAAACAACCACTGTGAAAAAATAGTGAACTTCTAGGTGCTTTCGTGATTTCTCACATTATCAAGGATAATGTGAGAAATGTAAGAAATTATGAAAGTGCTTGGAAGCTCAATATTTTTTCACAGTGATAAATTAGACACATGTGCAATTCTTGGGTATCTTTATTAAGGAAACGTTTCGCCACACAGTGGCTTCATCAGTCCATACACAGGAGAAGCTTGAAGAATAGGAGAAGAATGAGGTAATCAGTCCCTCAACCTTGAGTCGATGTGGTCAGTCCATCAATCTTGAGTAGAATACGGCATATGGGTGGAGAAGGAGCTTACAAACCGTAGGCAGGAGAGGTGCAGCAGTCGGTGGTGTCACATTTGCCCAATGTGGAAGTAGGTCGTGCCCAAGGGTTAGGCAAGCGAAGAATTCCCAAGTATTAAGATCCCAAGAAGTTGCAGTGTGGCGAAACGTTTCCTTAATAAAGATACCCAAGAGCTGTACATGTCTAATTTATCAACGTGTCGGTTCTGTGAACCATTCATCTACATTTTTTCACAGTGGTTGTTTTGCATACGTGTAAGTATATAATACTGTTGATATACGTGAGTATGCATGTGGCGTATTGAGCCTCGAGAGATGGCTTTAAATTAATAAGTTAGAATAAACACACAGCTTCAAAAGTAGGTATAATAAGACTCTGGAGGCCATAGAGCAGGAATCAAGGTTGATGAGAGTTAAGAAACGGGATGAAGAGCTGGAGATAAAACGGTATAAAACACCAGCACGATGGAGAAATAAACACATGCAGTGTCACATACAAATCTGTTTGTGACCTGATAATGCCCACTGTCTGGGCGAAACGTAGTTAGTAAAGGATCGCAGTATACTGCATTTTTGTTTATTTTTCCATCGGGAAAAATACCAGTACCAGACAGGCCTGGCCTAGGGCCGGGCTGCAGTAGGAAAACTCTGGAAAGCCATTAGAGGTATACACGGGCAGGCAAACATGTGAGGCAGCAGCCAGGAGAAGAAAGGAGCACTGCATCAGACCTGTTAGTACCATCCAACCCTCTACCACACAGTACCATCCAACCCTCTACCACACAGTACCATCCAACCCTCTACCACACAGTACCATCCAACCCTCGACCACACAGTACCATCCAACCCTCTACCACACAGTACCATCCAACCCTCGACCACACAGTACCATCCAACCCTCTACCACACAGTACCATCCAACCCTCTACCACACAGTACCATCCAACCCTCTACCACACAGTACCATCCAACCCTCTACCACACAGTACCATCCAACCCTCTACCACACAGTACCATCCAACCCTCTACCACACAGTACCATCCAACCCTCTACCACACAGTACCATCCAACCCTCTACCACACAGTACCATCCAACCCTCCATCACACAGTTCCTCCCTCTCTCTCATACCCAGAAGCCAGGATCCTTCTCTCTGCTCCTTCACACAGTACCCAACAAACCCTCTCTCTGTCTTCTCATTACCATCACGTATTAACTAACACACATTTTATAACCCGGATGTTAGTTTTTTTACTCTGAAATTCCTTCCTTACCACGGTCATTAAAACCCACTGATATAGCCTCTCTCCACCAAGGTGGCACCTAAGCAATCATAAAAAACGTACACCGTGGCACTGAATTTTTATATTGCCAAAAATCTTTAGAAAGATTGAAAAAAGGTACGATTAACTAGCACCTACTTTGCACACCGTGGCAGGCAGCAAGGCACACCTGTCTTGTACACAGTGGCAGGCAGAATGGCACACTTATCTTGTACACAGTGGCAGGCAGCAAGGCACACCTGTCTTGTACACAGTGGCAGGCAGCATGGCACACTTGTACACAGTGGCAGGCAGCATGGCACACCTATCTTGTACATAGTGGCAGGCAACAAGGCACACCTGCCTTGTACATAGTGGCAGGCAGCAAGGCACGCCTGCCTTGTACACAGTGGCAGGCAGCATGGCGCACCTGTCTTGTACACAGTTGCAGGGAGCAAGGCACACCTGCCCTGTACACAGTGGCAATTAGCAAAGCACCTGTTTTGTACACAGTGGCAGGCAGCAAAGTACCTGCCTTGTACACAGTGGCTAGGAGCGAGGCACCTGCCTAATATACATTGGCAGGAAGGAAGGCACACCTGCCTTGTACACAGTGGCAGGAAGGAACATAAAGAACACTGCAGCAGGCCTACTGGCCCATGCGAGGCAGGTCCAAGTCTCCTACCGGCTTAGGCCAATGCCCCAACCTAGTCAGGTCAGGTCACATTCACTTAAGGAAGGAACACGGCAGCTGACCTAATAGCACAAGCTAAGCTAATCAGGTCCAACTCGCACCCACCCACACCCACTCATGTATTTATCTAACCTATTTTTAAAACTACAGGAAGGCACACCTGCTTTGTACACAGTGGCTAGGAGCGAGGCAACTTCCTTGTACACAGTCACAGACCACCTTAATTGATACACATGTTTACACTCGCCAGAAGCCCAGATATAACACGAGCTGTCTGTCCCAGGGGTGAGGTCTGGGGTGTTGAGGGCTTGGTGTCTGTGAGTAGGTAGTATGTGAGGTAATGGAGCCAAATATATAACATACCATATTACAGACAGTGCTGGAGACCCCAGAAATATATACACCAAGAGCCCTATCCCACGATACCTTTGATATACCTTCCATGGGTTCCGAGACTTTCTCTTCAGATTATGTTCTTGTATTGGTAAAACCAATGGTTGGCGAAACGTCTACAAATAAAGATACCCAGATGTCTTAATTCTTCAGCCTAACAGATACATACATACCAGAGAACTAATGTAGCTTTGTGAAAAGTTTACTTTGAACCAGCATACAACCGAATCCACTATTAATGAAAACATGGTGGAATTTATCTTCATGAACGAGGAACTAATCAGACACATAATGTACTCTGATGACACCAACAACAGAATTACAAAGGAATATAAACTCAGGGGTGGGAAAACTCCCGTAGTTGTTGTATAAGAAGGGATGTTCAGTAACTTTAACTTCAGTCGTCAGAGAACTGACTGGAATCAGATTAACAAAGGACTACCAGACATACCCTGGGAAACAGTCTCGAGCATCCGAAGTCCTCACCAGTGATTGGAAAATTTGAGTACAGTAGCATAAAAAGTCTGTTAAAAAATAGGCAGCATCGAAAAAAAACCTAAGAGATCAAATATGGAAAACGTACAAGAATGTAAAGAAGAAAAGGGGATTACTACTGAACTGCTTGAAGCGTGAATGTCACAACGAAGGAAAGATAATCTTTACCAAGATAATACCGAGGTAAAACAGATGTTGAACAATCTGGGAGCACGAATGTTGATACAGTGCTCTTTTGTTGTGTCCACAGCGCCCCTACCTTTCACAGAGGAGCCTCTGGAAACGCTCCAAACGACCAGAAAGGATGCCACTTGTCTGTAAGGGTGGTCACCACCACCACCACCACCAATATGTTAACGCACTTATCTGCCCTCGGGAGACACCAGAAGCCTGGGTGCGACTAGAGTCGATAATCCACCACACACGACTCTTGGAATCGACTTTGTAGCGCAGTCTTTTTTGAGCTCCCGATGAATCACGTTAGAAAATCAGCATAAAAACAATGGGCTGACTGAGGTCGGTTGGCCGGTGATCTGTTTATCGAGATGGTCAGAGTTAGCAGGGGTGCACCTCTTTTTTTTTTTTTTTTTTTTGTACACGGCTCACGTGATATAGCGAACTCTGGAGATTGCGCACTCCTAACCTCTTTACGACGACTCTGCCTTCCTTGTTGCACATTGGCATATTTGTGTAAGGTTTTAAAGCGTATTGGAAAGAGATTGAAGGCTGAGGCAGCTTCCCCGGCTAACACCCCCCCCCCAAGGAAAACATCAAAGAAGGTAATTCCCCGTTTTCTCTGTTAGCTCTAGACTTTCTCAGGCGGACTATTGTATAAGGCGAACGTCCTTGTGTTTGTATGCTCAGTTCATATCCGCTCTGGTACGTAGCCAACAGCTTTTTCTAGACCAGGGTGGGCTGTACACCAAGACTGGGTGGGCTGTACACCAAGACTGGGTGGGCTGTACACCAAGACTGGGTGGGCTGTACACCAAGACTGGGTGGGCTGTACACCAAGACTGGGTGGGCTGTACACCAAGACTGGGTGGGCTGTACACCAAGACTGGGTGGGCTGTACACCAAGACTGGGTGGGTTGTGTACCAAGACTGGGTGGGTTGTGTACCAAGACTGGGTGGGTTGTGTACCAAGACTGGGTGGGTTGTGTACCAAGACTGGGTGGGTTGTGTACCAAGACTGGGTGGGTTGTGTACCAAGACTGGGTGGGTTGTGTACCAAGACTGGGTGGGTTGTGTACCAAGACTGGGTGGGTTGTGTACCAAGACTGGGTGGGTTGTGTACCAAGACTGGGTGGGTTGTGTACCAAGACTGGGTGGGTTGTGTACCAAGACTGGGTGGGTTGTGTACCAAGACTGGGTGGGTTGTGTACCAAGACTGGGTGGGTTGTGTACCAAGACTGGGTGGGTTGTGTACCAAGACTGGGTGGGCTGTGTACCAAGACTGGGTGGGCTGTGTACCAAGACTGGGTGGGCTGTGTACCAAGACTGGGTGGGCTGTGTACCAAGACTGGGTGGGCTGTGTACCAAGACTGGGTGGGCTGTGTACCAAGTCTGGGTAGGGTCTATATTAAGCCTGTAATGAGGCTTGGGTATCCACCCACTATTAGGGCAATAGGGGTATATCTGCACGCCTCCGCGGCCCGCTCCTGGACCAGGCCTTCTGGTTGCTGGCTTGATCGATCAGACTGTGAGAATGGAAGGTCTTGTATAAAGATTAGGGGATGTGTATCAAGCTGATAATTGACACATTGGGAAATCTTCATTCTGGAAACGTTTCCAGAATGAAGATTCTAAAATGTTGCCCAAGTGGTTGATCAGGCCCTGATCCATCGGGAGGCCTGGTCATGGACCGGGCCGCGGGGGCGTTGATCCCCGGAATAACCTCCGGGTAAGTGTCTCAATTTTCAAATTGTCAGTTTTTCTAAACTATTTATGGAAAGGTATATTAAAGTATGAGGACGCGTCTTACCTCAGAACATAACAATATAGTCCTGGACGAACTGGAATAAAAATTGCCAACATAATATGCACTGACTATATCTGGAGGGGGTCAACGCCTCCGCGGCCCGGTCCGTGACCAGGCCTCGTGGTGGATCAGGGCCGCACGTAAACAGATGTACGAGCCACAGCTCGGCTGGTCAGGTACTGACTTCAGGTGCTTGTCTAGTGCCTTGGAAACACTTGTACTGATGGGATCAAAGTGCGATAACTCGCAAAATACAGGCATATCAGCATCTGGAAAACTGGTCATACAGACTTGACAACATTCGTGCTTCGCATGGACAGGGAATTACCAACAGACCTTTAGTTGTTTTCAGCAGTGAACTTGATAAGTTCCTTGTGTTTCTGGTTAGGCGAACTGTGGTATTTGCGATATGTGGGTCAGCGGGCCGCCAGCAGCAACAACCTTGTTGACCAGAGAGCCTGGCCCAAGGCCGGGCTTTGGGAATAGAAATACTCAGAATTCATCGAAGGTACGTGGAGGCAGGACCAACAGCTTGGCTGATCAGACCATCACCCAGGTCTGGTCTGGGACCGAGCCGGGAGGGCGGTGACTCCAGGAAGTGTCTTCAGGTTTCAGTAACATCAATGAAAAAACTGCTGCTCCTTCTCATTCCTGCATCTGACAGACAGGCAGATAACTATAAATCATAATGATATATCAAACCAGGGAACGGGTGGGGGTTGAACCCATGACTCCAAGCCAGTGCCTTAGGCACTGGGCCAGCTGGCTACAATATATCATTCTTTGCAGACGATGCTGGAATGTGTGTGCGTACGAGTGTGACATCCCTGGAGAACACTCCAGGCTTCCAAGTCAATGTAAATGTAAATCAGGTCTTCCAGTGGACGTCGGAAAACAAGGCTGAAGGTTTCAGAGCAGTTGGAGGCATTCTCAGACATACTTCATTCTTTTAGTTTAAAGTACGCAAATTATCACATTTTTATTGAAATTAAGACACATGTGCAACATCTGGGTATCTTTATTGTAGACGTTTCGCCACTTGTAGGTATTGTATACCATTCTTGTACAAGGTCTGCATTGAAATGTCAACACCACCACCACATGTTTGTCAAGGCCTACCTTGAACATGTCAACACCACCACTTGTTGGTCAAGGTCTACATTGAACATGTCAGCACCACCACCACTTGTTGGTCAAGGTCTACATTGAACATGTCAGCACCACCACCACCACTTGTTGGTCAAGGTCTACATTGAACATGTCAGCACCACCACCACCACCTTGTTGGTCAAGGTCTACATTGAACATGTCAGCACCACCACCACCACTTGTTGGTCAAGGTCTACATTGAACATGTCAGCACCACCACCACTTGTTGGTCAAGGTCTACATTGAACATGTCAGCACCACCACCACCACCACCACTTGTTGGTCAAGGTCTACATTGAACATGTCAGCACCACCACCACCACCACTTGTTGGTCAAGGTCTACATTGAACATGTCAGCACCACCACCACCACCACCACTTGTTGGTCAAGGTCTACATTGAACATGTCAGCACCACCACCACCGTCAAGGTCTGCATTGAAAGTGTTAACACCACCACCACACAATTCTTCTCTGCAGTGAAAGCTTTACCTTGTGTGGTGGTGACTCTTCTGTTGTGGTAGGGAGAAGATGGGAGCTTGTGTCCTCCATTCTTGTAGGGAGAGAAGAGGGGAGCTTGTGTCCTCCATTCATGTAGGAGGAGAAGAGGGGAGCTTGTATCCTCACGGGGAGGAGATTCTCTACGAGAGGAACATTGTTGATATCGAAGCTGGCTGTGTTTTCTGTTATATTCCTCTACAAATGAGACCTCACTCCTCACACCCAATAATCCCCCCACACATACATATCCACCCAATCACCCCTACCTGAGACCAGTCATAGCTACCTGCTTACTGGTGCTCCTACCCCACTGTGTGGAGCTGACCTTGCAGCACATATTGATGACGTAGTTTGATTTTTAATTACCTGGGTGCCTGTTATGACCTCGGGGACCTTTTAGAGCAGGGGTGGGCATTTATATTAGTAGGTAACTCTTTACTGCTCATCTTAGTGAGCAGTAGAGTGACCTGCAGTGTTAGTGCTGGTCCCTAGGTCAGTGTTGGTCCAGGTCTCCCAGGTCAGTGCTGGTCTCCCAGGTCAGTGCTGGTCTCCCAGGTCAGTGCTGGTCTTACAGGTCAGTGCTGGTCCAGGTCTCAGGTCAGTGCTGGTCCAGGTCTCCCAGGTCAGTGCTGGTCCAGGTCTCCCAAGTCAGTGTTGGTCCAGGTCTCCTAGGCCAATGTTGGCCCAGGTCTACCAGGTCAGTGGAAACAATAGAGGCGTGTTGGGTGTGGTCGACACTGTCGTAAGGTCGAAAATAGGCTTCTCAGGTAATGGTTTAATGACCTCTCACTACCTGATCCTATGGATTACCATACTTTGACTAGTAAATAACAAAAAAGGCACAATACCTTGACTGGAATGACTAGTCCCAGAGCCAGGTCGTCAGGTAATTAACCAGCCTTGCTGTTTTGCCTGACCATCTCCCACTTAATGATAGAAGAATTTGGCGGGTCTTGGGAAATAATTTGGCAGGTCATAGGGATAATTTAGTAGGAATAATTTGGGTCATAGGAATAATTTGGCGGGTTCCAGAAATAATTTGGTGGGCCATCTATGACCCGCGGGCAACAGATGGCAGGCTTGAGTAGTGTCATCCTGAGCTGGCAGGCTTCAGTACATAAGAACATAAGAAAGAAGGAACACTGCAGCAGGCCTACTGGCCCATGCGAGGCAGGTCCAAGTCTTCTAAAGGCTTAAGCCAATGTCCCAACCTAGTCAGGGCAGGTCACATTCACTTAAGGAACACGGCAACTGACCTAGTAGCACAAGCTAATCAGGTCCATCTCACACCCACCCACACCCACTCATGTATTTATCTAACCTATTTTTAAAACTACACAACATTTTAGCTTCTATGATGGTACTCGGGAGTTTGTTCCACTCATCCACAACTCTATTACCAAACCAGTGCTTTCCTATATCCTTCCTGAATCTGAATTTTTTCAACTTAAAACCATTGCTGCGAGTCCTGTCTAGGCTAGATATTTTCAGCACGTTATTTACATCCCCTTCATTTATTCTTGTCTTCCATTTATACACCCCAATCATATCCTCCCCTAATTCTACGCCTTTCTAGAAAGTGCAGATTCAGGTACCTCAGTCTATCCTCATAGGGAAGATTTCTGATACATGTGATCAACTTTGTCATCCTCCTTTGTATGTTTTCCAGAGCATTTATATCCATTCTATAATACGGTGACCAAAACTGTGCAGCATAATCTAAATGAGGTCTAACCAAGGATATATAGAGTTGAACAACCTGAGGACTCCTATTATTTATGCTTCTTGATATGAAGCCAAGGATTCTGTTAGCTTTATTGCGAACACTTATGCACTGTTGTCTTGGTTTCAGATTACTGCTAACCAGGACTCCTAAATCTTTTTCGCAATCCGTAATATTAAGATCGACATTATTTAGTTTATATGTGGTATGGTTATTTTCCTGTCCAACATTTAGAACTTTGTATTTGTCTATATTAAACTGCATCTGCCACTTCTCCGACCACTGCATCAGTCTATTCAAATCTTCCTGGAGTGCTCTAATGTCCTCGTCAGAATGAATTCGACGGCCTATTGTGGTGTCATAGGCAAACTTGTTTATGTCGCTCTTTATGCCCTCATCAATGTCGTTTATGTAGATTGTGAACAACAGGGGGCCCAACACTGACCCCTGTGGAACACCGCTCGTGACGCTTCCCCCACTCTGATTTCTCCCCATTTATGCAAACTCTCTGCTGCCTATTTGTCAACCATGCCTCTATCCAGGAAAAATTTTCTCCTATTCCATGTGCCTTAATTTTCCTCAATAGTCTCTGATGTGGGACCCTGTCAAAAGCCTTACTGAAGTCCATATACACAATATCATATTCATTACCATGATCTACCTCCTCAAATACCTTAGTGAAAAAAGTTAATAAATTCGTAAGGCAGGAACGCCCCTTTGTAAAACCATGCTGAGATTCGTTGATTAATTTGTGCTTTTCAAGGTGGCTACGAACTGCCTTGGCAATTATTGATTCCATAAATTTTCCCACTATTCAGGTTAGGCTTATCGGTCTATAGTTCGAAGCTAAGGACCTGTCACCTGCTTTGAAAATAGGTATCACATTTGCCATTTTCCACTTGCCTGGCACCATGCCAGTCTGTAGTGATATATTGAAAAGATTAGCCAGAGGTTTGCTAAGCTCCTCTTTACATTCCTTTAGAACCCTTGCATACAGTTCATCAGGGCCTGGGGATTTGTTAGGTTTTAATTTATCAATTTGCCTAAGAACCATGTCACTTGTGACCCTAATCGTGCATAGTTTATCATCATCCTGTTCTACATAATTTATTATTTCTGGAATATTGCTAGTATCTTCCTGGGTAAAAACTGAGAGGAAGTATGTGTTAAAAATTCTTCACATTTCCTTATCACTGTCTATGAGCTGACCCGAGTAACTTTTGAGTGGGCCTATCTTGTCCCTGATCTTACTTCTGTATACATGAAAGAATCCTTTTGGGTTAGTCTTCGATTCTCTTGCAACTTTAACCTCATAATCTCTTTTTGCTTTTCTTATTCCCTTTTTTATTTCTCTCTAACTGAATATATTGATTTCTTAATTGCACCTCTCCTCTTTTGATTTGCCTATATATGCCTCTCTTTTGACCAATGAGATGTTTTAATCTATTGTTCATCCGTTTAGGATAATTTTTGCTTGATCTGATTTCCTTATTTGGAACGTAATTTGTCTGAGCAGCTAGAACTATGCCATGGAAAACGTCATATTGGCAATCATCACCACCTACCTGACCCATAGTCAGGTCATTCCAGTTCAGCCCACCCAAGTAATTTTTCTGTCCTATGAAATCAGCCAAGCGGAAGTCAGGGACAAAGACTTGATTGCCATTATTAGGGGAATTCCATGATATATTAAAACTGAGTGATTTGTGATCACTTTCCCCGAGCTCATCATTAACCTCAAGATTATTAATTAGCATTTCCCTGCCGGCAAGAACCAAGTCAAACAGGTTATTTCCTCTAGTTGGCTCTGTCACAAGCTGCTTTAAAAAACAATCCTGAATCGTATCAAGAAAGTCACTTGATTCTAAATTTCCCGTCAAATTGCTCCAGTCAATCTGTCTATAGTTGAAATCTCCCATTATCACAACATTTTCGTATGTAGAGACCTTACGAATTTCATCCCATAGAAGTTTACCGCACTCCCTATCAAGATTTGGGGCCCTGTAAATCACACCCAAAATTAGTTTTTCACTGCCCTCGAGAAGCAGTAACCAAACAGATTCAGTGGCTGACACTTCTAATTTTATATCTTGTCTAACACAACACTTTAAATTGTCTCTGACATACATCACTACTCCACCACCCTTCCTGTTGACCCTGTCAGTGTGGAATAATTTATAGCCTTGTATGTGACATTCAGAAGGCATCTCTCTATCTTTCAGGTTGAGCCAGATCTCTGTTATAGCAATGATATCTATGTTTCCTGCACTTGCAATTAATCTTTGCTCATCTATCTTATTTCTTACACTCCTGCTATTAGTATAATAGACCTTAAGGGAGCTAGTCCCTTGCTGCCCTGTGCTGTCTCCTTTTGTTTGCTGACATGATCTATTGTCTTTTATACATTTACTGTTTTCAACCCTAGTGTTGCAATCTGACTGTTTCCCACACACACCCATACCTCTATCTTCTATCAGTTTAAAATCCTAGGCATTTCAGCAATGGCCCTCTCGATTGAGTTTGCAAGAGCTACCACTCCTGCCCCAGAAAGATGTACCCCATCCCTTGCATACATATCATGTTTGCCATAAAAGTTGTCCCAGTTGTCAGTGAATTGGATTGCAAGTTCCTTGCAGTACCTGTCTAGCCAGCAATTTACACCAATTGCCCTAGACAACCATTCATTGCCCACTCCCCTTCTAGGCAAGATGCTACATATAATTGGGACCCCTCCCTTAGACTTAATGAAATCTATAGCTGACTTGTACTTATCTAGCAGCTCTTCTCTCCTACCCTTCCTAATATCATTTCCACCAGCACTGAGACAGATAATAGGCTTGTTCCCATTACCTGACATGATATTATCCAACCTGTCGACTATGTCACTAACACCAGCTCCTGGGAAACACACTCTATCTCTTACCTTCTTATTCCTATTACAGAAGGCACGGTCCATATATCGTACCTGTGAGTCACCAACCACAAGTATGCGCTTACCTCCATTTGCTGGGGAAGTAGTACCTTTACCTTCACTGAAGTACACTCATCCTGAAGAACAGAGAAACGATTTCCTACCTTCAAATCTTCTCAGCCTGAGCTGGCAGACTTCAGTAGTGTCAGCCTGAGCTGGCAGACTTCAGTAAGACAATGAGGATATGGTCAAGGGATCATCAGCTACGACAACATCAAAGGTTTACCTTCCAGCAGAGCTGCTGTTACTATCACTTGAGAATTACCATCTCTCAGGATGACCCATCACGTGCACACCAGAAATGGAATTTTTATGAAGATATCTCTATCATTCCAGAGCGGAGACATGATAAATTATACGCAGGAGGAAGAGGAAAGACAATAAATAGGCACAATGCTGTAATTAGAACAATGGACAAATACCTGCATGAGCCAGTAGGCCTGCTGCAGTGCTCCTTCTTTTATGTTCTTTCTTTAGAGACTGACTAGTTAAGGTTGAAGCCTGACTGAAACTTGGTTATTAGTTTGTCTCTAATGTGCTGGTTATTTGTGTATGGGAAAGACTAGGTGGAGAGAAACTTGGATATCTCTCTCTCTCTCTCTCTAAAATTTTCTCTTATACGTTTAAAGATATATTTTTTTCATTAACGTTGATGTAAAAATTTATAATTTTGCACCAAAAGGAACTTAGAAAACTTACCTAACCTTATTATAACAACAATTTATTTTAGCCTAACCCAACTAAATATATATATATATATATATATATATATATATATATATATATATATATATATAAATATATATATATATATATAAATATATATATATATATAATATATATATAATATATATATATATATATAATATATATATATATATAATATATATTTATATATATTTATATATATATATATATATTTATATATATATATATATAGGATGGGGTCCACCTCTGGTGTAAATTGTGGGACCCATAGCCTCGGAGAAGTGGATAAAAAGGCTTCAAGGAAGAATATTTGGATTTCTTCCTGAAGCCATTTGAATATTCCACTTCCCCTACCACCCCATCTTTTGAACTATTTTTTTTTTTTTTTTTTACCAATAGGAATATTTTATTACATAATATGGCACAGAAGATTTAAGAGATACATTGTTGATATAAAGGTGGCATATACGGTACATGTTGTTACGTGTGTATCACCGATTATAAGGCGAAAATCTCATCCAGCTCCTCAGAGCTGGGGCGTGTGCCCAAAATGCAGCATGCATTACCCCTTTGAACAGCCGCACTGAGCCGCTGGAACAGAAAACTAGCTGCCCTGGGATCCCTAGTTACCCTGATGAGTCTTTTTCCCAACTCCTTAAGGAAATTAGATGCACTCTTTCCCCATGAGCCAAGGGTCTCTGAGCCTATGGGAACAAACATATAATGATGGGCAAGTTCTCCATATTTTCTAGACTTTTGGGACTCCCTAAAGCTGGCAGCTGCCCCTCCTTCCTCCCTGGTGTATTGGAGATAGGTATCAGCCAAGGTAGATGCACATGTATAGTCCCACACCACCTGCTTCCCATCTGTCCAGGCTTGAAGGGTGATACCATCTGGACGCTTCTGGCTGCCATCAGATCTGCATAGTTGGGGTGGCTCCCTTACTGCTGGGCATCCAGCTGTTGTGAGGCTCCTCTTGATAATGTTATTAACCTCCTCATGTCTTGCAATCTTTCCCTCGGATTTACGGCACACAAGACCATGGTACCCGAATCGGTCTGCTGCTTCACTGCCACAAATACACCTGTGTTCGGCGAGAATAGGGGCGGCAAGTCGAAGGGCAACACCGATGCGGATGGTCTGTGGGTCGAGGCGTGTGCCAAGGCTGGAGTTGGGAACAGCCAACAGAAAGTCCCCAGCATGAGGGGCTCTCACTGCCAGGAGGCGGGCTCTATCCTTCCCTGACACACTCTGAAGCATCGTTGAGGCTATATTTTCCACTATTGGACCATCCCAGTGCGATTGTTTGTAGTTGTTGGGGGGAGCAGGTCTGGTTTCTGAGCCCGTTAGATTATCCCAGATCATTGCTCCGTCAATGAATTTTTGGTCCTGGGCTCCAATCTTGTCCCTAAGATGTTCAGGGAGAATCGCTGCTACAAGCTCTCTGGATGCAATACACGAGGACAGAAAAGCAGGTAACGCAATCTGTGATGACTTGCGGACACCAATGCCTCCTAGTCTGACTGGAAGTGTAGCTTGGTTCCACTGCCCGTCTTCTAGAGTAAGGTTAAGTACTTTCGTAAAAATCTGCCTCAGAATACTGTCATATTCGTGCAGTATAGGGTTATCATATGAAGGTGCACATCTTAGGAAATATGTCAACCTGGGCAGACTCAAGCACTTTGTGAGAAGGTACAAGGCATCGTGGGTGTCCAGATTGCCTATTCGTTGTTCCATTCTCCTTAACTCTTCCAATTTCTTCCTGAGAATTGTGTCAATGGCATTGCTTCCCAGAGGTGCTCCTAGCAAGACACTATTTGTGGGGGCAATGACTGCTGCTCCTGGTAGTTTTGATCTCACTGCATTTATCACTTGTTGACTGACTGAGATGATTTCACATTTGGATGGATTCAGGATGAGACCCATTTCCTGTCCCCGTGTCATTACCTGTGTAAGGTCATGTAGGAGGGACTCCTTTGTACCTGCTAGTGTGCCATCATCTAGGAACCAGATGTTTAGCTCGCTGGTCAGTCTGACTGTGATTTCCCTAACTGCAATACAGAAGAGAAATGGTGCAAGAGGATCTCCTTGTTGGACACCCCCGATGATGTGATTTCATGCTCTCCAAAGAGAAGCATTGATTCCTTGCTATAACCAGCTGAAACAAAAGGGAAGAGACCAGGGAAATGTTCTTGTACTGCTGCTAATACCACGTCTCTTTTCAGGAGATTGAACGCATTCTTGAAATCTAATTTTACCACTGCATTGTCCTCAGGCAGGTTGTTGATATATGCCCTTGTTGCATGAACCGCTGCTTCACTTCCTTGAGAGACCCCAAAGCCAAGCTGGTTTGGTTGAAGCATCAAGGCTGCCTGTGCACGAATACTTCGGACAGCAGCTTTGGATACGAGGCGGCGTAACGTGTTGCCTACTGCAATTGGCCGAATTCCTCCATCCTTCTTTTTAAGTGCACAAAGTGTTGCACCAAAAAAGAAAGGTCTAATTTCATCAGGAATCAGACCAGCCAAGGAATTGTTGACGAACCTTGTGATCTCTGAAAGCAGTGTCTCTGCAATTTCCCCAATAACTGGATTAACCATTTCCTTTAAATGCTGTGGCCTTATTCCAGTGTAACCCCCAGCAGAGCCAGATGGGAACGACATTATTGCTTTGTAAATGTCTGAGTCTTCCACAATCAATGGTTCCATAGTGGGGACAGAGGTGTTGGAACTGTTGGTGCCACTGGTTTCCCTGGCAGGGTGCTTTCCTCTAAGTGCTTCAGCCGTGTCAGCATCCCTGGGAGCAACTGTATCTTCACTGGTAATAATTCTGATTGCCCCCACTGTGTTGCCCTCTTCAATTTTCTTGCTCACCTGGACTCTGACTCACTTGGTTCAAAGGCTCCTATACATTCACTTAACATCTCCCAAAATCTCTCTCTCTCCTCTGCATTCCTCTCTTCTCCAGGTGCATACACGCTTATTATGACCCACTTCTCGCATCCAACCTTTACTTTAATCCACATAATTCTTGAATTTACACATATATATATATATATAAATATATATATATATATTTATATATATATTTATAAATATATATATATATATATATATGTATATATATATATATATATATTAATGTACGTACATTAATATATAACATTGCAGTCATAATATGCCTGAGGATATATAATGGCGCTAGCTTCTACTTTGAGTCTACTTGGAGTGTTCTGAAGATCATCGGTCCCACTGCTCGGTCCCAGACCAGGTCTTCCTATTGATGACCTGACCATCCAGGCTGTTGGTGATAACACACGCAGGTAGGGCAGACGAAATTGGTGAGCTGGGAAACTTGGAGTACTTTTATACTGCCCGCAGCCCGGTCCATGACCAGGCCTCCCGGTGAATCAAGACCTGGTCAACCAGGCTGTTACCGCTGGCCGCACATACTCTTAAGTACGAACCACATCCCGGCTACACAGCTCATCACCCACTCCGGAATAGATACTCAGACAAAAAATGAGGTCGACAGGATAGCCTTATGGGAACAAAAATGGAGGATCAAATCCAATACTGCAAAATCCAGCATTACGTATTTTGACTACAGAAAACGTGATCCTCTATTACCTCTCGAGCTCAGAACAGTTGACACCCGCACTTACTTCCCGTCACAGATTCTACCACTGTCCTCGGGGTCAGTCTTGATCACCACCTTCGTATACACACACACAAATCCACTCAAAGCATGCCATAGCCACTGAAGCCCTTACAGGTTTCTACAAGCCACGGCATGTCTCATAACGTACCAAACTATACCTCTACGAAACACTAATACGACCTTTGTTTACTTACTCTCGTCTAGCCCTCTCTCTTGCAGTTAAGGCCAACAAAGTTAATCTGCAGCGTATCCAGAACAAGGCTCTGCGCTGGGTGTTTGGTGTCAGCTGGGATGACTTCGTCAGAAGTGAGTCACTCCATGTCCAGTCAAACTTCCCTGCGCTGAACGTGTACCTGGAAGATGCTCAGTGTCAGACTGACAAACTAGAGACACTACACGACCACTGGACCTCTCACCTTGAAGACATTCGCAGACCTGCTAACCCACACAGTCTATTCTTCTCCTTGTATGACCCTGCTCCTAATCCTATTTATAGATAACTTCTGCTCTCACTAGCCTGTCTTAACATGTGTGGACCTCAGAAGATGTACTTTTAAAACTCCCCCTCCCCTTGCGCATGTACCTTGCGCAGTCTCTGATCCACGATCGTATTACCTACTGGGTTAAACCCTGGTATTGGTAATCCCCCTTATGTATGATGGAAATCAGTTGAACAGTTTTGGACCCCTGACACTTATTGTGTTGTCTCTTAGCGTACTCGTGGCCTCCTTGCTTCTCATTGAGGGAATGTTGCATCTCCTGCCGAGTCTTCTGTTTTCGTATGGAGTGATTTTCTTGTGCAAGTTTGGTACTAATCCCTCTAGGATTTTCCAAGTGTATATTATCATGCATCTTTCTCGCTTACGTTCCAGGGAATACAAATCAAGGGACTTCAACCGTTCTCAGTAATTTAGGTGCTTTATTGTACTTATGCGTGCCGTGAAAGTTCTCTGTATATTCTCCAGGTCAGCAGTTTCGCCTGCCTTAGTGTACAGCAGTATTCCAGCCTAGAGAGAACAAGCGATTTGAAGAGAATCATCATGGGCTTTGCGTCCCTGTACATTTTCTACATCTACCGTTTCACCTGCCTTGAATGGGGCTGTTAATGTACAGCGAAAAAGGTACATATTAATCTGTACCTGGAAAATCCATGAGGGACTCATTCAAAACCTGAACACTGAAATTACTCCGTATGACAAAAAGGGGCGCGAGAGACGCTGCAGAATACCTTCAATAAAATGCAGGGGCTCTATGAATACACTAAAAGAGAACTAGACGAGTGGCAGAGGTCCCCTTCAGCGTCCTCCTGCTGTGCATAAGGGGAATTAACAAACCTCTGACGGACAGGTTCCTCAGGTTGTTCAACACTTTATAGCCTTGGTTAGGCTTCGTTTAGATTTTGCTGCACAGTTTTGGTAACCGCATTACAGAATGGATATATATGCTCTGGAAAACGTACAAAGGAGGATGCCAAAGTTGATCCCGGGTATCAGAAATCTTCCCTATGAGGAGAGACTGAGGACCCTGAATCTGCACTCTAGAAAGGCGTAGAATTAGGGGAGATATGATTGAGGTGTATAAATGGAAAACGGGTATAAATAAAGGGGAAGTAAATAGCGTTCTAAAAATTTCTAGCCAAGACAGGACTCGCAGCAACGGTTTTAAGTTGGAAAAATTCAGATTCAGGAAAGAATTGGTTTCGTAATAGAGTTGTGGATGAGTGGAACAAACTCCCGAGTAACCTTATAGAAGCTAAGATATTGTGTAGTTTTAAAAATAGGTTAGTAACAGCCTGGTTAAACAGGTCATAATCCACCAGGAGGCCTGGTCTGGAACCTGGCCGCGGGGTATTGGCCCCCTGAAACATCTTTCATGTATATATCAGGTATCACCACATCCCGGTTAATCAGGAATCGATTTAAGAAACCTACCCAGTTCTCTTGAAGACAGCTAGGAGTTTGATGGTAATCCCCCTCTCATGTATGATACCTGAAGGACGTTTTAGGGGGTCAGTACCCTCCCAGATCTGGCGTCCTTGAAGATGAAGACTGATCAGCTAGGCTGTTGTTGCAGGCCTCACGCAGTCCATCGTACGAACCACAGCCCGGCTGGTCAGGCATTGATTGAGGAACTTGTGTTCCCTCGTGAAAGCAGCCAGAGGCTGGTAATTCACCTAGACATTCATCTAGGCCTCTCATAGAGCCTCTTCTTTATGTTGAAGGTACTTTGTATCGTCTGGTACGTCCTTTTCTGTCATATGAAGTGATTTTCCTCGTGATTTTCCAGGTGTAATTATTGTGTCGTCGTCTACGTTGGCGCTCTTGAAGAGAGAGCTGGGTAAGTTCCTCAAGTCATTTCCTCATCAGCCGGGCTGAGGTTAAAAACGTTGGACTACATGTATTTAGCACTAACTTCCTGATGGATGAGGTCATTCACCCGGAGGCGTGGTCTGGGACCTAGTCGCGGGGGCATTTACCCCCGGAACACACTCCAATTAGACCCCAGCAGGTGGGTCGCTATTGTTTCATATGATAGTTACGTACGTACATGGTATAAACCTTGGTAATAACTACCGCAAATACTATGTTTGGGGCATCTGTAAACATGGAATATCAGGGAAAACGAAGGGGGCATGCAACTTTGAGCATCCCAAAAAATGCCGTGACCTCCTGTCTAAGGGAGTGTGTCGTTCTACCTCGTGCAAATACTTCCATCCTGAGATGTCAGTCTTCAGTCCTTGAAAAACAATGTTACAATACCAATTGCACTGCATACCATCTAAAAGGGACCAGAAGGCACACACCCCATACAACACATCATAGTAGTTATGGTAGCTATGACAACACCCCAAGTGATTTTTTAGTGGTAGGAAACGAAGAAAGAAAATGGAAAGAGATAACCAAAATAGTCCACCACCTTGGAGCCTTGTTGGACTGGAGGCACAGCCAGTGGCTCCTCCGGACTCAGTTATTGATGCCAACAACAAAATCCCCCCAACAAAAATGCAACACAACCTCATTTATATTTGCTAATATACAGGGCCTTAAGCCATCCACAAACAACAAAATACCTTTCATTAGTGGACTTCTAGGGGAGTCAAATGCAGTGTTTTGCAGCCTTCACAGAGACCCACGCAAAAGATTACTTTGACAGTGAAATATGGATACCTGGATACAACCTTTTCAGATGCGACAAAGAACAGGCAACAAGGGGGGGGGGTTGGCCTGTATGTCAAAGTCTCTCTCATTTGCACAGAGATACTGAACACCACAAATGATGTAGTTGAAGTTCTGACAATAAAAATCGAGAATCAAAAGTTAGTCATTGTAATTGTATATAAGCCACCGGATGCAACTTCCCAACAGTTCCAAGAACAACTGTCAAAAATTGACTCCTGTCTGGACAACTTTCCAGCCCCATCCCCAAACATCTTGCTGCTTGGTGACTTCAGTCTAAGACACCCAAAATGGAAGAATATAGCAAATAATGTCGTAGCAGAAATAATCCCTGGAGGTAACT
This sequence comes from Cherax quadricarinatus, assembly GCF_038502225.1. Classification (NCBI taxonomy): domain Eukaryota; kingdom Metazoa; phylum Arthropoda; class Malacostraca; order Decapoda; family Parastacidae; genus Cherax; species Cherax quadricarinatus. The sequence continues at coordinate 23,173,662 of NC_091335.1, read as the reverse complement.
CAGATGAAAGGTCACACACACAGGAGCTGCTGAATTTCTGCAACAAACACACCCTAAGTCAGCAGATAGTGGAGCCAACAAGACTGGAGAACACACTGGACCTTATTTTCACAAATAATGAGGACCTGGTAAGGAATATAACAATATCAAAAACAACAAATTCTGATCACAATCTAATCGAAGTCCAGACTTGCATGCACAGGAGTCCTGATCGGCAAGATGCATACAGTTATGAGGGTACCTTTACCAAATTCAACTTCAACAACAAGAACATCATCTGGGATCAGGTAAACTGTCCTAAATGAAACATGCTGGGAGGATATCTTAAATTACCAATGCCTTGAAACGATCACCCTCCTGGTAGCTGAAGTATGTTCAAGGTATATTCCAATAAGAAAAAAGTAAAAGTAAACTGGAGAGAGAGAGAGAGAGAGAGAGAGAGGGGGCAGGCTCCCTCTACAGGAGAAGACTAAGAATCATTGAGCTCCTCAAGAATGCCAGATTATCTGATACACGGAAGGAAGTGCTAACCAGGGAAGTGGAAAATATTGAGCTGAAGTTAAAGGACTCGTACAGGATCCAGGAGAGACAAGAGGAGCTAAAAGCGATTAATGAAATTGAAAGAAATTCGAAATATTTCTTTTCACATGCCAAAAACAAGTCAAAAACCACTTCTATTATAGGGCCCCTACTCAGACAAGATGGATCCTACACAGACGACAATAAAGAAATGTGTGAGATACAGAAATCGCAATAAGACTCAGTGTTCAGCGAGCCACTAACCAGTTTGAAGATAGACAATCCAAAAATTTTTTTTCACGAATGAGCCTCCAAACCCTGCCAATGTAGGCTAGATTTATGACATAACTTTAACTCCACTAGACTTTGAAAAAGCCATTGACAACATGCCCATGCACTCCGTCCCAGGCCCCGACTCATGGAACTCGGTGTTCATTAAGAACAGCAAGAAACCCCTCTCACGGGCCCTAAGTATGCTATGGAGAAGGAGCTTAGACACAGGCGAGATTCCACAGTCACTAAAAACAACAGATATAGCCCCACTCCATATATGTGGAAGCAAAGCAGTAGCTAAGAACTATAGACCAATAGCTTAACGTTCCATATCATAAAAATCTTTGAAAGAGTTCTAAGAAGCAGGATAGCAAACCACCTGGACTCCCAAAAATTGGACAACCCAGGGTAACATGGTTTCAGAGCAGGTCGCTCCTGCCTCTCGCAACTACTAGACCACTATGATATTGTCCTAGATGCACTGGAAAACAAACAGAATGCAGATGTAGTATACACAGACTTTGCAAAAGCCTTTGACAAGTACGACCATGGTGTAATAGCACACAGAATGCGTGCTAAATGGATAACCGGCAAAGTAGGCAGATGGATGTGTAATAAAGTTGGTAGAATTACCGACAATATGTAAAGTAAAAGGACACAAGTGCAACTAATGTGACATTTATTGTGGCAACGTTTCGCTCTGAGCCTTTATATACTCTCTGTGTCCATGTATTGTTTGTAATGGCTTGATAAAGCTCCTGGAGAGCGAAACGTTGCCACAATAAATGTCACATTAGTTGCACTTGTGTCCTTTTACTTTACATAGGCAGATGGATCTTCAACTTTCTAAACAATCGCACACAAAGAGTAGTGGTAAACAGAGTTATATGAGATGTTGCCATAGTGAAGAGCTCTGTCCCACAAGGCACAGTACTCGCACCTATCCTGTTCTTTATTCTCATATCAGACATAGACAGAGATGTAAACCACAGCACTGTATCATCCTTTGCAGACAATACTAGGATCTGCATGAGAGTGTCATCCACTGAGGACACGGCAAAGCTCCAAGAAGATATAAACCAAGTTTTCCAATGGGCAACAGAGAACAATATGATGTTCAATGAAGACAGATTCCAACTACTCCGTTATGGAAAACTGGAGGAAATAATAACTAGGACTGAGTATACTACAAACTCTAGTCACACAATAGAGCGGAAAAGTAATGTGAAGGACCTGGGTGTGGTAATGTCCGAAGACCTCACCTTCAAGGACCACAACAGTGCCACTATCACATCTGTGAGGAAACTGATAGGATGGATAATGAGAACATTCAAGACAAGAGATGCTAAGCCAATGATGATCCTTTTTAAATCACTTATTCTCTCTAGGCTGGAATACTGCTGTACATTAACATCCCCATTCAAGGGAGGTGAGATTACAGATCTAGAAAATGTACAGAGAACCTTTACTGCACGTATAAGTTCCATCAAACACCTTAACTACTGGGAGCGCCTGGAAACATTTGACTTGTACTCACTAGAGCGCAGGCGAGAGAGAGATATCATAATCTACACCTGGAAGATTCTGGAGGGACTGGTTCCTAATATGCACACAGCGATCACTCCATGCGAAAGCAAAAGACTTGGCAGGCGATGCAACATACCCCCAGTGAAAAGTAGGGGCGTCACTGCTACACTACGAGAAAACACAATAAGTGTCCGGGGCCCAAGACTGTTCAACAGCCTCCCACCAGCAATAAGGGGTATTACCGGTATACCCCTGGTTTTCTTCAAGAGGGAGCTAGACAGCTACATAAAGACGGTGCCGGATGAGCCTGACTGTGGCTCGTAAGTAGGATCGCATTCGGCCAGCAGTAACAGCCTGGTTGATCAATCCCTGATCCACCGGGAGGCCTGGTCGTGGACAGGGCCACGGGGGCGTTGATCCCCGGAATACCCTTCAGGTAGACTCCAGGTAGGCCGACAAGTTGTATGTACGTACGTATGTACATAAGCATCTTACATGTACACACACACACACACACACACACGCACACATTCACACGTACATAATTATTTATTTATTTATTTATTTATTTATTTATTTATTTAGAAATTTAGCATACAAACAGAGGTACAAAAATTACAGGTAAGAGCAGCATGCCAAAGCCACTTATATGCATAGCATTACGGGCTGGCTTAAAATTAACTTAAGATTAACTAAGCAATGATGAAATCAGTGATAAGACATTATTGTAAACAGATAACTATAAAATACAAATGAGTATTACAAAGACAGGTCATGTGGTTGCTTGCATTGCTGTACATTCAGTAGAATGGAGTATTCTGTTAGGTAGTGTATTTAAAAAAAAATAAAGTTAGGTTTAACATTTGTGTGATATAATTGTGAGTAACATTTAGGATATACAATTTATATGGTTCAGTTATTCAGTATTTATTTGATTTTGAGTGAGTAAGTGAATTAGGTGAGTACACATTCACACTCACACTCACACACTCTCATACTCTCACACACTTACTCTCACACACTCTCACACTCCCCTACACACTCATACTCTCACTGCTGTATGCATATATATACATACAGACAGATGCCCATGCTGTACCAGCGACAGTGTCTACTTTCATTAGTGCCTGAACTGCAACGGATGGCCGGAGGACATCTGGTCAGCGTCGTCGAAGTGGAGGAGGGGGGTTTAGTACGGGGGGTAGGCGAGGAAAGGGGGTGAGGAGAAGTGGTGAGGATAGGAGCTAAGGGAGGAGTGGATGAGTATATGGTGAGTCAGGGAAGTGAATGGAGGAAGGTGGAGGTGAGGAGAGACTATGAAGATTTTTTATCATTAGATACACTTGTATCTTAAGTGTGTTATGATAGGTGTAGTTTGTGAACATCCAGAGTCTGCTGCTACATTGCTCTCTACCTGTTAGTAAGTTTATTTAGGTACAGGTACACATACTGTTACGCCAGTTGCCATAAATAGTAACGTGTATAAATTTCCTAGGATAACCCCCCAAAAAGTCAGTGATTTTTCCATTGGGGTCTGTTTCAAGCTTCTCGATTCGTACTTCCTGGAACTAAGGCTAGTAAAGTACATAGTTTACATCTGGAAGATCTTAGAGGAATTGGTCTTCAACAAGAAACATGACAAGTTTCTCAAGTCAGCTCTTGATCAGCCGGCTGTGGTTCGTACGTTAGACTGCGTGCCGCCATCAGTAACAGCCTGGTTGATGAGGCCTTGATCCACCATGAAGGCTGAGTCTGGGACCTAGCCGTGGGGACGTTGACCCCTGAAAACATACTTTATGTATCCTGCTGGTGGCTCTACATCATCCCCTTCACCCGCGCCCCGGTCTTACGCCCGGTCTCTTGGTTGATGGCCTTTCAGGCAGGCTGTTGGTGCTAACAGCACGCAGGCTGACGTTGGTACCACAGCCCGGCTGATCAGGAACTGACAAGAGTTATCAAGTTTTCCTCTTGAAGACAAGTACCAGGCCTGTTGGTAATTCCCTTTATGTAGGAAGGGTGTTGGAAACTTTGGAGTCCTTACACACAACTCATAGTGCGCTAGTTGTTCCATCTTGGGAACACCAGCAGGGGGCCACTATCCCATCCTGTACGATAGTTATATTGTGTGAAGTAAAGCTAGATATGTTTCCTTATTATTTGCCATCACACAGTGGTTTGACAAATTGGATAGGGAGATCTATCAGCATGAGTTAGGAGACTTCACTAGGACAATAGGAATATCGCTAAGCATTCCGTTATATCTTAAAGGGTATCGTTCCAGCAGAACTGGAGCGGCAATTATGTGGGAATTGTCATATCTCAAAATTGCCTATTTCATGCAGGAAAAAATAATTAGTAAAAATATAATCAGAGCTACCTATCCCCAAAAAACTACAGGAGGAATGAGTTTTTGGGGAGTGAGGTAACGGCAGGTTCATTGTTGTGTTGACAGCGGGGCGAGGAGCCAGGAAGTGCTTGGCTCTCAACATAAAGAATAAATTGACGATTACCCTCGTGTGGTTCATCTGCAGCCTAGAGCGCTGCTAGATCCTTATGTTGAGAGGCAGTAATAACACAGTCCTGGAAGGAGTGTGGGGACACGGGAGAGGCAGTAGTAGCACAGTCCTGGAAGGAGTGTGGGGACACTGGAGAGACAGTAGTAGCACAGTCCTGGAAGGAGTGTGGGGACACTGGAGAGGCAGTAGTAGCACAGTCCTGGAAGGAACGTGGGACACTGGAGAGGCAGTAGTAACACAGTCCTGGAAGGAACGTGGGACACTGGGAGGAGTGTGGGACACTGGAGAGGCAGTAGTAGCACAGTCCTGGAAGGAGCGTGGGACACTGGAGAGGCAGTAGTAGCACAGTCCTGGAAGGAGCGTGGGGACACGGGAGAGGCAGTACTAACACAGTCCTGGAAGGAGCGTGGGGGACACGGGAGAGGCAGTACTAACACAGTCCTGGAAGGAGCGTGGGGACACGGGAGAGGCAGTAGTAGCACAGTCCTGGAAGGAGTGTGGGGACACGGGAGAGGCAGTAGTAGCACAGTCCTGGAAGGAGCGTGGGGACACGGGAGAGGCAGTACTAACACAGTCCTGGAAGGAGTGTGGGGACACGGGAGAGGCAGTAGTAGCACAGTCCTGGAAGAAGCGTGGGACACTTGAGTGAAGTTAATGACCAAGGGTTTTGTTCCAGTATTTTGACTAAGTTTTTTTCAAAATTTATTTTTTTGTCTGCTGTGTGTATTCTGTGTATACTTTAGTACTTTTTTCTTGTCCCCTTCCTTCCCTCATACTAGATGATAATATCTCTTGTTCCTTTTATTTCTTAATATTGTGTTTTAGTAATTATATTGTTTAACATTTCCTCTTCTTATTCCTTTTATACATATCATTATCTGTTAATGATTTCGGGGATCACTGCCTTAATGGCCGGTCTCAGACGAGGCCTTTTGAATTAGGGAGGGACTCTGCCGAGTAGGGTAATAAAGCTATGACCTTGGGTAGCTTTAAAAAGAGATTGAACAAATATACGAGTGAGAAGGGCTGGGTTTGATTAGTGCTTGTGTTGAGGTGATCAGACTGACCATCTCAAATACTGTTTCTAGAAGGTTGATGGACTGATTACATCTTCATTTCACTACTACACCTGCTGCCTATGCATTGGACTGAAGAAGCCTGTGTAGGCAAACCTTTCAACAATAAAGATACCCAACTGTTGTACATGTTAGGAAATGGTCAGGTGATACCGACAAGATGTAGAAAAAGACACTTATCTACAGTTCAGGACATTTATTAAAGGAAACGTTTCCTTTAATAAATGTCCTGAACTGTACATAAGTATCTTTTTCCACGTATTGTACATGTCATAATCATCAACTTGTCGGTATTTTATACCATTTTCAACATGAGAGGAGTGCGCAGTACCTCCTTCTCTTGATGACTGATGTCCAGCAACCTTCCAACCAGTTTCTTGTGGTTGCTTTGTGATTGATGATGGTTCTGGTTGAGACTGCAGCATCTGGTATACGTCGTGTGGGAGGTCCCATAGCGACAATATATAACATCAGGGCTGCTGTGGCTGACACTCCTCCTGACAGCACACACTGTCTTTCAACACATTCCAGGCACACTCTTGTGTGAATGCTCCTCCTGTTATCATTAATATTATCATTAATGTTACTGTTATCATTAATATTATCATTAATGTTACTGTTATCATTAATATTATCATTAATGTTACTGTTATCATTAATATTATCATTAATGTTACTGTTATCATTAATATTATCATTAATGTTACTGTTATCATTAATATTATCATTAATGTTAATGCTACCATTTACGCTTTAATGTTATTGTTATTAATGTTGTTGTTATCATTGATGTTTTCTTTAACATTGTTATCATAAGAACATAAAGGAACACTGCAGAAGACCTACTGGCCCATACTAGGGAGGTTCTTCTCAAACCCAAACCCACTAACAAAAATATTTGCGCAACCCATTTTCAGTGTTATTCTTGGTATCATTTGTCCTCGTCTGAAATGACAGTTATCTGTTACTAGTTCCTGGGATCATCGCTCCCTTGGCTGAGTCTCAAGACCTAAATTGAAAAGTAAATGTTTCAGGACTGAGAACCACCAAGAAACACACACATGAAAGTAAATGTAATTGTATACCTAAGTAAAAGTTCGTAAAATTTAGCTGTCATATTACATATTCACGAGACGGAAGCACGAAGACAGCAGTCCTGCCAGAGTACAAAACGTTTAACAGACTTCCGTTTTCATCAGTTAAATATATGCAAACATAAGTTGCCTTAATCTAAGTAATCCGAAGGTCAAAATAGTTTCCATAAAGCGTGAAGAAATGAACGAAGGACAAGAGGAGGAAACTCATACTCGAACGAGAACATGGTTCTTCCTAAGCATTGTGACGTAGGTCACAATGCTTAGATCTAGGTGACATTCTAGAGGCCTTAGAGTGCAGACATTTTTTTTTTTTTGCATAGAGGAGGCAGTAGAGTGCTAGCGAAAAATTGGATCGCACATTACAAGTGTTTGGAAGGTTGATCAGATACAAAATTACAAACTTTATAGGACAGCACAAATACACAACCCAAACCATGAATTTAGAGCAAGAAGGCTATGCTTGTCACAGCTACTAAACCGCTATGACAAAATTGCCGAGGCGTTTGAATAAAACCGAAACGCAGATGTTGCATAAACGGATTTTGCAAAGGCGTTTGACAAATGTGGTCTTGGGGTTATTACACACAAAATGAAGTAGGTAAGTATATCAGAGAAAGTAGAGAAATGAGTTTTCAAGTTTGACAAACAGAATACAGTAGTAAACAGAGCAAAATCTGGCATTAGCAAAGCCAGAAGGTTAGTACTCTAAGGCACGGTGCTGGCGCTTATACTATTTCTTACAAACACTCGCCACAGTTTCGTATCAGTTGCCGTAATACCAGAATAAGTGTGAAAATCTCTGTAGAAGACGTGAAAAAATTGCAAGAAGATATAAGCCAATTTTTGCAATGGGCATTTGAGAATAACATGACGTTCAGTGGTGACAAGTTCCAACTACTGAACTATGGGAAGATTAAAGAACTCAAAAGAGAGACTATACAAAACACAAGAGAATCAATAAATAGAACAAAAGGAACACGTAAAGAACCTGGGTGTAACAATGTCAGCTGACCTTCCTTTCAAACAACACATTGCGAATGTCACAATAGCAAGGAACATGAAGGGCTGGATAATAAGAACTTTGAAAACAAGGAAAATAGTGCCAGTGGTGACACTCTTGAAACTGCTTGTGCTTCTTCGCTTCGAATCTAAGCCTTAGATTATTGTTCAGTTGGACTTTCCCGTTGAGGGCAGGAGAGAGATCACAGCTGGAACTGATACAAATAACTTTTACATCCCGCATCAAGCAATAAAGCATTTAAATTATTGTAAATGCTCAAAGCCCTAAATATATATTCTGTTGAGAGAGAGAGAGAGAGAGAGAGAGAGAGAGAGAGAGGGCTCTAGTACCAGGAACTATTGTCGACCAGACACCTTCCCTCTCTCCATCTCTTGTCCCTCCCTCCCTCTTCACCTCTTGTCCCTCCCTCCCTCTTCACCTCTTGTCCCTCCCTCCCTCTTCACCTCTTGTCCCTCCCTCCCTCTTCATCTCTTGTCCCTCCCTCCCTCGTCACCTCTTGTCCCTCTCTCCCTCCCTCTTCAACTCTTGTCCTTCCCTCCCTTTCTTCCCTCTCTTTTTCTTTTCTCTCTCCACCTTTTTTCCTTCCATCTTTCTCTTCCTCTTCATTTTCCCCTCCCTCTTCCTCTTTTCACCCCCTCCCTCCATCATCTCTTTTTCTCTCCCCATTTCACGTTTTCATACATTTCTCCCCGCCCCCCTCTCTCTGGAACTGGGCCCCTGACCCCCTGAAACTCACCACAGGTAACCAACTAACCACCATAAACATTATTATTATTATTATTATTATTATTATTAATCATTGTCATAACTTAAAAATCAGTAATTTTTGTGTTGATCTGCGAGTAACTTCACATCTGGAGGTCTGGGTAATTACCTGCTAGTAATCGCCAGGTAATGACTTTCTCACTGCTAGTAACGACACGCTCAGGACATTGCTAAAAATATCGTCGGGAATATAAGAAAAAAAATTGTTAGGAAGATCAGGCAGAGTTTGATTGTTGTGCGGCCCTGCTGGCCGCTAGCATCAACCAACAGCCTGGTGGATCCAACAATGGAAGTCTGGTCTCAGATCTGGCTACGAGAGCAGAAAAAACCCTCGAAACCGGCCACAGGTTTGCCGGCTCAACCAAGCTGTGATGAATACGTGGGCCAGCGTACCGCCAGCAGTAACAGCCTGGTTGACCAGTCAAGCACCAGGTAAGCCTAGTCCAGAGCTGTGCTGCGGGAGGAGGAAAACACTCGCAACCTTTCAAGGTTATATCAAAGGTGTGTGCTGCTTGTAGGTTATCTGAAGACAATACTGGGGTGACCGCCCCCGCGGCCCGGTCCCAGACCAGGCCTCCCGTGGGTACCACAGCCCAGCTGATAAAGAACTGACCCATTGATCTCCGAAACCCTCTCCAGGTATACCATATTACATGGTCCTGGAGACGCAGGCTTTCGAGGGTACTACTGTCAGGTGTGATTCCTACCTTAGTTACCCCTTCAAAATAATGAAAATGTAGTACAAAATGGATGTAATCTATAATATGTACACCAATTGTACTTATTACTACTGTTATTATTATTGCTATTGTTGCTGCTACTATTGCTGTGACTATTATTACTACTGTTATTATTGCTATTGTTGCTGCTGCTATTGCTGTGACTATTATTACTACTGTTGTTATTGCTATTGTTGCTGCTACTATTGCTATGACTGTTACTACTACTGTTATGACTTTTACTACTACTATTGCTGTTACTTTTACTATTACTATTGTTATGACTCTTACTCCTACTATTGTTATGACTGTTGCTACTACTATTGCTGTTACGGTAGGTGACTTGGGCCTGCCTCGCATGGGCCAGTAGGCCTGCTGCAGTGTTCCTTCTTTCCTACGTTCTTAGGCTATTACTACAGCTACTGTAACTGCTACCTTCGCTATTACTACGACTGGGCAGCTAATAATGCTAATGATGATAATTCTCTAATTATACATTTCTGGTATATTTGTATCAAACCTGTTAAACGTTTTTTTTAAGTTTTATGTTTTGTGTTTCATGGATTATTCTTGTATTTGTTAGGCGAGGCTGCCCAGGAAGGTTCATTTTGAGCCCTGGTAAGCGTGGGAGATGGCCCAGGAAGGAAGGTTTATTTTGAGCCCTGGTGAGCGTGGGAGATGGCCCAGGAAGGAAGGTTCATTTTGAGCCCTGGTGAGCGTGGGAGATGGCCCAGGAAGGAAGGTTCATTTTGAGCCCTGGTGAGCGTGGGAGATGGCCCAGGAAGGAAGGTTCATTTTGAGCCCTGGTGAGCGTGGGAGATGGCCCAGGAAGGAAGGTTCATTTTGAGCCCTGGTGAGCGTAGGAGATGGTCCAGGAAGGAAGGTTCATTTTGAGCCCTGGTGAGCGTGGGAGATGGCCCAGGAAGGAAGGTTCATTTTGAGCCCTGGTGAGCGTGGGAGATGGCACAGGAAGGAAGGTTCGTTTTGAGCCCTGGTGAGCGTGGGAGATGGCCCAGGAAGGAAGGTTCATTTTGAGCCCTGGTGAGCGTGGGAGATGGCACTTGAGAGAGGCCAGTGCCTGCTGTGTGACCCCTCACTGTGTGGCACTGCCGGGTTTAGTGCCACTGTACAATGGTTCTTTATGGTAAGGGGGAAGGAGCAAGTGACGGGACGGATGGTTCTCTTGCCCACTCTCCTTCTCCCCTCTTCCCCTTACTCTTGCCCACTCTCCTTCCTCTCCCCTCTTCCCCTTACTCTTGCCCACTCTCCTTCCTCTCCCCTCTTCCCCTTACTCTTGCCCACTCTCCTTCCTCTCCCCTCTTCCCCTTACTCTTGCCCACTCTCCTTCCTCTCCCCTCTTCCCCTTACTCTTGCCCACTCTCCTTCCTCTCCCCTCTTCCCCTTACTCTTGCCCACTCTCCTTCCTCTCAACCCCGTTACTTGCCCATTCCCCTCACTTCCCTGTCCTGCCGTGATAGTCTTTATCCCCTCAACCACCACGTCTATTTCCCCCTCCCCCCTATCACTCTTCCTCTACTTTAAATCTTCTAACCATCCAGCTTCTTTTCTCCTTTCCCCACCCCTTCTCTCTTCTCCCCTTCCCCTACCCTTCTCTTTTTCCCTCCCCCTCATTAACCTCCCACTCCCTCCCCTCCCTCACCCCCCCCCCTTCCCTTCTCTCCCTCCCCTCCCCTCCCTTTCTCTCCCAGCCTCTCCCTCCTTCTCTCCCAGCTTCTCCCTCCCATTCCCTCCCCGCCTCTCCCCTCCCTTCCCCTGCCCTCCCCTCTACCAACTCTCCCGGACAAGAGAGAGAGCTATTTCGAGGTCTTCACCAGCCTTGTTAAGGCTTTTTGTTGTGTGGTTGTGTTTGTATGTTTATGTGGGCGTGGTGAGGAGGGTATTGCGCATGTATATGTCACTAGTGTGTGTGTGTGTATGTACACACCTATTTGTACTCACCCATTTGTTGTTGCAGGGGTTGAGTCATAGCTCCTGGGCCCGCCTCTTCACTGATTGCTACTAGGTCCTCTCTCTCCCTGCTCCATGAGCTTTATCAAACTTCGTCATAAAACTATGTATGGTTCCTGCCTCCACTGTCACTTTCTGGGCTATTCCACTGCTTGACTACTCTGACTGAAGAAATACTTCTTAACATCCCTTTGACTCATCTGAATCTTCTACTTCCAGTTGTGACCCCTTGTTTCTGTGTCCCATCTCTGGAACATCCTGTCTCTGTCCACCTTGTCTATTCTGCGCAGTATTTTATATGTCGTTATCATGTCTCCCCTGACCCTCCTGCCCTCGTGTGTGTGTGTGTGTGTGTGCGTGTGCGTGTGCGTGTGCGTGTGCGTGTGCGTGTGCGTGCGCGTGTGCGTGTGCGTGCGTGAGAGTATAACATAGTGTTAAGTCATTACTCAAATTCATTCTCTCTCTCTCTCTCTCTCTCTCTCTCTCTCTCTCTCTCTCTCTCTCTCTCTCTCTCTCTCTCTCTCTCTCTCTCTCTTTACATAGGGTTTGACAAGGTTAGGTTAAGGATCCCTAGCTTTATTGACGAGCTATTTACAAGCTAAGGATTCCTAACTTTATTGGCAAGCTAAGAGCTGTTACCTACATCAGCTCATTTGAAAGCATTTTTATTGTTATGAAACCTGCAGTGCAATTGGTATTTGTATATCTAAAAGGGACCAGGAGGCACACACCCCATACAACACATCATAGAAACTATGGTAGGTATGACAACACCCAAAGTGATTTTTTAGGGGTAGGAAACGAAGAAAGAAAATGGAAAGAGATAACCAAAATAGTCCACCACCTTGGAGCCTTGTTGGACTGGAGGCACAGCCAGTGGCGCCTCCGGACTCACGGCTGCTGATGCCAACAACAAAATCCCTCCAACAAACATGCAACACAACCTCATTTATATTTGCTAATATACAGGGCCTTAAGCCATCCACAAACAACAAAATACCTTTCATTAGTGGACTTCTAGAGGAGTCAAATGCAGTGTTTGCAGCCTTCACAGAGACCCACGCAAAAGATTACTTTGACAGTGAAATATGGATACCTGGATACAACCTTTTCAGATGCGACAAAAAGAACAGGCAACAAGGGGGGGAAGGTTGGCCTGTACGTCAGAGTCGCTCATTTGCACAGAGATACTGAACACCACAAATGATGTAATTGAGGTTCTGACAATAAAAATAGAGAACCAAAACTTAGTCATTGTACTTGTACATAAGCCACCGAATGCAACTTCCCAACAGTTCAAAGAACTGTCAAAAATCGACTCCTGTCTGGACAACTTTCCAGCCCCATCCCCAAACATCTTGCTGCTTGGTGACTTCAGTCTAAAACACACAAAATGGAAGAATATAGCAAACAATGTCGTAGCAGAAATAATTCCTGGAGGCAGCCCAGATGAAAGGTCACACACACAGGAGCTGCTGAATTTCTGCAACAAACACACCCTAAGTCAGCAAATAGTGGAGCCAACAAGACTGGAGAACACACTGGACCTTATTTTCACAAATAATGAGGACCTAATAAAGAATATAACAATATCAAAAATTCTGATCACAATCTAATCGAAGTCCAGACTTGCATGCACAGGAGTCCTGATCGGCAAGATGCATACAGTTATGAGGGTACCTTTACCAAATTCAACTTCAACAACAAGAACATCATCTGGGATCAGGTAAATTATGCCCTAAATGAAACATGCTGGGAGGATATCTTAAATTACATGGACCCTAACCAATGCCTCGAAAAGATCGCCCTCCTGGTAGCTGAAGTATGTTCAAGGTATATTCCTATAAGACAAAAGAAAAGAAGAAGTAAACTGGAGAGAGAGAGGGATGCTCCCTTTACAGGAGAAGAAGAATCACTGAGCTCCTCAAGAATGCCAGATTATCTGATACACGGAAGGAAGTGCTAACCAGGGAAGTGGAAAATATTGAGCTGAAGTTAAAGGACTCGTACAGGATCCAGGAGACAAGAGGAACTAAAAGCGATTAATGAAATTGAAAGAAATTCGAAATATTTCTTTTCATATGCCAAAAACAAGTCAAAAACCACTTCTAGTATAGGGCCCCTACTGAGACAAGACGGATCCTACACTGACGACAACAAAGAAATGAGCGAGATACTGAAATTGCAGTATGACTCAGTGTTCAGCGAGCCACTAACCAGTTTAAAGATAGATGATCGAAACAATTTTTTCATGAATGAGCCTCAAAACCCTGCCAATGTAGGCCAGATTTATGACATAACTCTAACTCCACTAGACTTTGAGAAAGCCATCGACGACATGCCCATGCACTCAGCCCCAGGCCCAGACTCGTGGAACTCGGTGTTCATTAAAAACTGCAAGAAACCCCTCTCACTGGCCCTAAGTATGCCATGGAGAAGGAGCTTAGACACAGGCGAGATTCCACAGTCACTAAAACAACAGATATAGCCCCACTCCATAAAGGGGGCAGCAAAGCAGTAGCTAAGAACTATAGACCAATAGCTTTAACGTCCCACATCATAAAAATCTTTGAAAGAGTTCTAAGAAGCAGGATAACAAACCACCTGGACTCCCAAAAATTGCACAACCCAGGGCAACATGGTTTCAGAGCAGGTCGCCCCTGCCTTTCGCAACTGCTTGACCATTATGATATGGTCTCAGATGCACTGGAAAATAAACTGTATGCGGATGTAGTATACACAGACTTTGCAAAAGCCTTTGACAAGTGCGACCATGGTGTAATAGCACACAAAATGCGTGCTAGAGGGATAACCGGCAAAGTAGGCAGATGGATCTTCAACTTTCTAACCAATCGCACACAAAGAGTAGTGGTAAACAGAGTTAAATCAGATACTGCCAAAGTGAAGAGCTGTCCCACAAGGCACAGTACTCGCACCTATCCTGTTCCTTATTCTCATATCAGACATAGACGGAGATGTAAACCACAGCGCTGTATCATCTTTTGCAGACGATACTAGGATCTGCATGAGTGTCATCCATTGAGGACACTGTTAACCTCCAAGAAGATATAAACCAAGTTTTCCAATGGGCAACAGAGAACAATATGATGTTCAATGAAGACAAATTCCAACTACTCCGTTATGGAAAACTGGAGGAAATAATAACTAGGACTGAGTATACTACAAACTCCAATCACACAGTAGAGAGGAAAAGTAATGTGAGAGACCTGGGAGTGGTAATGTCAGAGAATCTCACCTTCAAGGATCACAACAATGCCACTATCACATCTGCTAGGAAACTGATAGGATGGATAATGAGAACATTCAAGACAAGAGATGCTAAGCCAATGATGATCCTTTTTAAATCACTTATTCTTTCTAGGCTGGAATACTGCTGTACATTAACATCCCCATTCAAGGGAGGTGAAATTGCAGAGCTAGAGAATGTACAGAGAACCTTTACTGCACGTATAAGTTCCATCAAACACCTTAACTACTGGGAGCGCCTGGAAGCACTTGACTTGTACTCACTAGGGCGCAGGCGAGAGAGAGATATCATAATTTACACCTGGAAGGTTCTGGAGGGACTGGTCCCTAATATGCATACAGCAATCACTCCATACGAAAGCAAAAGACTTGGCAGGCGATGCAACATACCCCCAGTGAAAAGTAGGTGCGTCACTGGTACACTACGAGAAAACACAATAAGTGTCCGGGGCCCAAGACTGTTCAACAGCCTCCCACCAGCCATAAGGGGCATTACGGGAAGACCCCTGGTTGTCTTCAAGAGGGAGCTGGACAGATACCTAAAGACGGTGCCGGATCAGCCGGGCTGTTCGTACGTTGGATTACGTGCGGCCAGCAGTAACAGCCTCGTTGATCAGGCCCTGATCCACCGGAAGGCCTGGTCGTGGACCGGGCCGCGGGGACGTTGATCCCCGGAATTCCCTCCAGGGAGACTCCAGGTAGGGAACAGGATGAAGTTGGAGCCATCTGTGGGCCAGCATTTTCATTTGATCAACTGGCTTTATCTCGTTGACATCATAATGCTGTATGAA
>NC_091335.1:23098123-23155623 GCF_038502225.1 Cherax quadricarinatus | reverse complement strand
GGGTATCTTTATTGAGGAAACGTTTCGCCACACAGTGGCTTCATCAGTCCATACAAAGGAGAATCTTGAAGAACAGGAGGAGAATGAGGTAATCAGTCCCTCAACCTTGAGTCGATGTGGTCAGTCCATCAATCTTGAATAGAATACGGCATACGTGCTGAGAAGGAGCTTATAAACCGTTGGCAGGAGAGGTGCAGCAGTCATAGGTCGTGTAACATTTGTTCAATGTTGAAGTAGGTCGTGCCCAAGAATTAGGCAAGCGAAGAATTCCCAAGTATTAAGATCCCAAGAAGTTGCAGTGTCTGACAGATTTGTAGATGAATGGTTCAGAGAACCGACATGTTGATAAATTAGACCCAAGAGTTGCACATGTGTCTAATTTATCAACATGTCGGTTCTCTGAACCATTCATCTACAAACCTGTCAGATACTGCAACTTCTTGGGATCTTAATACTTGGGAATTCTTTGCTTGCCTAATTCTTGGGCACGACCTACTTCAACATTGAACAAATGTTACACGACCTATGACTGCTGCACCTCTCCTGCCAACGGTTTATAAGCTCCTTCTCAGCACGTATGCCGTATTCTATTCAAGATTGATGGACTGACCACATCGACTCAAGGTTGAGGGACTGATTACCTCATTCTCCTCCTGTTCTTCAAGATTCTCCTTTGTATGGACTGATGAAGCCACTGTGTGGCGAAACGTTTCCTCAATAAAGATACCCAAGAGTTGCACATGTGTCTAATTTATCAAGATTCCTGATACATGGGATCAACTTTGTCATCCTCCTTTATATGTTTTCCAGAGCATTTATATCCATTCTGTAATACGGTGACCAAAACTGTGCAGCATAATCTAAATGAGGCCTAACCAAGGATGTATAGAGTTGAACAACAACCTGAGGACTCCTATTATTTATGCTTCTTGATATGAAGCCAAGGATTTTGTTTGTATAGTTGAATAGTTGAAAAAATTCGAGAATGTTAAGTGGTGCATACATTCTATCATTACAGTGATGAATGTTGAATCATGGCCGCTCCTACCGTATACATTTACATTGCTTAGCCTAGCCTAAGACTGCCCAGACTTCACTCAGTGGGAAAACAACGTGTCTTCAAGGACCCCCAGTGGAAATGCAAGGACCCCAGTGGAAATGCAAGGACCCCCCGTGGAAATGCAAGGACCCCCCGTGGAAATGCAAGGACCCCCCAGTGGAAATACAAGGATCCCAGTGGAAATACAAGGATCCCAGTGGAAATACAAGGATCCCAGTGGAAATACAAGGATCCCAGTGGAAATACAAGGACTCCAGTGGAAATACAAGGACCCAGTGGAAATGAGTCACTGGCTTTTTTGGGTTATCCTAGGTAACTTTCAGTATACAGTGTACATATTATAATTGTATTTATGTGTACGTATGCCTAAATTAACTTACTTCTTATGAGATTAGAGTTTCTATTTACCAGCCGAGGCGGCTGTTGTACTGTGTACTTGGTATCTTCCTGTGCACAGGATGGATAGTGCACGCACTATCCATCCTGTGGACGGTAGTGGTTAGTTTGTGCACACTATATCCATCCTGTGGACAGTAGTGGTTAGTTTATTGTGCACACACTATCCATCCTGTGGACGGTAGTGGTTAGTTTGTGCACACACTATCCATCCTGTGGACGGTAGTGGTTAGTTTATTGTGCACACACTATCCATCCTGTGGACGGTAGTGGTTAGTTTATTGTGCACACACTATCCATCCTGTGGACGGTAGTGGTTAGTTTATTGTGCACACACTATCCATCCTGTGGACGGTAGTGGTTAGTTTATTGTGCACACACTATCCATCCTGTGGACGGTAGTGGTTAGTTTATTGTGCACACACTATCCATCCTGTGGACGGTAGTGGTTAGTTTATTGTGCACACTATATCCATCCTGTGGACGGTAGCGTCTTTCGAGTCACAAAGCCTAGCGACTAGTTTTTAAAAGGGATTACCATGAAATACACTTGGTTTTACATTATTTACAGTTACTCATACTTTGAGCAGTTTCAGTACCCTTGTTCTACTGTTCTGATAGAGTAAGATATGGAGAATACGAAGTCACTACACCGTGGCTGGAACTAGTCACCAAAAGCCTGTATTTAAGAGACGTTAGGATGACGTTTCACTCTATCCTGGACCATTGTCAGGTCACAACTGAAAGAGTAAGAGGCAGGAAGGTCAGAAGACAGGCCCTAATCCACCGGGAGGCCTGGTCATGAACCGGGCCGCGGGGGCGTTGATCCCCGGAATAACCTCCAGGTAACCTCCAGGGAAGGAGGAGGATGAGCACGATAGTAATAATAGTGTCGCTGTTACTACTAATGTTGCTACTACTGCTGCTGCTGTTGCTATTACTACTACTGTTGTTACTAGTACTACTGTTACTAGTACTACTGCTTTTACTAGTACTACTGCTTTTACTAGTACTACTGCTTTTACTAGTACTACTGCTGTTACTGCTATTACTGCTGTTACTGCTATTACTGCTGTTATTACTACTGCTGTTACTACTACTGTTGTTACTACTACTGTTGTTACTACTACTGTTATTACTACTACTGTTATTACTACTACTACTGCTGTTACTTCTACTGTTACGACTAGTATTACCACCACCACGTGGCTTATATTAATTCAGCTGTATGATACGAGAAGGTAAGGTAACTCTCAGTAAAGCATAGTGAAAGACCATTAAGTTTATATTGGTGGTAGAGAAGAGAGAGCAGCTTTGTTGAGTCTCCCCTCCTAGTCTCTACACCAGTTGATAACATAGACTTTAATGATCCACTCCATGTTTATACTTCCCCCCCCCCCCTCTCTCTCTCTCTCTCTCTCTCTCTCTCTCTCTCTCTCTCTCTCTCTCTGCAGCGTACGGCTAGTAGCAAATAAAGTAATATTTTGAAAAAAAAAATCACTTTTGTTGGGTTTACAAGAACATAGAAATGAAATCTTTGAAATGTGAGAGTTGAGCATCACTTATAATGCAAGACTCGTTAGTTACCGTTATATTATCACTATAGATTATCATTATATTATCAGTTATCACTAGATTGCCATTATGTTATACTAGATTATATTACTGCTCTAGATTATCATTATATTATCACTATTATCATTATTACTACCACTTCTCGCCCCTTTTGTTCGTTTTTTCTTATTTTTTTATTCTCATTTTTCCTTTCTTTTTCATCATAATGTTTGAGATGTGTACAATATAAGAGTGGTGTGGAGCAGTGCTGTTGTGATGCATATGTGGGGCAGCGGGCTTCCAGTTGCAACAGCCTGGGTGATCAGGTTAGCACCAGGTAAGCCTGGCTCATGGCCAGGCTCCGGGAGTAGAAAGGCTCTTGAAACTCATTAGGTATACCCAAAAAAGTTCCCTGTACTCTGACCTAGCATAAAGTGACATCTGACCTCGGGCTGGGTTACATATTTAAATACGGTATTCCAGGTGTTCCTCTTGCAGACAACAAAATATTACTGGAAATGTCTACATAGTTGACAGGTGTTTATTACACTTATTTTAAATACTAGATTACTTTAGAATTGTATGGTAGATTTTAGAATTGTATGGTACGATTTTAGGGAGTGCGAGTGTAGTTGGGGGGGTTATTGATGTGGTGGGTATTGATGGGGGAGGGGTGTTGGTGGTGTTTTGAGTAGTGTATTTAGTGGTGATGGTGGGTGTTTCTTGGTGGGTTGGGGAAAAGGGGGGTGGAGGTGGAGGTTTAGGTGGAGTTATATAGGTAGCTGTGCAGGTGGGAGGGGTGGAGACTTGTTTGTCTCCATCAAGTCCTTACAACGGCCGCTTCCTGATTACATAACACCCGGGTACACTCTGGACTAGTCTTTACTAGGGTGTGCTAGGCTTTGTATTAAGGTTCATGGTAGGCTGTGTGCCAGGGTGCATGTTAGACTGTACTAAGGTACATGCTAAATTGTGTGCTAAACTGCATGTTAGACAGTGCTAAGGTTCATGCTAGGCTAGATGTACTGGTTTTAATTCTCGGCTCCATGCACAGTACTCGCCCCCACCTCTCTATATATCCAGCATAAACAAGGATATAATCATTAAGCAGGAACATCCCCGCTGATTACTCCAGACTCCAGGAGAGTGCTGTCCCTCGCACCAACATGTCTTCAATATGTGATGTAATGGTTTAGAAAACCGACAAGTTGAAGAATGAGACACTTATGCAACATTTGGGAATCTTTATTGAAGAAATATTTCGCCAGTCAGTGGCTTCTTCAGTCCCACACTTAGCTTACAACGGAAAAAACTATAAATATAAGATAAATGACTATAACAAAAAAGTCTGCCACGAAAATAGAAAACAGGCAGCCACTGCTCATGGCTCATGTAACAGTTATATTTCAACCGCTTAAGACAAACTACTGCTACGCATTTAACTGCTTTTACAACAGTGTCATGATGCCTGTGTTCTATGAGGACGGGCTAGCTGAAGACAGCGAATTTTCAGGCGGATACAAAAATCTTCCAGTGGGCCTGAGACAACACTATGATGTGGCCTGGTGGCTAAAGCTCCCGCTTCACACACGGAGGGCCCGGGTTCGATTCCAGGCGGGTGGAAAACATTTCGACACGTTTCCTTAGACCTGTTGTCCTGTTCACCTAGCAGTAAATAGGTACCTGGGTGTTAGTCGACTGGTGTGGGTCGCATCCTGGGGGACAAGATTGAGGACCCCAATGGAAATAAGTTAGTCCTCGATGACGCACTGACTTTCTTGGGTTATCCTGGGTGGCTAACCCTCCGGGGTTAAAAATCCGAACGAAATCTTATCTTCAACGAGGACAAGAATTGAAACAAAGTCTGTAACAGAGTACAGGACGAACTCAGATCGTTCAATAGAGCGGCAGCTCCATGTGCGAGACTTGGCAGTAATGTTAGATCTATTTCAGGGATCACAGCAATGTTGTTATTGTTGGTAGGTAAGACACATAGGCAACAGTTAGGCAACTTTATTCCGAAACGTTTCGCCTACACAGTAGGCTACTTCAGTCGACTACAGAAAGTAGGCAGGAACAGTAGAGATGTGAAGACGATGTAATCAGTCCATCACCCTTGAAGTCGTAGAATTTGAGGTTGTCAGTCCCTCAGCCTGGAGAAGTTCAGTTCCATAGTCAGGAACTGTAGTTCCTGACTATGTTGCTTATGTGTTGCCTATGTGTCTTACCTACCAACCTGTCGGTATTGCATACCATTTTGATGTTATTGTTACCGAAAGGTAAAGGATAACTAGAACTTTCAAGATGCTGAGGTAGGCGAGATTGCTGAGTTAGAAAACTTTAATATTAAACTTGTACTACCTGTATACACTCTAAACATCTAAATAGTAGGAATACCTGAAATAACTTCAACTGTATTCCTTGCAACTTAGGCGACTAGTCCTGGAGGGACTAGTCCCAGCCTGCACACTGGAATAATTCCTTATGACTGCACGAGACTCGGCAGACGGTACAGAGTACCTTCAGTAAAAAACAGGGACGCTACTAGTACACTGACAACTCGTTGATTGTCAGAGATCCTCGACTCAACGCCCTTCCTCCATGCAATATTGCTAATAAATTTCTGGCTCTCTTCAAGAGGAAACTCTTGAGAGAGCGTACGGCCAGCAGTAACAGTCTGGTTGGTCAGGCCTTGATGAGTTTGGGATGATTTCAGTGTCTAGGCTTTTTTTTTCAAAGAATATTTAAAGTACGTGATAATTATTTGTTGCAATTCTTAATACTAAATTCCATGAGTTTGGGTGTAGGGGCGGAGTGCATGGGCATGCAGTCAGTAGCTTCGAAGTCATGTGGGGTTAGTTATATTAGAGATAAAGGTGATGTCTGAAGCATTTTGTCTTACAAAGAACTCATGGAAGAACACCGAGTCGTACTGGGACTTACCCGTTTCGCTCATTTCTTAAGAACATAAGAACATAAGAACATAAGAACGAAGGAACACTGCAGAAGGCCTACTGGCCCATGCGAGGCAGGTCCAAGTCCCTACCGGCTTAAGCCAATGCACCCAACCTAGTCAGGTCAGGTCACATTGACTCAAGGGAGGAACACGGCAACCGACCCGTTAGCACAAGCTATCAGGTCTAACTCACACCCACCCACATCTACTCATGTATTTATCCAACCTATTTTTAAAGCTACACAACGTTCTGGCCTCTATAACGGTACTTGGGAGTTTGTTCCACTCATCCACAACTCTATTACCAAACCAGTACTTTCCTATATCCCTCCTGAATCTGAATTTTTCCAACTTAAAACCATTGCTGCGAGTCCTGTCTAGGCTAGATATTATCAGCACACTATTTACATCCCCTTTATTTATTCCTGTCTTCCACTTATAAACCTCAATCATATCCCCCCTAATTCTACGTCTTTCTAGAGAGTGCAGTTTCAGGGCCCTTAGTCTATCCTCATAGGGAAGGTTTCTGATACATGGGATCATCTTTGTCATCCTCCTTTGTACATTTTCCAGAGAATTTATATCCATTCTGTAATACGGTGACCAAAACTGTGCAGCATAATCTAAATGAGGCCTAACCAAGGATGTATAGAGTTGAAGAACAACCTGAGGACTCCTATTATTTATGCTTCTTGATATGAAGCCAAGGATTCTATTAGCTTTATTGCGAACACTTATGCACTGTTGTCTTGGTTTCAGATTACTGCTAACCAGAACTCCTAAATCTTTTTCGCAATCCGTAATATTAAGATCTACATTATTTAGTTTATATGTGGCATGGTTATTGTCCTGTCCAACATTTAGAACTTTGCATTTGTCTATATTAAACTGCATCTGCCACTTCTCCGACCACTGCATCAGTCTATTCAAATCTTCCTGGAGTGCTCGAATGTCCTCGTCAGAATGAATTCGACGGCCTATTTTGGTGTCATCGGCAAACTTGCCGATGTCGCTCTTTATGCCCTCATCTATGTCGTTTATGTAGATTGTGAACAGCAGGGGGCCCAACACTGACCCCTGTGGAACACCGCTCGTGACGCTTCCCCACTCTGATTTCTCCCCATTTATGCAAACTCTCTGCTGCCTATTTGTCAACCATGCCTCTATCCAGGAAAAAATTTCTCCTCCTATTCCATGTGCTTTAATTTTCCTCAATAGTCTCTGATGTGGGACCCTGTCAAAAGCCTTACTGAAGTCCATATACACAATATCATATTCGTTACCATGATCTACCTCCTCAAATACCTTAGTGAAAAAAGTTAATAAATTCGTAAGGCAGGAACGTCCCTTTGTAAAACCATGCTGAGATTCGTTGATTAATTTATGCTTTTCAAGGTGGCTACGAACTGCCTCGGCAATTATTGATTCCATAAATTTTCCCACTATGGAGGTTAGGCTTATTGGTCTATAGTTCGAAGCTAAGGACCTGTCACCTGTTTTGAAAATAGGTATCACATTTGCCATTTTCCACTTATCTGGCACCATGCCAGTTAGTAGTGATATGTTGAAAAGATTAGCCAAAGGTGTGCTAAGCTCCTCTTTACATTCCTTTAGAACCCTTGCATACAGTTCATCAGGGCCTGGGGATTTGTTAGGTTTTAATTTATCTATTTGCCTAAGGACCATGTCACTTGTGACCCTAATAGTGCACAGTTTATTATCGTCCTGTTCTACATAATTTATCATTACTGGAATATCACTGGTATCCTCCTGTGTAAAAACTGAGAGGAAGTATGTGTTAAAAATTCTACACATTTCCTTATCACTGTCAGTGAGCTGACCCGAGGAACTTTAATTGTCGTCAGTGTCCCATCACCTTTAATCAAAGGCCTGATACTGGACAGTGTTTGTGAATGGATTTTGTTTAAGAGAAGCTTTCTTTTTCACTTATGGCTTTTAGGTAGGATGCTTGCTAGCCTGTATTCTAGGGGGTACGCTATCCTGGTTGCTAGTGTGAACGCTAGGGTGTGTGATAAAGTGCATGCTAGGGTAGATGCTAACCTACATGCTAGTTTGGATGCTGGACTGAGAGGAAATGCAAAATAAGAGCAGTGTTCTCTTAGTGTGCCCACGGCACAATGAGAGAACACTATATCAACATCCGTGGCCTCAGACTACTCAGCATCTTATCAGAAGACATTAGTTTCACTACTGGGACATGTGTAGAAGTCGTCAAGAGAAAACTGTACAAGTATCTCCACTAAGTGCCACATCAACCAGACTGTGAGGGATGTGGGCCAACGGGCCTCCAGCAACAGCAACCTGGTTGACCAAAGAAGTTACGAGCCTGCCCCAAAGCCGGGCTCCGGGAGTACAAAAAATTGTGAAACGCACTGACATTATATCAGTATATATATATATATATATATATATATATATATATATATATATATATATATATATATATATATATATATATATATATATATATATATATATATATATATATATATATATATATATATATATATATATATATGTCGTGCCGAATAGGTAAAACTTTTGATTTTGGATTAAATAGCAACGCACTTCTTGCCGCATAAGGCAAGTGAAAATTTGTGTACGCAGTTATTTCGCAAAAATCATTCTGAACCTAACGAAAATTTTTATATTTCATTGTGTGTTTATTATTAAATTATTGTAAACTTATGTAAAATATATTTAGTTGGATTAGGCTAAAAGTTTTTAATGTGTAATAAGTCTCCATACTAATTACATCCCACATATCCATGCATTGACCACATAACACCACACCTGAGTGCAGAGCTGAAAGGTAAAGTGAAGCCCAGGATAAGATGAATAGCAGTCATCATGACGGGAATCAGATGCTGTAGGATGTATGATATATGATGTTATACAACATAAAAGTTTTTAACGGGTAATAAGTCTCCATACTAATTACATCCCACATACCCATGTATTGACCTCTAACACCCACACCTGCGTGCAGACCTGAAAGGTAAAGTGAAGATCAGGTTCTTGTGGTACCCAGTTGCAAATGGGATACAGGCAGGATGGCAGTACAGTATACCTGTGGGACATGTGAAAAGGCTCTTGGGAAAAAATCTAGAATCACATGGAACCTTTGCTTTTCAAAATATCATGTTACCTGTGCAAGAATAAACACTGCAAACAAAACTGACATCTTTCTAGATAGGTGTTTCTGGATCTGCAACAGGGATGTGGAAGTATGGACAGATATCAGGAAAGCACTCGGGAGGTTAATAAACAATAAACACGAGAAAAAGGAGTAACTATTGAATAGTCTATCTGGAATATATAGAGCATGGGAAAATAGGAGAGGAGTAAAGTCTAACACAGAGAATGCCCAGTCTACAACAACTGACCCCAAAATAAGCAGATAAACACTGGAAAAAAGACAGGAAACAAAAACAACAGCTAGTTCAGTCCCCAGCCTTAGGGCTGACACAGACCCAGCCCCCAGCCATTGTGAAAATCCGGATTCAGTTAAAGATTCCTCCACAGCCACCAACGCCATATCCCCTAGTACAGATGTAGTAGAGGAGCCCTCCTCTGGGGTAGACTCTTCTGCAGCCATCACAGTCATAGCCTCTAGTACAGATGTAGTCGGGGAGTCCCCTTCCAGGAAAAATGTTGGTGCCATGACAACAGATAGTGGTGTCTCTGGTTTGGCTATGGAGGACTGTAGTGCAGCTCTAGGGCCAGCACAGATTAAGAATACATCCAGCACGAATTTTACTCAGCCAAAAACAAAATGGTGCAAATACTATGGGGCATTTGTAAACATGGAATATCAGGGAAAACGAATGGGGCATGCAACTTTGAGCATCCCAAAAAATGCCATGACCTCCTGTCTAAGGGAGTGTGTCGTTCTACCTCGTGCAAATACTTCCATCCTGAGATGTCAGTCTTCAGTCCTTGAAAAACAATGTTACAATACCAATTGCACTGCATATCATCTAAAAGGGACCAGAAGGCACACACCCCATACAACACATCATAGTAGTTATGGTAGCTATGACAACACCCCAAGTGATTTTTTAGTGGTAGGAAACGAAGAAAGAAAATGGAAAGAGATAACCAAAATAGTCCACCACCTTGGAGCCTTGTTGGACTGGAAGCACAGCCAGTGGCGCCTCCGGACTCACGGCTGCTGATGCCAACAACAAAATCCCCCCAACACACATGCAACACAACCTCATTTATATTTGCTAATATACAGGGCCTTAAGCCATCCACCAACAACAAAATACCTTTCATTAGTGGACTTCTAGGGGAGTCAAATGCAGTGTTTGCAGCCTTCACAGAGACCCACGCAAAAGATTACTTTGACAGTGAAATATGGATACCTGGATACAACCTTTTCGGATGCGACAGAAAGAACAGGCAACAAGGGGGGGGGAGGGTTGGCCTGTATGTTAAAGAGTCGCTCATTTGCACAGAGATACTGAACACCACAAATGATGTAGTTGAAGTTCTGACAATAAAAATCGAGAACCAAAACTTAGTCATTGTACTTGTATATAAGCCACCGAATGCAACTTCCCAACAGTTCAAAGAACAACTGTCAAAAATCGACTCCTGTCTGGATAACTTTCCAGCCCCATCCCCAAACATCTTGCTGCTTGGTGACTTCAGTCTAAGACACACAAAATGGAAGAGTATAGCAAATAATGTCGTAGCAGAAATAATCCCTGGAGGTAGCTCAGATGAAAGGTCACACACACAGGAGCTGCTGAATTTCTGCAACAAACACACCCTAAGTCAGCAGATAGTGGAGCCAACAAGACTGGAGAACACACTGGACCTTATTTTCACAAATAATGAGGACCTGGTAAGGAATATAACAATATCAAAAACAACAAATTCTGATCACAATCTAATCGAAGTCCAGACTTGCATGCACAGGAGTCCTGATCGGCAAGATGCATACAGTTATGAGGGTACCTTTACCAAATTCAACTTCAACAACAAGAACATCATCTGAGATCAGGTAAACTATGCCCTAAATGAAACATGCTGGGAGGATATCTTAAATTACATGGACCCTAACCAATGCCTCGAAAAGATCACTCTCCTGGTAGCTGAAGTATGTTCAAGGTATATTCCAATAAGAAAAAAGTAAAAGTAAACTGGAGAGAGAGAGAGAGAGGGGGGGAGGGGGGCAGGCTCCCTCTACAGGAGAAGACTAAGAATCACTGAGCTCCTCAAGAATGCCAGATTATCTGATACACGGAAGGAAGTGCTAACCAGGGAAGTGGAAAATATTGAGCTGAAGTTAAAAGACTCGTACAGGATCCAGGAGACAAGAGGAACTAAAAGCGATTAATGAAATTGAAAGAAATTCGAAATAATTCTTTTCATATGCCAAAAACAAGTCAAAAACCACTTCTAGTATAGGGCCCCTGCTCAGACAAGACGACAACAAAGAAATGAGCGAGATACTGAAGTTGCAGTATGATTCAGTGTTCAGCGTACCACTAACCAGTTTAAAGTTAGACGATCCAAACAATTTTTTCATGAATGAGCCTCCAAACCCTGCCAATGTAGGCTAGATTTATGACATAACTTTAACTCCACTAGACTTTGAGAAAGCCATCGAAGACATGCCCATGCACTCCACCCCAGGCCCAGACTCGCGGAACTCGGTGTTCATTAAAAACTGCAAGAAGCCCCTCTCACGGGCCCTAAGTATGCTATGGAGAAGGAGCTTAGACACAGGCGAGATTCCACAGTCACTAAAACAACAGATATGGCCCCACTCCATAAAGGGGGCAGCAAAGCAGTAGCTAAGAACTATAGACCAATAGCTTTAACGTCCCACATCATAAAAATCTTTGAAAGAGTTCTAAGAAGCAGGAGAGCAAACCACCTGGACTCCCAAAAATTGCACAACCCAGGCTAACATGGTTTCAGAGCAGGTCGCTCCTGCCTTTCGCAACTGCTTGACCACTATGATATGGTCCTGGATGCACTGGAAAACAAACTGAATGCGGATGTAGTATAAACAGACTTTGCAAAAGCCTTCGACAAGTGCGACGATGGTGTAATAGCACACAAAATACGTGCTAGAGGGATAACCGACAAAGTAGGCAGATGGATCTTCAACTTTCTAACCAATCGCACACAAAGAGTAGTGGTAAACAGAGTTAAATCAGATACTGCCATAGTGAAGAGCTGTCCCACAAGGTACAGTACTCGCACCTATCCTGTTTCTTATTCTCATATCAGACATAGACAGAGATGTAAACCACAGGATTGTATCATCTTTTGCAGACGATACTAAGATCTGCATGAGAGTGCCATCCATTGAGGACACGTCAAAACTCCAAAAAGATATAAACCAATGGAAATATAAACACACATGCAGTATAATGTGATCCTTTATTGACAACGTTTCACCCACACAGTGGGCTTTTTCAAGTCACACACATCAAGATATAAACCAAGTTTTCCAATGGGCAACAGAGAACAATATGATGTTCAATGAAGACAAATTCCAACTACTCCGTTATGGAAAACTGGAGGAAATAATAACTAGGACTGAGTATACTACAAACTTTAATCACACAATAGATCGGAAAAGTAATGTGAAGGACCTGGGTGTGGTAATGTCCGAAGACCTCACCTTCAAGGACCACAACAATGCCACTGTAACATCTACTGATAGGATGGATAATGAGAACATTCAAGACAAGAGATGCTAAGCCAGTGATGATCCTTTTTAAATCACTTATTCTCTCTAGGCTGGAATACTGCTGTGCATTAACATCCCCATTCAAGGGAGGTGAAATTGCAGATCTAGAGAATATACAAAGAACCTTTACTGCACGTATAAGTTCCATCAAACACCTTAACTACTGGGAGCGCCTGGAAACAGTTGACTTGTACTCACTAGAGCGCAGGCGAAAGAGAGATATCATAATCTACACCTGGAATATTCTGGAGGGACTGGTCCCTAATATGCACACAGCAGTCACTCCATACGAAAGCAAAAGACTTGGCAGGCGATGCAACATACCCCCAGTGAAAAGTAGGGGCGTCACTGGTACACTACGAGAAAATACAATAAGTGTCCGGGGCCCAAGACTGTTCAACAGCCTCTCACCAGTAATAAGGGGCATTACGGGTAGACCCCTGGTTGTCTTTAAGAGGGAACTGGACAGATACCAAAAGACGGTGCTGGATCAGCCGGGCTGTGGTTCGTACGTTGCATTGCGTTCGGCCAACAGTAACAGCCTCGTTGATCAGGCCCTGATCCACCGGAAGGCCTGGTCGTGAGCCGGGCCGCGGGGGCATTGATCCCCGGAATGTCCTCCAAATAGACTCCAGGTAAATTAAATTGCGCTTGTTATAATAAGGTTAGGTAAGTTTTCTAAGGTTCTTTTGGTACAAAAGAGTAAGTGTGTGAGAGGTATAACAAGAAGTGTTTAGCGTGGCAGCTTTGTTAATAAGATACTGTAAGCGGCTTGTCATCATGTCATCTGTTGAGAAGACGTGTCGTCCATCACGGACTTTCATCGATCCATTGGTTAGTCTTGTGTCAAATGCAAATTTGACTTTAAAGAAAATGTGTACATTTTTGTTTTGTGTAGCTCAAAAAGAATGCGTACATTAATGATAATTCAGGCGGGTCCTGCAGCAATGACTGCATGTACCGGCGGGTCCTGCAGCAGTGACTGCATGTACCGGCGGGTCCTGCAGCAGTGACTGCATGTACCGGCGGGTCCTGCAGCAGTGACTGCATGTACCGGCGGGTCCTGCAGCAGTGACTGCATGTACCGGCGGGTCCTGCAGCAGTGACTGCATGTACCGGCGGGTCCTGCAGCAGTGACTGCATGTACCGGCGGGTCCTGCAGCAGTGACTGCATGCACCGGCGGGTCCTGCAGCAGTGACTGCATGCACCGGCGGGTCCTGCAGCAGTGACTGCATGCATCGGCGGGTCCTGCAGCAGGGACTGCATGCACCGGCGGGTCCTGCAGCAGTGACTGCATGCACCGACGGGTCCTGCAGCAGTGACTGCATGCACCGGCGGGTCCTGCAGCAGTGACTGCATGCACCGGCGGGTCCTGCAGCAGTGACTGCATGTACCGGCGGGTCCTGCAGCAGTGACTGCATGTACCGGCGGGTCCTGCAGCAGTGACTGCATGTACCGGCGGGTCCTGCAGCAGTGACTGCATGTACCGGCGGGTCCTGCAGCAGTGACTGCATGTACAGCCGGGTCCTGCAGCAGTGACTGCATGTACAGCCGGGTCCTGCAGCAGTGACTGCATGTACAGCCGGGTCCTGCAGCAGTGACTGCATGTACAGCCGGGTCCTGCAGCAGTGACTGCATGTACCGGCGGGTCCTGCAGCAGTGACTGCATGTATCGGCGGGTCCTGCAGCAGTGACTGCATGTACCGGCGGGTCCTGCAGCAGTGACTGCATGTACCGGCGGGTCCTGCAGCAGTGACTGCATGTACCGGCGGGTCCTGCAGCAGTGACTGCATGTACCGGCGGGTCCTGCAGCAGTGACTGCATGTACCGGCGGGTCCTGCAGCAGTGACTGCATGCACCGGCGGGTCCTGCAGCAGTGACTGCATGCACCGGCGGGTCCTGCAGCAGTGACTGCATGCACCGGCGGGTCCTGCAGCAGTGACTGCATGCACCGGCGGGTCCTGCAGCAGTGACTGCATGCACCGGCGGGTCCTGCAGCAGTGACTGCATGCACCGGCGGGTCCTGCAGCAGTGACTGCATGCACCGGCGGGTCCTGCAGCAGTGACTGCATGCACCGGCGGGTCCTGCAGCAGTGACTGCATGCACCGGCGGGTCCTGCAGCAGTGACTGCATGCACCGGCGGGTCCTGCAGCAGTGACTGCATGCACCGGCGGGTCCTGCAGCAGTGACTGCATGCACCGGCGGGTCCTGCAGCAGTGACTGCATGCACCGGCGGGTCCTGCAGCAGTGACTGCATGCACCGGCGGGTCCTGCAGCAGTGACTGCATGCACCGGCGGGTCCTGCAGCAGTGACTGCATGCACCGGCGGGTCCTGCAGCAGTGACTGCATGCACCGGCGGGTCCTGCAGCAGTGACTGCATGCAGCAGTGACTGCATGTACGGCGGGTCCTGCAGCAGTGACTGCATGCACCGGCGGGTCCTGCAGCAGTGACTGCATGCACCGGCGGGTCCTGAAGCAGTGACTGCATGCACCGGCGGGTCCTGCAGCAGTGACTGCATGCACCGGCGGGTCCTGCAGCAGTGACTGCATGAAACGGCGGGTCCTGCAGCAGTGACTGCATGCACCGGCGGGTCCTGCAGCAGTGACTGCATGTACCGGCGGGTCCTGCAGCAGTGACTGCATGTACCGGCGGGTCCTGCAGCAGTGACTGCATGTACCGGCGGGTCCTGCAGCAGTGACTGCATGTACCGGCGGGTCCTGCAGCAGTGACTGCATGTACCGGCGGGTCCTGCAGCAGTGACTGCATGTACCGGCGGGTCCTGCAGCAGTGACTGCATGTACCGGCGGGTCCTGCAGCAGTGACTGCATGTACCGGCGGGTCCTGCAGCAGTGACTGCATGTACCGGCGGGTCCTGCAGCAGTGACTGCATGTACCGGCGGGTCCTGCAGCAGTGACTGCATGCACCGGCGGGTCCTGCAGCAGTGACTGCATGCACCGGCGGGTCCTGCAGCAGTGACTGCATGCACCGGCGGGTCCTGCAGCAGTGACTGCATGCACCGGCGGGTCCTGCAGCAGTGACTGCATGCACCGGCGGGTCCTGCAGCAGTGACTGCATGCACCGGCGGGTCCTGCAGCAGTGACTGCATGCACCGGCGGGTCCTGCAGCAGTGACTGCATGCACCGGCGGGTCCTGCAGCAGTGACTGCATGCACCGGCGGGTCCTGCAGCAGTGACTGCATGCACCGGCGGGTCCTGCAGCAGTGACTGCATGCACCGGCGGGTCCTGCAGCAGTGACTGCATGCACCGGCGGGTCCTGCAGCAGTGACTGCATGCACCGGCGGGTCCTGCAGCAGTGACTGCATGCACCGGCGGGTCCTGCAGCAGTGACTGCATGCACCGGCGGGTCCTGCAGCAGTGACTGCATGCACCGGCGGGTCCTGCAGCAGTGACTGCATGCACCGGCGGGTCCTGCAGCAGTGACTGCATGCACCGGCGGGTCCTGCAGCAGTGACTGCATGCACCGGCGGGTCCTGCAGCAGTGACTGCATGCACCGGCGGGTCCTGCAGCAGTGACTGCATGCACCGGCGGGTCCTGCAGCAGTGACTGCATGCACCGGCGGGTCCTGCAGCAGTGACTGCATGCACCGGCGGGTCCTGCAGCAGTGACTGCATGCACCGGCGGGTCCTGCAGCAGTGACTGCATGCACCGGCGGGTCCTGCAGCAGTGACTGCATGCACCGGCGGGTCCTGCAGCAGTGACTGCATGCACCGGCGGGTCCTGCAGCAGTGACTGCATGCACCGGCGGGTCCTGCAGCAGTGACTGCATGCACCGGCGGGTCCTGCAGCAGTGACTGCATGCACCGGCGGGTCCTGCAGCAGTGACTGCATGCACCGGCGGGTCCTGCAGCAGTGACTGCATGCACCGGCGGGTCCTGCAGCAGTGACTGCATGCACCGGCGGGTCCTGCAGCAGTGACTGCATGCACCGGCGGGTCCTGCAGCAGTGACTGCATGCACCGGCGGGTCCTGCAGCAGTGACTGCATGCACCGGCGGGTCCTGCAGCAGTGACTGCATGCACCGGCGGGTCCTGCAGCAGTGACTGCATGCACCGGCGGGTCCTGCAGCAGTGACTGCATGCACCGGCGGGTCCTGCAGCAGTGACTGCATGCACCGGCGGGTCCTGCAGCAGTGACTGCATGCACCGGCGGGTCCTGCAGCAGTGACTGCATGCACCGGCGGGTCCTGCAGCAGTGACTGCATGCACCGGCGGGTCCTGCAGCAGTGACTGCATGCACCGGCGGGTCCTGCAGCAGTGACTGCATGTACCGACGGGTCCTGCAGCAGTGACTGCATGTACCGGCGGGTCCTGCAGCAGTGACTGCATTACCGGCGGGTCCTGCAGCAGTGACTGCATGTACAGGCGGGTCCTGCAGCAGTGACTGCATGTACCGGCGGGTCCTGCAGCAGTGACTGCATGTACCGGCGGGTCCTGCAGCAGTGACTGCATGTACCGGCGGGTCCTGCAGCAGTGACTGCATGTACCGGCGGGTCCTGCAGCAGTGACTGCATGTACCGGCGGGTCCTGCAGCAGTGACTGCATGTAGCGGCGGGTCCTGCAGCAGTGACTGCATGTAGCGGCGGGTCGTGCAGCAGTGACTGCATGTACCGGCGGGTCCTGCAGCAGTGACTGCATGTACCGGCGGGTCCTGCAGAAGTGACTGCATGTACCGGCGGGTCCTGCAGCAGTGACTGCATGTACCGGCGGGTCCTGCAGCAGTGACTGCATGTACCGGCGGGTCCTGCAGCAGTGACTGCATGTACCGGCGGGTCCTGCAGAAGTGACTGCATGTACCGGCGGGTCCTGCAGCAGTGACTGCATGTACCGGCGGGTCCTGCAGCAGTGACTGCATGTACCGGCGGGTCCTGCAGCAGTGACTGCATGTACCGGCGGGTCCTGCAGCAGTGACTGCATGTACCGGCGGGTCCTGCAGCAGTGACTGCATGTACAGGCGGGTCCTGCAGCAGTGAGTGCATGTACCGGCGGGTCCTGCAGCAGTGAGTGCATGTACCGGCGGGTCCTGCAGCAGTGAGTGCATGTACCGGCGGGTCCTGCAGCAGTGACTGCATGTACCGGCGGGTCCTGCAGCAGTGACTGCATGTACCGGCGGGTCCTGCAGCAGTGACTGCATGTACCGGCGGGTCCTGCAGCAGTGACTGCATGTACAGGCGGGTCCTTCAGCAGTGACTGCATGTACCGGCGGGTCCTTCAGCAGTGACTGCATGTACAGGCGGGTCCTGCAGCAGTGACTGCATGTACCGGCGGGTCCTTCAGCAGTGACTGCATGTACAGGCGGGTCCTGCAGCAGTGACTGCATGTACAGGCGGGTCCTGCAGCAGTGACTGCATGTACCGGCGGGTCCTGCAGCAGTGACTGCATGTACAGGCGGGTCCTGCAGCAGTGACTGCATGTACCGGCGGGTCCTTCAGCAGTGACTGCATGTACAGGCGGGTCCTGCAGCAGTGACTGCATGTACAGGCGGGTCCTGCAGCAGTGACTGCATGTACCGGCGGGTCCTTCAGCAGTGACTGCATGTACAGGCGGGTCCTGCAGCAGTGACTGCATGTACAGGCGGGTCCTGCAGCAGTGACTGCATGTACCGGCGGGTCCTGCAGCAGTGACTGCATGTACCGGCGGGTCCTGCAGCAGTGACTGCATGTACAGGCGGGTCCTTCAGCAGTGACTGCATGTACCGGCGGGTCCTTCAGCAGTGACTGCATGTACAGGCGGGTCCTGCAGCAGTGACTGCATGTACCGGCGGGTCCTTCAGCAGTGACTGCATGTACAGGCGGGTCCTGCAGCAGTGACTGCATGTACAGGCGGGTCCTGCAGCAGTGACTGCATGTACAGGCGGGTCCTGCAGCAGTGACTGCATGTACAGGCGGGTCCTGCAGCAGTGACTGCATGTACAGGCGGGTCCTGCAGCAGTGACTGCATGTACAGGCGGGTCCTGCAGCAGTGACTGCATGTACAGGCGGGTCCTGCAGCAGTGACTGCATTTTACACTTTTTAATTTATGGAGTATCGGAGTTATTCTCTTTGAGAGTGTTGGCTGAGTGAGGCCAGTGTTAATACTTGATCCAGCATCCCTCCCTCCCTCCCTCGATCCACTCTCACCCTCTCCTTCCTTCCCTCCCTCCATCACTCCCTCCCTCCCTCCCTCCATCACTCTCCCCTCTCCTTCCTTCCCTCCCGCCATCACTCTCACCCTCTCCTTCCGTCCCGCCCTCCATCACTCTCACCCTCTCCTTCCTTCCCTCCCTCCATCACTCTCACCCTCTCCTTCCTTCCCTCCCTCCCTCCATCACTCTCACCCTCTCCTTCCTTCCCTCCCTCCCTCCATCACTCTCACCCTCTCCCTCCCTGGTAAACCTTTGTTCTGCCATATTTAATTAATCATTTGTACACTACCTTTGACGCCGCTGTGTTTCACCTCCCCCATCATCCTCATCTCTCATATCTCCACCACCACCCTCTCATCCCCTATACCTCCTTTTGTCATCATCAGAGAGAGAGAGAGAGATGCATGATAATATATATGTGGTAGGTATTTGATAATATATATGTTCACTACCATAACAGCATACTGGAGCAAGAAAATGTATAATAAATCCAGTAAAAAGTTGGGGCGCCGCGAGCACAATAAGAGAACATTGTATCAACACGCGTGGTCCCGCTCTACCATGAATAGGTGTAGAAGTTTTCAAGAGGAAATTGGACATGCACCTCCAAGTACCAGATCAACCAGGCTGTGATGGTTATATGGACCAGCAGGCCACTAACAGTAAAAGCCTGATTGATTAGGCAAGCACCAAACAATTCTGACCCAGGGCCAGACTGTGCGAGGAGGAAAACTCTCGAAATCCTTCAGAGGTAAGGTATATCCAAGATAAAGGAATCACACCTGACTGATCAGGTTCCATCTGAAGATAACCAGAGCTCCGTTGGTCCCTTATGCATGAAGGAGGTTGTTAAGTCTTAGTCTCCGTGTCCATATTAACTTGATATACTCTCTACACTCATTATTTTCACATTATTTTCACTTACAGGTATTTTACACCGTAAGTAGTTTCCTTGGCATTAAGGACTATTTCTCCAGAATGTGTTAAAATATTATTTTATTGCTCATTTCAACGATTCAGAGCGGACTCAAGCAATTTTTTTTTTTAGCTAAAATACGTTAGTTATCACACTTTTAGTCGAAACTGCTGCGACAGTTGTATTTTACGGGAAAGTAAATTATGAATAGTGCATCCTTTACAGTTTAGCAAGCCTGGGTTGTGACTTGATCTCAAACTATTCAATATTCTGTCAAAAGATATTATAAACACTGCCGGAAGGAATAAAGAAGTTTTAAAGGGGAGGGGGAACTCGACTAGTATTTCAGCATTGCCCGATCAACCAGGTTGTGATGGAAATGTGGGCCAGAGGGCCCTGGCCCATTGTCACCCTGCTTATGCATGCACTGGAAACGGGTGACAGATTTCACATAGGTCTTTGATTAACATCAACGTCAGCAGATACACAGCAGAGATACTGCTATGTAATGTTACCAAGGTTTTGAAGGCATGTAGGTAGTAAAAGTGTACACATACAGGTGTTACAGGTGCACGCAAGATAACCAGTAAAGCCAGTATGGCTTGTTTAGTTTACCTTTTAGCATTGTAAAGCCTGGTTAGAGGCCTACGCTTGTTGACATTCCTCTAGCCAATAGCGGAAGCTGATCGTCATTGTAGAGTAATCAAAGCGCCGTAAGTTCTCTCCCAGGAGAGTGAGGAGCAGAGATGTGATGCAGTGGCGTTTTACACTACTATTACTACTAATAATAATTATTTCTACATGCACAAGGTGTACAGGCTTAGCTGACATTAATGACGTACTATTGTATAGAACGCACCTTGTTATGTAGAGCATTTCGTCCCCAGGATGCGACTAACGCCCAGGTGCTTATTTTACTGATAGGTGAAGATGGATGGCAGGTGTCTTAAGGAAACGCGTCCTAATGTTTCCACCCGTACCGGGGATCGACCCCCGGACCACAGTGTGTGAGATAAGTGCGTTAACAATTGAGCTGCAGGACTCTAGGGAGGAGGGGGTTACCAGTAACAGCAACACCAGCAATAACAGCAGCAGTAACAGCAACACCAGCAATAACAGCAGCAGTAACAGCAACACCAGCAATAACAGCAGCAGCAGTAACAGCAATAACAGCAACACCAGCAATAACAGCAACAGTAGCAGCAATAACAGCAGCAACAGTAGCAGCAATAACAGCAGCAGCAGTAACAGCAATAACAGCAGCAGCAGCAGTAACTCATAACTCAGCAGGGAGAACATAAAACTAGCCACAAGACTCCCTAAGGAGCACCTCGCTTCTTTCCTCCTCCTCAAGACACTAACTCTTCTCCCTCAAGACACACTTGATCGTGTAACTTCTACGAGAGAGTCGCTCTTACACACCCTCGTTGCTTGCTACTGTCATCCCCCTAAAGCTGGCCACTGTTTCCTTTACCTTCTGGCGAGGCTGAGGCTGTGCCCCTTCACCTGCCCTCTTCTTTTTTGAAAGGGGCTGGAAATTTTGTTACTTTATTCATGGGGAAGCGTTAAACTCGCAAGGATCATACTGTGGCTGTGGAATGGGGGAGATAATTTGATCCAGGGAAGGAGAGGGAAGTTTCAGTTGATTGGCTCAAAAGCCCCTTCATTCAACATCTTTAAGGAAGTGAGTCAGTCGAGATAGAGATCTACCCTTCATTCAGCATGAAGGGAGTGAGAGAGGAAGTCATTCAACATACTAATGACAGCATGCTGGGTTTGCTAGTAAGTGCAGCTGGTGAAAGAGGAAATATTGAATATATCAACAGTGTGCTGCTACTATATGCTAGTTACTGTAGCAATATCAACAGTGTGCTGCTACTGTATGATAGTTACTGTAGCAATATCAACAGTGTGCTGCTACTGTATGCTAGTTACTGTAGCAATATCAACAGTGTGCTGCTACTGTATGATAGTTACTGTAGCAATATCAACAGTGTGCTGCTACTGTATGATAGTTACTGTAGCAATATCAACAGTGTGCTGCTACTGTATGATAGTTACTGTAGCAACATCAACAGTGTGCTGCTACTGTATGATAGTTACTGTAGCAATATCAACAGTGTGCTGCTACTATATGCTAGTTACTGTAGCAATATCAACAGTGTGCTGCTACTGTATGATAGTTACTGTAGCAACATCAACAGTGTGCTGCTACTGTATGCTAGTTACTGTAGCAACATCAACAGTGTGCTGCTACTGTATGATAGTTACTGTAGCAATATCAACAGTGTGCTGCTACTGTATGCTAGTTACTGTAGCAACATCAACAGTGTGCTGCTACTGTATGATAGTTACTGTAGCAATATCAACAGTGTGCTGCTACTGTATGATAGTTACTGTAGCAATATCAACAGTGTGCTGCTACTGTATGATAGTTACTGTAGCAATATCAACAGTGTGCTGCTACTGTATGATAGTTACTGTAGCAATATCAACAGTGTGCTGCTACTATATGCTAGTTACTGTAGCAATATCAACAGTGTGCTGCTACTGTATGATAGTTACTGTAGCAATATCAACAGTGTGCTGCTATCACTGTATGATAGTTACAGTGTGTGCTGCTACTGTATGATAGTTACTGTAGCAATATCAACAGTGTGCTGCTACTGTATGATAGTTACTGTAGCAATATCAACAGTGTGCTGCTACTGTATGATAGTTACTGTAGCAATATCAACAGTGTGCTGCTACTGTATATGATAGTTACTGTAGCAATATCAACAGTGTGCTGCTACTGTATATGTTACTAGTTACTGTAGCAAACATCAACAGTGTGCTGCTATAGCAATATCAACAGTGTGCTGCTACTGTATGATAGTTACTGTAGCAATATCAACAGTGTGCTGCTACTATATGATAGTTACTAGTTACTGTAGCAATATCAACAGTGTGCTGCTACTGTATGATAGTTACTGTAGCAAGTTACTGTATCAACAGTGTGCTGCTACTGTATGATAGTTACTGTAGCAATATCAACAGTGTGCTGCTACTGTATGATAGTTACTGTAGCAACATCAACAGTGTGCTGCTACTGTATGATAGGTACTGTAGCAACATCAACAGTGTGCTGCTACTGTATGATAGTTACTGTAGCAACATCATCAACAGTCAACAGTGCTGCTACTGTATGATAGTTACTGTAGCAACATCAACAGTGTGCTGCTACTATATGCTAGTTACTGTAGCAATATCAACAGTGTGCTGCTACTGTATGATAGTTACTGTAGCAACATCAACAGTGTGCTGCTACTGTATGATAGTTACTGTAGCAACATCAACAGTGTGCTGCTACTGTATGATAGTTACTGTAGCAACATCAA
This sequence comes from Cherax quadricarinatus, assembly GCF_038502225.1. Lineage (NCBI taxonomy): Eukaryota > Metazoa > Arthropoda > Malacostraca > Decapoda > Parastacidae > Cherax > Cherax quadricarinatus. The sequence continues at coordinate 23,132,475 of NC_091335.1, read as the reverse complement.
CAGTGTGCTGCTACTGTATGATAGTTACTGTAGCAATATCAACAGTGTGCTGCTACTGTATGATAGTTACTGTAGCAATATCAACAGTGTGCTGCTACTATATGCTAGTTACTGTAGCAATATCAACAGTGTGCTGCTACTGTATGATAGTTACTGTAGCAACATCAACAGTGTGCTGCTACTGTATGATAGTTACTGTAGCAATATCAACAGTGTGCTGCTACTGTATGATAGTTACTGTAGCAACATCAACAGTGTGCTGCTACTATATGCTAGTTACTTTAGCAACATCAACAGTGTGCTGCTACTGTATGATAGTTACTGTAGCAACATCAACAGTGTGCTGCTACTGTATGATAGTTACTGTAGCAATATCAACAGTGTGCTGCTACTATATGCTAGTTACTGTAGCAACATCAACAGTGTGCTGCTACTATATGATAGTTACTGTAGCAATATCAACAGTGTGCTGCTACTATATGCTAGTTACTGTAGCAACATCAACAGTGTGCTGCTACTATATGCTAGTTACTGTAGCAACATCAACAGTGTGCTGCTACTATATGCTAGTTACTGTAGCAACATCAACAGTGTGCTGCTACTATATGCTAGTTACTGTAGCAATATCAACAGTGTGCTGCTACTATATGCTAGTTACTGTAGCAACATCAACAGTGTGCTGCTACTGTATGATAGTTACTGTAGCAATATCAACAGTGTGCTGCTACTATATGCTAGTTACTGTAGCAATATCAACAGTGTGCTGCTACTATATGCTAGTTACTGTAGCAACATCAACAGTGTGCTGCTACTATATGCTAGTTACTGTAGCAATATCAACAGTGTGCTGCTACTGTATGATAGTTACTGTAGCAATATCAACAGTGTGCTGCTACTATATGCTAGTTACTGTAGCAATATCAACAGTGTGCTGCTACTATATGCTAGTTACTGTAGCAACATCATGTGCTGCTAATATGCTAGTTACTGTGCTGCTGCTTCTATATGCTAGTTACTGTAGCAACATCAACAGTGTGCTGCTACTATATGATAGTTACTGTAGCAATATCAACAGTGTGCTGCTACTATATGATAGTTACTGTAGCAATATCAACAGTGTGCTGCTACTATATGCTAGTTACTGTAGCAATATCAACAGTGTGCTGCTACTATATGCTATGTAGCAACATAGTTATATGCTGTAGCAATATCAACAGTGTGCTGCTTCTATATGCTAGTTACTGTAGCAACATCAACAGTGTGCTGCTACTGTATGATAGTTACTGTAGCAATATCAACAGTGTGCTGCTACTATATGCTAGTTACTGTAGCAATATCAACAGTGTGCTGCTACTATATGCTAGTTACTGTAGCAACATCAACAGTGTGCTGCTACTATATGCTAGTTACTGTAGCAATATCAACAGTGTGCTGCTACTATATGCTAGTTACTGTAGCAACATCAACAGTGTGCTGCTACTGTATGATAGTTACTGTAGCAATATCAACAGTGTGCTGCTACTATATGCTAGTTACTGTAGCAATATCAACAGTGTGCTGCTACTATATGCTAGTTACTGTAGCAATATCAACAGTGTGCTGCTACTATATGCTAGTTACTGTAGCAACATCAACAGTGTGCTGCTACTATATGCTAGTTACTGTAGCAATATCAACAGTGTGCTGCTACTATATGCTAGTTACTGTAGCAACATCAACAGTGTGCTGCTACTGTATGATAGTTACTGTAGCAATATCAACAGTGTGCTGCTACTATATGCTAGTTACTGTAGCAATATCAACAGTGTGCTGCTACTATATGCTAGTTACTGTAGCAACATCAACAGTCTGCTGCTACTGTATGATAGTTACTGTAGCAATATCAACAGTGTGCTGCTACTATATGCTAGTTACTGTAGCAATATCAACAGTGTGCTGCTACTGTATGATAGTTACTGTAGCAATATCAACAGTGTGCTGCTACTATATGATAGTTACTGTAGCAATATCAACAGTGTGCTGCTACTATATGCTAGTTACTGTAGCAACATCAACAGTGTGCTGCTACTGTATGATAGTTACTGTAGCAATATCAACAGTGTGCTGCTACTATATGCTAGTTACTGTAGCAACATCAACAGTGTGCTGCTACTGTATGATAGTTACTGTAGCAATATCAACAGTGTGCTGCTACTGTATGATAGTTACTGTAGCAATATCAACAGTGTGCTGCTACTATATGCTAGTTACTGTAGCAACATCAACAGTGTGCTGCTACTGTATGATAGTTACTGTAGCAATATCAACAGTGTGCTGCTACTATATGATAGTTACTGTAGCAATATCAACAGTGTGCTGCTACTATATGCTAGTTACTGTAGCAACATCAACAGTGTGCTGCTACTGTATGATAGTTACTGTAGCAATATCAACAGTGTGCTGCTACTATATGCTAGTTACTGTAGCAACATCAACAGTGTGCTGCTACTAAATGCTAGTTACTGAAGCAATATCAACAGTGTGCTGCTACTGTATGATAGTTACTGTAGCAACATCAACAGTGTGCTGCTACTGTATGATAGTTACTGTAGCAACATCAACAGTGTGCTGCTACTGTATGATAGTTACTGTAGCAATATCAACAGTGTGCTGCTACTGTATGATAGTTACTGTAGCAACATCAACAGTGTGCTGCTACTGTATGATAGTTACTGTAGCAATATCAACATTGTGCTGCTACTATATGCTAGTTACTGTAGCAATATCAACAGTGTGCTGCTACTGTATGATAGTTACTGTAGCAACATCAACAGTGTGCTGCTACTGTATGATAGTTACTGTAGCAATATCAACAGTGTGCTGCTACTGTATGATAGTTACTGTAGCAACATCAACAGTGTGCTGCTACTGTATGATAGTTACTGTAGCAATATCAACAGTGTGCTGCTACTGTATGATAGTTACTGTAGCAACATCAACAGTGTGCTGCTACTGTATGATAGTTACTGTAGCAATATCAACAGTGTGCTGCTACTGTATGATAGTTACTGTAGCAACATCAACAGTGTGCTGCTACTGTATGATAGTTACTGTAGCAACATCAACAGTGTGCTGCTACTGTATGATGGTTACTGTAGCAATATCAACAGTGTGCTGCTACTGTATGATAGTTACTGTAGCAACATCAACAGTGTGCTGCTACTGTATGATAGTTACTGTAGCAATATCAACAGTGTGCTGCTACTGTATGATAGTTACTGTAGCAACATCAACACTGTGCTTCTACTGTATGATAGTTACACTGTAGCAACGTCAGCAGTGCTGCTACTGTATGATAGTTACACTGTAGCAACATCAACACTGTGCTTATACTGTATGATAGTTACACTGTAGCAACGTCAGCAGTGCTGCTACTGTATGATAGTTACACTGTAGCAACGTCAACAGTGTGCTGCTACTGTATGATAGTTACACTGTAGCAGCGTCAGCAGTGTGCTGCTACTGTATGATAGTTACACTGTAGCAACGTCAACAGTGTGCTGCTACTGTATGATAGTTACTGTAGCAGCGTCAACAGTGCGCTGCTACTGTATGATAGTTACACTGTAGCAGCGTCAGCAGTGTGCTGCTGGCAGACTTGAGTAGTGTCAGCCTGAGCTGCCAGACTTCAGTAGGACAATGAGGATATGCTTAGGTTGGGAGGGTCTCGTGGGCACCTGCCATAAGGTTTCCTGGGGTTTACGGAGGCACTTATGGCTTTTAGCTAATATATATATATATATATATATATATATAATGTCGTGCCGTGTAAGTAAAATTGATCAGTTAGCAAGAACGCATTTAAAATTAAGTCCTTACTAAATTTTTCTCTTATACGTTTAAAGATAGTTTTTTAATTTATGTTAATGTAAAAATTTATAATTTTATACCAAAAGAGCCTTGGAAAACTTACCTAACATTATTATAACAAGCGCAATTTAATTTAGCTTAATCCAACTAAATATATTTTGTTAAAGAAAGACACATACGCAACTTATCTAAATATATTTCAGATAAGTTTAAAATAATTTAATAAACAAACTCAATGAAATATATTTTTTTCGTTAGGTTCAAAATGATATTTTGTGAAATTATTTCATGCACAAATTTTCGTTTGCCTTATTCGGTTCGGCAAGAAGAGCGTTGCTGTTTAAACCAAAATAGCGAGTTTTACTTATTCGGCACGACATTATAATTATATATATATATATACATAATATATATATATATATATGTATATGTATGTATGTATGTATATGTATGTATGTATATGTATGTATGTATATGTATGTATGTATATGTATGTATATGTATGTATATGTATGTATATGTATGTATATGTATGTATATATATGTATATGTATGTATATGTATGTTTATATATATGTATGTATATATATGTATATATATGCATGTATATATATATATGTATATATATGCATGTATATATATATGTATATATATGCATGTATATATGTATATATATATATATATGTATGTATATATATGTATATATATGTATGTATATATATGTATGTATATATATATGTATATATATATATATATATATATATATATATATATATATATATTAGCAATGAAATCACGAAACAAGTGATTTTAATTCATTTACCAAGCTGCGGTAGGCCAGGATTCAACCCTACGAAGGTTGTACCGCCTCGTGAGACACAACGTATGCATCACCTTTACCACTCAGCCAGCGATCGCTGGCTGAGTGGTAAAGGTGATGCATACGTTGTATTGTCTCACGAGGCGGTACAACCTTCGTAGGGTTGAATCCTGGCCTACCGCAGCTTGGTGTGTGTGTGTGTACTCGCCTATTTGTACTCACCTATTTGTGGTTGCAGGGGTCGATTCACAGCTCCTGGCCCCGCCTATTCGCTGATTGCTACTAGGTCCTCTCTCTCCCTGCCCCATGAGCTTTATCATACCTCGCCTTAAAACTATGTATGGTTCCCGCCTCCACTACGTCACTTTCTAGGCTATTCCACAGCCTGACTACTCTATGACTGAAGAAATACTTCTTAACATCCCTTTGATTCATCTGAGTCTTCAACTTCCAATTGTGACCTCTTGTGTCTGTGTCCCTTCTCTGGAACATCCCATCTTTCTCCACCTTGTCTATTCCGCGCAGTATTTTATATGTCGTTATCATGTCTCCCCTGACCCTCCTGTCCTCCAGTGTCGTCAGGCCGATTTCCCTCAACCTTTCTTCGTAGGACAATCCCCGTAGCTTGGGACTAGTCTTTGTGTGTGTGTGTGCATATGCATGTATGTATATGTCTGTGTGAGTGTATATATATATATATATATATATATATATATATATATATATATATATATATATATATATATATATATATATATATATATATATATATATATATTTATATATATATAAGGCGTGGGATTGGGATATTTTATGTTATACTCCTATTTAAGTAATAGAATGAAAAAATATAAAAAATGTGAGGGAAAAAGTAAGGGAGGTAAGAATTAGGTTTGTGCTGGAAGGTTGAAGTGTTGGTGTGGTGGTGTACAAATATCACTGTGCAGCTGGAGAACTCTTGTACTTCCTGCCTCAAAAGAACAGTTTAGTGCAGGTTTAAAAGCATCGCTGCCCACAAAGCCCTGCTAGTGTTTACACTCTCTCAATGTGAAATACTGGCGGGGGGGGGGGGGAATGTTGAGGAAAATGTCTTTAGTGTTAGACCCACGGGAGTCACTCCTCAGTGTTTGTGTCTGACACAGGGGTTTCTCCCCAGTGTTTGTGTCTGACACTGGGGTTTGTCTCCAGTGCTTGTCTGACACGGGTTTTTTTCCCCAGTTCTTGTGTCTGACACGGGGGTTTCTCCCCAGTGTTTGTGTCTGACATGGGGGTGCCTCCTCAGTGCTTGTCTGACATGGGGTGGCTCCCCAGTGCTGGTGCCTGACATATGGGTGGCGTCGCCAGGGTGGACCTTGGCGTGATAAACAAAATGCGTTCATAAGGAATAACCGGAAAAGTGGACAGATGCATATTTATCTTACTAACAAATAGAACCCAGATAGTATGAGCAAATAGTGAAGTGTGATGCTGCCCGAGTGCAAAGTTGTGTTCCAGAGTGTGCAGTACACGCCACGCACCCAGAGTGTGCAGTGCACGCCACGCACCCAGAGTGCGCAGTGCACGCCACGCACCCAGAGTGCGCAGTGCACGGCACGCACCCAGAGTGCGCAGTGCACGGCACGCACCCAGAGTGCGCAGTGCACGCCACGCACCCAGAGTGCGCAGTGCACGGCACGCACCCAGAGTGCGCACTACACGCCACGCACCCAGAGTGCGCAGTGCACGGCACGCACCCAGAGTGTGCAGTGCACGCCACGCACCCAGAGTGCGCAGTGCACGGCACGCACCCAGAGTGCGCACTACACGCCACGCACCCAGAGTGCGCAGTGCACGGCACGCACCCAGAGTGTGCAGTACACGCCACGCACCCAGAGTGTGCAGTGCACGGCACGCACCCAGAGTGTGCAGTGCACGCCACGCACCCAGAGTGTGCAGTACACGCCACGCACCCAGAGTGTGCAGTGCACGCCACGCACCCAGAGTGCGCAGTGCACGGCACGCACCCAGAGTGCGCACTACACGCCACGCACCCAGAGTGCGCAGTACACACCACGTACCCAGAGTGCGCACTACACGCTACGTACGAGGTTACTAAGACATTTCATATTTCCAAACATTAACATATCATCAGAAGTTATTAACATTTCGTCGTAGTACTGAATATTGACTGATAATGGTATTTTTAATTATAGTTTCCTTCATCGTAGATTCTTGACCATTACAAGCATCAACTTCAGATTTTGGAAAGTTACCCTTAAATTACAGACTGAAATTTCTATCACTACCTCGTCCATATAAGAGATCAACCAGGCTGTGATAGCTTTGTTGGTAGAACGTATAGTGATGCCAACTATGGAGGGAAGACAAGTGCATTCACTTCGGAAATATTTATTGGGCTATGGTTCTTACGTCGGTCTGCGTGCGGCCAGCACTAGCAGCCTGGTTAATTAGGTCCTGATCCACCATGAGGCCTGGTCACAGACCGGGCGGCGGGGGCGTTGACCTCCGAAACTCTCTTCAATTACTGAGACCTTGGTTACTCCGTTGATGAGTTCCGAGAGTTTTTCTGCTATTGGAGCCCGGCCTTGGGCCAGGCTCGTCTGGTGTTCGCCTGGTCAACGAGGCTGCTGGTGGTCCGCTGACCCATATATCCATCACAGCCTGGTTGATGTGGCATCCGCCATGACATTAGTGATGGCATCAGTGGGAATGTTAGTGAAGAGTGAGGACATCAAGTGATGTCGTGTGTTTATTTTTAATATTGATGCTTTTGATGCGAATATGGAGGTGACCGGGATATTAAGTTGACCAGGGCTTCCCACCCCCTTCCCTCCTCTCCCTCCCCTTCCCTCCCCTCCCTCCCCTTCCCTCCCCTCCCTCCCCTTCCCTCCCCTCCCTCCCCTCCCTCCCCTTCCCTCCCCTCCCTCCCCTCCCCCCCTCCCTCCCCTCCCTCCCCTCCCTCCCCTTCCCTCCCCTCCCTCCCCTTCCCGCCCCTCCCTCCCCTTCCCTCCCCTCCCTCCCGCCCCCTCCCCCCCTCCCTCTCCCCCCTCTCCCCCCTCCCCCCCAACCCCCCTTCCCTCTTAAAACGCTCCCGGGGGGAACACAATCTCTCCTGTGCTGTGTTGGCTGAGGAGGCCTAGGCTCTTGATAGGCCTAGCAGGGAGCAAACTGTGGCTCTGGTTACGTGGGCGGACAACTGCTTAATGTACCAGGCAAGTGAAGGGAAGGGGAGGGGGTGAATGGGAGTGTTTTGAGAGGGGGTTGAAGAGAAAATGTGGAGGGTGTGGGGATGAAGAGAATGTCGAGGAGAGGGGGAGAAGTATTGAGGAGGGAGGGGTTGGATGTTGAAGTGTAGGGGGAAAGAGAACTGAGAAGGAAGGAGATGAAGAGAAAATGTTTAGTGGGAAGAGGTGGAAGAGTGTTGATAAGGCGAGGGAGGAACAATGTTGAGGGAGGGAGGAGGGTGATAAGGTAAGATAATATTTTGGGAATTTTTAACCGGGGGAGGGGTTAGTTACCCAGGATAACCCAGTAAAGTCATCGAGGACTGACTATCTTATTTCATTTAACCTTGTCCCCCAGGATGCCAGCCACAACAATCAACCAACACCCAGGTACCTACTTATTGCTAGGTGAACAGGTGCACAAAGTGTAAGGAAACATGCTCCACGTTTCATCCGTGCTCGGATCGATCCCCGGACCCCTTAGTGTGCGAGTTGAGGACGTCACCAACTGAGCCACGGCACCCACACGAGAGGAGAAGGGGGTGAATGAGGTCATTATTATTATTATTATTATTATTTTGACGGTATTTACCATTAATAATAGGTTAGGTACATGAATGGGTGTGGGTGAGTGAGAGTTGGACCTGCCTAACATAGGCCAGTAGTCATGTCATAGTGCCTCTCATGGTTATACGCTCTCATAGGTTAGGGATGCAGCACCATGCTGATGTACCTAATTTAATGTAGGAATTCGGTCTAATAATTCTGATTAGACGAGAGATTAGATGGAGGCACTCTAGTATCTGGTAGAAGAGATCAACAACACACTGGAGATGCCTCGCAGTCAGAGGCACTCTAGTATCTGGTAGAAGAGATCAACAACACACTGGAGATGCCTCGCAGTCAGAGGCACTCTAGTATCTGGTAGAAGAGATCAACAACACACTGGAGATGCCTCGCAGCCTCATCCAGTTCACTCAGAATAACCTCAGTGAATTAGTTGAGGACATGATGGAGGCAAACTCAGTACACAGCTTAAGGAGTAGATATGATTGGGCACATGACGAGAGGAACAAAAAGGCACATTACCCGTGACTGGAAAAATACATAGATAACCCTTACGACGTTTCGGTCTGACTTGGACCATTTACAAAGTCGTCTCTCCTATATGTGGATTATTTGTGTAATGACTGGAGAGGTGTGGTGATACCGACAGTGTACTCACCTGTTCGTGGTTGCAGGGGTCGATTCACAGCTCCTAGCAGATAGACATGCACAGTTCAAAATGTTTATTGAGGAAACGTTTCACCATATTTGGGTTCTTCACTCTGAACAAGCAACATGTGGGCTGAAGCAGTCACTTGTGGCGAAACGTTTCCTTATAAACGTTTTGAAGTGTGCACGTGTGTTTTTATCTACCAGTCCCAACATGCCGGAAGCCGATAGTATCAATAACAGTAATAGGAAGCGGGGCCAGGAGCTGAGAATCAATCCTTGTAAACACAGTTGGGCGAGTACACGGAGACCTTAGAACTAGGCCCTAAAAAAGGCTTAACAAGAGTACGATAATGAAGGTGTGAGTTGCCAGAGGCTGTGTTGGGTAGGCTGGGTAAAAGGAAGCAGAGGTGCTAAGATGGCGGGGGGAGGGAGGGAGCATTAAGACAGAGGATTGTGAGATGGAAGGTGTGAAGATGGTGTTGGTAGGTTAGGGGGAGGAAGGAAGAGAGGGTGTGTCGGGGGGAGGTGTTAAGTGGTGTAGCGGTTCTCAGACAGAAGAGGAAGTGAGAAAGGAAGAAGTAAGACGAGAGATAAAAAGGTGGAGGGGAGAGGAGGAAAGGAAAGATTTTTATAAATACAGAAATGTGATTGTTTTATTTGTTTTGTAGTGTATGTTCCCCGTGTGTGTGTACACACTCACCTATTTGTATTCACCTATTTGTGGTTGCAGAGGTAGTCACAGCTCCTGGCCTCGCCTCTTTGCTGGTTGCTGCTAGATAAACGCTGTCTGTTTGTGTCTTAGTATTCTCAGGTAATGAAGTATCCAATTTCGCTTAAAACAAATCTCTTAACCCCGCAGCTCAGTCTGTCGTGGGTGATATTCACAGGGTTTGGGCTTCGCGGGTCCTGTCGTACCTGTTGTTTAAACTGTTCATGACGAGTCGTTGTGGAAGTTAATGCTGGCAGTAAAAGCATTGTTAGCAAATTTTTTAGCCTTTTTTGCTCCTTCACAACTTTTTTTTTTTTTTGTTTTTTTTTTTTTTTTTTTTTTTTTTTTTTTTTTTTTTTTTTGTTTTTTTTTTTTTTGTTTTTTTTGCGGGTCTACTAACCGCACAAGAGAAACCGCAACACCAACCATGAGTGATATCTCTGGGGAAGACAGTCCTTTCATTGCTTGGTAACTGTATCAACACTTGCGTCTGGACCCAGGCTGGGTTCTGAGAGTAGAACAACTCTCGGAACTCATCAGAGTTATAAAAGACAGTGAACTGTCTACCTGGAGTCTACCTGGAGGGCATTCCGGGGATCAACGTCCCCGCGGCCCGGTCCACGACCAGGCCTCCCGGTGGATCAGGGCCTGATCAACGAGGCTGATACTGCTGGCCGCACGTAATCCAACGTGCGAACCACAGCCCGGCTGATCCGGCACCGTCTTTAGGTATCTGTCCAGCTCCCTCTTGAAGACAACCAGGGGTCTTCCCGTAATGCCCCTTATTGATGGTGGGAGGCTGTTGAACAGTCTTGGGCCCCGGACACTTATTGTGTTTGCTCTTAGTGTACCAGTGACGCCCCTACTTTTCACTGGGGGTATGTTGCATCGCCTGCCAAGTCTTCTGCTTTCGTATGGAGTGACTGCTGTGTGCATATTAGGGACCAGTCCCTCCAGAATCTTCCAGGTGTAGATTATGATATATCTCTCTCGCCTGCGCTCTAGTGAGTACAAGTAAAGTGCTTCCAGGCGCTCCCAGTAGTTAAGGTGTTTGATGGAACTTATACGTGCAGTAAAGGTTCTCTGTACATTCTCTAGCTCTGCAATTTCACCTCCCTTGAATGGGGATGTTAATGTACAGCAGTATTCCATCCTAGAAAGAATAAGTGATTTAAAGAGGATCATCATTGGCTTAGCATCTATTGTCTTGAATGTTCTCATTATCCATCCTATCAGTTTTCTCGCAGATGCGATAGTGGCATTGTTGTGGTCCTTGAAGGTGAGGTTTTCGGACATTACTACACCCAGGTCCTTCACATTACTTTTCCTCTCTATTGTGTGATTGGAGTTTGTAGTATACTCATTTCTAGTTATTATTTCCTCCAGTTTTCCATAACGGATGTACTCCTGAAAATCCTTCTGGGGCCTAGTTCCTGGGCCTTTTGTGTATTCCTATGCTCTTGGGCTACCGTCCATGGGATGGATATGAGGTGCACAATAAACTAGCCACTTCGGTGGCAAAAATCTAATCTAGGTATAAAGGTACGTATCACTGGATGACTGTAAATATGGGCCATTGTGTAGCTCGCCCTCTTGATAACACTGTTGCAAAGAAAGGCAAATGAGAGAGATGGATGAACGCACCGCCTTAAACAGTGAAAATCTGACATAGTTGCGTCCCTCCGCACAATTTTCTTTTCACCTCTGGCTTAGGATTCCCGCTCTGGTGTGTTATAATTGTTGTTCTTTATGGACAAAGAACAATTTAACCGAAAAATAACTGAAAACTTTGTGAGAAATCGACATAGATATTTAGCTTGTGGGAGTTATAATGATGTACCTGGAGGGTATTCCGGGGATCAACGCCCCCGCGGTCCGGTCCATGACCAGGCTTTCTGGTAGATCAGGGCCTGATCAACGAGGATGTTACTGCTGGCCGCACGTAGTCCAGTGTACGAACCACAGCCCGGCTGACCCGGTATTGACTTTAGGTATCTGTCCAGCTCCCTCTTGAAGACAACCAGGTGTTTGTTGGTAATTCCCCTTAAGGTTGGTGGGAGGCTGTTGAACAGTCTTGGGCCCCGGGCACTTATTGTGTTTTCTCTTAGTGTAGCAGTTACGCCCCTACTTTTCACTGGGGATATGTTACATCGCCTGCTAAGTCTTTCGTTTTCGTAGGGAGTGATTGCTGTGTGCAGGTTAGGAACCAGTCCCTCCAGAATCTTCCAGGTGTAGATTATGATGTATATCTCTCGCCTGCGCTCCAGTGAGTACAAGTCGAGTGCTTCCAGGCGTTCCCAGTAGTTAAGGTGTTTGATGGCACTTATACGTGCAGTAAAGGTTCTTTGTACATTCTCTAGTTCTGCAATTTCACCTACCTTGAATTGGGATGTTAATGTACAGCAGTATTCCAACCTAGAGAGAACAAGTGATTTAAAAAGGATCTTCATTGGCTTAGCATCTCTTGTCTTGAATGTTCTCATTATCCATCCTATCAGTAGATGTTACAGTGGCATTGTTGTGGTCCTTGAAGGTGATGTCTTCGGACATTATCACTCCCAGGTCCTTCACGTTACTTTTCTGCTCTGTTGTTTGATTAGAGTTTGTAGTATACTCAGTTGTAGTTATTATTTCCTCCAGTTTTCCATAACGGAGTAGTTGGAATTTGTCTTCATTGAACATCATATTGTTCTCCGTTGCCCATTGAAAAACTTGGTTTATATCTTGGAGATTTTCCGTGTCCTCAATGGATGACAGTCTCGTGCAATGTGTGTCATCCAAAGTGTCTGGTTTACATCTGTCTGTGTCTGATATGAGAATAAGGAACAGGATAGGGGCGAGTACTGTGTCTTGTGGAACAGAGCTCTTCACTATGGCAGCTTCCGATTTAACTCTGTTAACCACTATTTGTGTTCGATTGGTGAGAAAGTTTTAGATCAATCTGCCTACTTCGCTAGTTATTCCTTTAGCACGCATTTTGTGCGCTATTACACCATGATCGCGTTTGTCAAAGGCTTTTGCAAAAATCTGTGTGTACTGCATCTGCCTTCGGTTTGTTTTCCAGTACATCTAAGACGATATCATAGTGATCCAGTAGTTGCGAGAGGCAGGAGCGACCTGCTCTGAAACATGTTGCCCTGGGTTGTGCATTTTTTGGGAGTCCAGGTGGCTTGCTATCCTGCTTCTTAGAACTGTTTCAAAGATTTTTATGATGTGGGACGTTAAAGCTATTGGTTTATAGTTCTTAGCTATTGCTTTGCTGCCCCTTTCATGGAGTGGGGCTATATCCGTTGTTTTCAATGCCTGGTATCTCACCTGTGTCTAAGCTCCTCCTCCATACCATGCTTAGGGCCCACGAGAGGGGTTTCTTGCAGTTCTTAATGAACACAGAGTTCCACGAGTCTGGGCCTGGGACTGAGTGCATGGGCATGTCGTCGATGGCTTTCTCAAAGTCTAGTGGAGTTAGGGTTATGTCATAAATCTGGTCTACATTGGCAGGGTTTTGAGGCTCATTTATGAAAAAATTGTTTGGATCTTTAGACTGATTAGTGGCTCACTGAACACAGTCATATTGAGATTTCAGTATCTCGCTCATTTCTTTGTCATCATCTGTGTAGGATCCGTCTTGTAGTTTTTGCCTTGTTTTTAGCATACGAAAAGAAATACGTATTTCGAATTTCTTTCACTTTCAGTAATCGCTTTTAGCTCCTCTTGTCTCTACTGGATTCTGTATAAGTCCTTTTACTTTAGCTCAATATTTTCCACTTCCTGGTTAGCGCTTTCCGTGTTTCAGGTAATCTGGCATTCTTGTGCCATAGTCTGGCTGTCTCCTGTATTGTTCCTGACGAATTTTTTTTTAATGGGGCAACATTACGCTCTCTAGATCTTTCATCAAGCCATGAAAGGCTCTACACAGATACTTAAGTTTGTGTAGAGCTTGTTGAGCGACTATTTTCATATCGATCAGGGCAACAACCAGGAGGCCTGTTCTGGGAGTGGGCCGCGGGGGCGGTGACCTCGGGAAGCGAATACAGATAACCAGCAGGTAACCACAGGTGTACCTTATACCTTAGATGTTATCAGTAATAATAAATCTCTGTAATCGAGTTTTTAAGCGAGGTGTCGAGTGCAATTCAGCGAGACAATTTCCTGGCTTCACTTGTTTTGTGTTGCTGTCACGGGGTTAGAGTTGCCGCTTAGAAACATACATTAGCCTAACACGCGTAAACTGATGACCATACTTGAAGGCTCTTACCTAAATTGCCCACCTTTTTTGGGCTTGCCTCGTGTGTGACCTTGTAATTTGGACACCTTTTTTGTGTACGCATCTTACATGACCTTATAATTTAGAGGCGGAAGGTGGTGTTTCCCTAAACTGTAATCTTGACTGTAATTGTTTTCTCCCTGGCTGCTCCACTCTCTCTCCATGCACACACTGCATTCTCTTTATGCACTCTTAGTCTGTGCACTCAATATGCACACCCACTCATTGTATTCCTTTACTTTTATTACACTGTGTACTCACTTAACTGAGTATCATCAGTTACAGTGCCGTGTTTTCCAATGGAATGTACTTAGCTGTGGTGAAGTAACAACTTTTAACGTCGGGATTGTATCTCCCCTCCCCACAGGGCCAGCCAGCTTGCCTCTCAACCCACCTCCTTGTCGTCGCCTGCGAGACAGGAGGAGCGAGAGAGACGAAGACGGAGGAGGAGAAGCTCGGGTGAGCGTGAGAGGGAAACTTCAGGAAGGAGAGATGGACGCTCCAAGAGCCGGGGAGAGCGTGTGGCCCTGCCTACTGACTACCGGGGAGCTTTATCTAAGTTCTCTCCGCCCGTCCCTCACGCTCTACTCAAGAAAATAGGAACGAAGGAGGTCCAGGGTCTTGGAAAGGTATGTGAGGAGCAATACTGCACAGTGTTAAGTTCAATGTAGTATCACTACTGTACACTGTTATGTTGTTCAGTGTAGTATCACTACTGTACACTGTTATGTTGTTCAGTGTAGTATCACTACTGTACACTGTTATGTTGTTCAGTGTAGTATCACTACTGTACACTGTTATGTTCAGTGTAGTATCACTACTGTACACTGTTATGTTGTTCAGTGTAGTATCACTACTGTACACTGTTATGTTCAGTGTAGTATCACTACTGTACACTGTTATGTTGTTCAGTGTAGTATCACTACTGTACACTGTTATGTTCAGTGTAGTATCACTACTATACACTGTTATGTTTAGTGTAGTATCACTACTATACACTTATGTTCTTTGTAGTATCACTACTGCACACTTAGGTTCAGTGTAGTATCACTTGCACAGTGTTATGTTCAGTGTAGTGAGCACCACTACTGTACAGTGTAGTGAGCACTATAGTCAGCACCACTACAGTGTAGTGAGCACCACTACGGTGTAGTGAGCACCACTGCAGTGTAGTGAGCACCACTGCGGTGTAGTGAGCACCACTGCAGTGTAGTGAGCACCACTGCAGAGTAGTGAGCGCCGCTACAATGGTCTTGTGTTCGCTTGTTCAGGCTTCGTCAGTGGAATACAGAGATGATTGCAATGCTGCAGAGAGATATGGAGAGGTAATGTTAAGATGATAGTGACTCGGCTGTGATACATGGTGGTCAGTCCCTTATTGTTGCATGCGCCTTACTCATCCACTTGTGGCTCTTGTAGCACTGTAATATGATTTGCAACCTCACAACAGTTCAAGGAACAGCTACTGAAAATTGATTACTGTTTGGAAAACCTTCCAGCTCCATCCCCAAACATCTTACTGCTTGGTGATTTCAACCTTAGGCATACAAAATGGAAGAATGTAGCAAATAATGTTATAGCTGAAACAATCCCCGGAGGTAGCGCAGATGAAAGGTCACACACACATGAGCTAAGTCTCTGCAATAAACACACCTTAAACCAGCAGATAGTGGAGCCAACATGACTAGAAAACACACTTGACCTTATCTTCACAAATAATGAGGACCTGATAAGAGACACAGGAATATCAAAAACAACTAATTCCGATCACGACCTAATCGAAGTTCAGACGTACATGCATAGAGGTCCTGATCAGCAGAATGCATGTACCTGTGAAGGTGTCTTCACAAAATACAACTTCAACAACAAGAACATCAACTGGGACCGGGTAAACCATGCCCTAAACGAAACATGTTGGGAAGATGTCTTAAATGACATGGATCCAAACCAGTGCCTTGAAAAGATCAACTTCCTGGCAGCCGAAGCATGTTCTAGGCATATTCCCCTAAGAAAGAAGAAGAGCAGGAGTAAACTGGAGAGAAAAAGACGCTCCCTCTACAGAAGACGACGAAGAGTCACTTACCTCCTCAGGAGTGCTAGAATATCTGATACACGAAAGGAGGCGCTGACCAGGGAAGTGGAAACTATCGAACTTAAGCTAAATGACTCTTACAGGAACCAGGAGAGGCAGGAGGAGCTTAAAGCTATTAGTGAAATTGAAAGAAATTCAAAATATTTCTTTTCATATGCCAAAAACAAGGCAAATACCACATCTAGTATCGGGCCCTTACTCAGACAGGATGGGACTTACACAGATGACAACAAGGAAATGAGTGAAATATTGAAATCCCAGTACGACTCTGTGTTTAGTGAACCACTAATCGGTCTGAGGATCGACGACCCAAATGATTTCTTCATGAATGAGCCTCAAAACTCCATAAATGTATGCCAGATTTCCGACATTACCCTAACTCCGATAGATTTCGAAAAAACCATGGACAACATGCCTATGCACTCAGCCCCGGGCCCAGACTCGTGGAACTCTGTTTTCATTAAGAACTGCAAGAAACCCCTCTCGCGTGCCCTAAGTACACTATGGAGGAGGAGCTTGGACATGGGTGAAATTCCACAGTCGCTTAAAACAACGGATATAGCCCGACTCCATAAAGGTGGCAGCAAAGCATTAGCTAAGAACTATAGACCAATAGCTCTGACGTCCCACTTCATAAAAATCTTTGAAAGAGTGCTAAGAAGCAGGATTGCAAATCACCTGGATTCCCAAAATCTGCACAATCCAGGGCAACATGGGTTCAGGGCAGGTCGCTCCTGCCTCTCACAACTACTGGATCACTATGACATGGCTTTGGATGCACTGGAAGAAAATCAGAATGCAGATGTAATATACACAGACTTTGCAAAAGCATTTGACAAATGCGATCATGGCGTAATAGCCCATAAAATACGTGCTAAAGGAATAACTGGGAAAGTGGGGAGATGGATCTTCAACTTCCTAACAAATCGAACACAAAGAGTAGTGGTCAACAGAGTTAAATCGGAAGCTGCCATAGTGAAGAGCTCTGTTCCACAAGGCACAGTACTCGCCCCCATCTTATTCCTTATCCTCATATCAGACATAGACAGAGATATACACCACAGCACCGTATCATCCTTTGCGGATGATACTAGGATCTGCATGAGGCTGTCATCTGCCGAGGACGCGGTTAACCTCCAAGAAGATATAAACAAAGTTTTCCAGTGGGCAACGGTAAACAATATGATGTTCAATGAGGACAAATTCCAACTACTCCGTTATGGAAAACTGGAGGAGATAATAACTAGAACAAAGTATACTACTGACTCCGGCCATACAATAGAGCGGAAAAATAATGTAAGGGACCTGGGAGTAGTAATGTCTGAGAATCTCACTTTCAAGGATCACAACAGTGCCACGATTGCACGTGCAAAGAAAATGATAGGATGGATAATGAGAACTTTCAAAACAAGAGATGCCAAGCCAGTGATGATCCTTTTCAAATCACTTGTTCTCTCTAGGCTGGAATACTGCTGTACATTAACATCTCCATTCAAAGCAGGTGAAATCGCAGATCTAGAGAGTGTACAGAGATCCTTTACTGCACGTATAAGTTCTGTCAAGCACCTTAACTACTGGGAACGCTTGGAAGCACTGACTTGTACTCGTTGGAACGCAGGAGGGAGAGATATATCATAATCAACACTTGGAAAATCTTGGAAGGAATGGTCCCAAATCTGCACACAGAAATCACTCCCTACGAAAGTAAAAGACTGGGCAGGCGATGCAAAATGCCCCCAATAAAAAGTAGGGGCGCCACTGGTACACTAAGGGAAAACACCGTAAGTGTCCGGGGCCCAAAACTGTTCAACAGCCTCCCATCAAGCATTAGGGGAATTACCAATAAACCCCTGGCTGCCTTCAAGAGAGAACTGGACAGATACCTATAGTCAGTGCCGGATCAGCCGGGCTGTGGCTCGTACGTTGGACTGCGTGCAGCCAGCAGTAACATCCTAGTTGATCAGGCCCTGATCCATCGGGAGGCCTGGTCATGGACCGGGCCGCGGGGGCGTTGATCCCCGGAATAACCTCCAGGTATTGAGGACAGTGATTTCTACTTGATATCGTAGGCCATGATTTGTACTTAATATTAGAGGCGATTTGTATTTGAAAACAGCCCCCCGTTTCTCTGTTAAAATCTGTTATCGTACTAATAATGTGCGAGATATAACAGTATGCATTTACGGTATCTCTCTCTCTCTCTCACACACACACACACACACACACACACACACACACACACACACACACACACACACACACACACACACACACACACACACACACACACACACACACACACAGAGGGGGGGAGGGGTGGAGGCGAAATATAGGTAAGAGATTACATATGTGTACAGGATAATTATGGAGGGTAGGATGTTGTTACAGGTGAATCAGAGAGGCTGTCAGGTTACCAGAAGGATTTTTCAGGGGGTCAGCGCCCCCGCGATCTAGTCCCGGACCAGGTCTGTGCTTTACTAGTAACGATTCTGAAACAGGACCTAGGTTAAACTCTAAAAGCGACATTAATACAGTCAAGTCCACCTTAATAATGATAATTTTCTGCTGCTGTGTTGATGCTGCTATGTTGATGCTGCTGTTGATGCTGATGCTGCTATGTTGATGCTGATGCTGCTGTGTTGATGCTGATGCTATGTTGATGCTGATGCTGCTGTGTTGATGCTGATGCTGCTATGTTGATGCTGATGCTATGTTGATGCCGATGCTATGTTGATGCTGATGCTGCTATGTTGATGCTGATGCTATGTTGCTGTTGCTATGTTGATGCTGATGCTGCTATGTTGATGCTGATGCTATGTTGATGCCGATGCTATGTTGATGCTGATGCTGCTATGTTGATGCTGATGCTATGTTGATGCTGCTGTTGCTATGTTGATGCTGATATGTTGATGCCGATGCTGCTGTGTTGATGCCGATGCTGCTATGTTGATGCTGCTACTATGTTGATGCTGCTATGTTGATGCCGATGCTATGTTGATGCTGCTGTTGCTATGTTGATGCTGATATGTTGATGCCGATGCTGCTGTGTTGATGCCGATGCTGCTATGTTGATGCTGCTATGTTGATGCTGATGCTATGTTGATGCTGCTGTTGCTATGTTGATGCTGATGCTATGTTGATGCTGCTGTTGCTATGTTGATGCTGATGCCATGTTGATGCTGCTGTTGCTATGTTGATGCTGTTGCTATGTTGATGCTGATGCTATGTTGATGCTGCTGTTGCCGTTGATGCGATTACTATTATTACCACTACTATTACTACTAATTCTACTATTATAGTACTACTTATTCTACTACTGAATCTTGTACTACTAATTCTATTTCTGCTATTACTACCACCACCACCACTACTACTACTACTACTACTACTACTACTACTACTACTACTACTACTACTACTACTACTACTACTACCACTACTACCACCACCACCACTACTACTACTACTACTACTACTACTACTACTACTACTACTACCACTACTACCACCACCACTACTACTACCACTACTACTACTACCACTACTACTACCACCACCACTACTACCACCACCACTACTACCACTACTACTACCACCACCACTACTACTACCACTACTACTACCACCACCACTACTACTACCACTACTACTACCACCACCACTACTACTACCACTACTACTACCACCACCACTAGTACCACCACTACCACTACTAGTACCACCACTACCACTAGTACCACCACTACCACTACTACTAGTACCACCACTACCACTACTACCACACTACCACTATTACTACACTACCACTACTACCACACTACCACTATTACTACACTACTACTACTACCACTATTACAACACTACCACTACTACCACTATTACTACATTACCACTACACTACTACTACTATACTACACTACTACTGCTACTACACTACTACTACTACACTACTACCACTACACTACTACTACTACTACACTACTACTACACTACCACTACACTACTACACTACCACTATACTACTACACTACCACTATACTACTACACTACCACTATACTACTGCTACACTACTACTACTACTACTACACTACCACTACATTACTACTACACTACCACTACACTACTACTACTATACTACACTACTACTACTACTACACTACTACTACTACTACTGCTACACTACCACTACACTACTGCTACACTACTACTACACTACCACTATACTACTATACTACTACTACACTACCACTACACTACTACTACTACACTACCACTACACTACTGCTACACTACCACTACACTACTACTACTACACTACCACTACACTACGGCTACACTGCCACTACACTACTACTGCTACACTACCTCCACTACTACTACTACCACTATACTACTACTACACTACCACTACACTACTGCTACACTACCACTACACTACTGCTACACTACCACTACACTACTGCTACACTACCACTACACTACTGCTACACTACCACTACACTACTGCTACACTACCACTACACTACTGCTACACTACCACTACAGCTACACTACCACTACACTACTGCTACACTACCACCACTACTACTACTACTACCTCTACTATGACTACCATTACTACTATCACTACTACTACCACCACTACTACTACTACTACCACCACTACTACACTACCACTACTATTACTACACTACTACACTACTACTACTACACTACCACTACTACTACACTACTACACTACCACCACCACTAGTACTACTACTGCTACTATACTACTACTACTACTGCGACTACACTACTACTACTACTGCTACTACACTACTACTATACTACTACACTACCACTACACTACTACACTACCACTACACTACTACACTACCACTACACTACTACTACTACACTACCACTACACTACTACTACTACACTACCACTACACTACTACACTACCACTACACTACTACTACTACACTACCACTACACTACTACTACTACACTACCACTACACTACTACTACTACTACTACACTACCACTACACTACTACTACTACACTACCACTACACTACTACTACACTACCACTACACTACTACTGCTACACTACCACTACACTACTACTACTACACTACCACTACACTACTACACTATAACTACACTACCACTACACTACCACTATACTACACTACCACTACACTACTACACTACCACTATACTACACTACCACTATACTACACTACCACTACACTACTACACTACCACTATACTACACTACCACTACACTACTACACTACCACTACACTACCACTACACTACCACTACACTACTACTACTACTACACTACCACTACTACTACTACACTACTACTACTACACTACCACTACACTACTGCACTACCACTATACTACTACTACTACTACACTACCACTATACTACTACTACACTACCACTATACTACTACTACACTACCACTATACTACTACTACACTACCACTATACTACTACACTACCACTACACTACTACTACACTACTACGCTACCACTACACTACTACTGCTACACTACCACTACACTACTACTACACCACTACTACACTACCACCACTACACTACCACCACTACTACACCACTACTACACTACCACTACTACTACTACACTACTACTACACTACCACTACACTACTACTACACTACCATTACACTACTACTACTACACCACTACTACACTACCACTACTACTACTACACCACTACTACACTACCACTACACTACTACTACTACACTACCACTACACTACTACTACTACACTACTACTACACTACTACTGCTACACTACTACTACACTACTACTGCTACACTACTACTACACTACTACTGCTACACTACTACTACACTACTACTGCTACACTACTACTACACTACTGCTACACTACTACTACACTACTACTGCTACACTACTACTACACTACTACTGCTACACTACTACTACACTACTACTATTACACTACCACTACTACGCTACCACTACACTACTACTGCTACACTACCAGTACACTACTACTACACTACCACTACTACGCTACCACTACACTACTACTGCTACACTACCACTACACTACTACTATTACACTACCACTACTACGCTACCACTACACTACTACTGCTACACTACCAGTACACTACTACTACACTACCACTACACTACTACTACACTACCACTAGACTACTACTACACTACCACTAGACTACTACTACACTACCACTACACTACTACTACACTACCACTACACTACTACTACCCTACCACTACACTACCACTACTACACTACCACTATACTACTACTGCTACACTACCACTATACTACTACACTACCACTACACTACTACTACTACACTACCACTACACTACTACTACTACACTACCACTACACTACTACTACACTACCACTACACTACTACTACTACACTACCACTACACTACCACTACTACTACTACCACTACTATGACTACCATTACTACTACCACCACTACTACTTCTGCTACAATACCACTACTATTACTACGCTACCGCCACTACTAACACTACACTACTACTACACTACCACCACCACCACTACTACTACTATTACTACACTACCACCACCACTACTACTACTACCACTACCACTACTACACCACCACTACTACTTCTACTATTACTACACCACCACCACTACTACTACTATCACTACTACTATCACTACCACTACTAACTTTGCTGGTAGAACATTGTAATCTGGCAGTATTGAGTCAAGTCTTGTACACACAAGACCCTGTACATCAGCAGGAAATATTTTAGTTTGTCTCATAATCTCTCTAATTCCTGGATCCTCTTCCCCGGTGAAGGGATTTATGACCAGTTTTTACCGGATTAGCGGATTAGGGAAGGATTAGCGTAGTGGATTAAACCCGTAATGATTTAATCGGAGAAGAGGGTTGAGAGTGCTGTTGATTTTATTGCCGTTGATAATACTGTTTGTTACGGTAGCCGTTTATGGTGCTGTTATGGTAGCCGTTTGTTACTGTTATTATGGTAGCCGTTTATGGTAGTTATTATGGTGGCCGTGTATGGTACTGTTATGGTAGCCGTGTATGGTACTGTTTTGGTAGCCGTGTATGGTACTGTTATAACTGTTTATGGTACTGTTGTAATGGTAACCGTTTACGGTACTGTTATTATGGTAGCCGTATATAGTACTCTTTTGGTAGCTATTTATAGTACTTTTATGGTGGGCGTTTATGGTAGCCGTATATGGTACTGTTTGTGTTATGGTAGCATTCATGGTACTGTTTCTTATTGTAGCCGTTGATGGTACTGTTATGTGAAGGACTTGGGCATGATAATGTTAGAGAATCTCACCTTCAAGGATCACAACAGCATCATTATCACAGTTGCGAGGTAAATGATGGGATAGATAATGAGAACCTTCAAAACGAGGGATGCCAAGCGAATAATTCGTTTTAAGTCACTTGTTCTCACTAGGCTGAATACTGCTGTACACTAACAGCCCGATTCAAGGCAGGTGAATTTGCAGATCTAGAGAATGTTAAGAGGACCTCCAGTGCATGTATAAATAGTCGAGCACCTTAATTGCCGGAACGTGTAAGGCCCTCGACCTGTACTCCCTGGAACGCGGGCGAGAAAGATGCATTATAATCTACACCTGGGAAAGCCCGGAGGGACTGGTCCCAAACCTACACATAAAACTCACTACGAAAGCAAAAGACTCGGCATACGATGCAACGTACTTGCAATGGAAAACAAGGATGCCGTGAGTACACTGAGAGAGAACGTAAGTATCAGGGGCCCAAGACTGTTCGACAGCCTCCCATCATACATACAAGGGATTGCCAGTAGACCCCTGGTTGTGTTAAAGGGTGAACTGGATACGATACCTAAAGTCAGTTCCCGATCAACCAAGCTGTGGTTCATACATTTGATTGCGTGGGACCAGCAGCAATAACAGCTCTGTTATAGTTATTTGCTCAATTTTTACATAACTGTGTAACTGCCATTTGTCCTCTTTGAACAATGTTTACTTTGGCTCACAGTTGTTGAATTTGGTGAAAACACCCTCATGGCTGTGGGAAAAAGACACTTATGTACAGTTCAGGACATTTATTGAAGGAAACGTTTCGCCACGAGTGGTTTCTTCAGTCCTAAAAGCCACTCGTGACGAAATGTTTCCTTTAATAAATGTCCTGAACTGTAGAAAAGTGTCTTTTTCCACATCTTGTCGGTATCACGTGACCATTTCTCACCGTCATGGTTGGTTGTATATTGTTGTTGTGGACCAGTGTGCATGCATGTGTCAACTTTCATTAGCTTGTGATCTGAATCAAGTCTTCGACGCCGTTATATTCCGTACCAGCTCATCATTATTCATGAATATAAGGTCAAGGGAATGTTAAGATTAAGACCCAACTGTTGTACATGTGTTTTAATGTTCAACTTGTCGGTATTTTATACCATTTTCAATATAACTGTCAAAGGAATGTTCTAAGTCTTGTCGGTTCCACTGGTCGTTGGTTTAAGGTGAGTTTATTAAGAGTTTCAATAGTTCATTTGTGTAAGACTGTTCGTCTGGGCTACTTCTTGGTATTTTCTCTATTACATTTTCCACTTCCATTTTAAATGCCTTAACCTGAAATCTATCGAGCAACAAAACATTTGGGGCTGAGATTGAAATATTTTTCAGACAGTAATTAACTTTCAGTAGCTGATCTCTGAACTGTTGCGAAGTTGTATCCGGCGGCTGATATACAAGTACAATAACCGGATTTTTGGTTTGTCAGCCTCCTCTGGTTGTCACTTTTTTGTCTCGTCTAAGTAGTACCCAAGTTAGATATGAATGGTATACAGTACCAACAAGACTGCGGTGCTCATCACCTACTCCTGGGTTAAGAGACAGATTACCTCGTCTTTTTCATATATACTTCTATAGTCTTCTCTGGATGGCGAAATGTCTACAAATTAAATATACCCAGGTGTTGCACATGAGTCTAATTCTTGAACCCAGGTGTCCATATTTCATTCTCAGAATGACACTTTGTACGTCTTTATGAAAGCTGCAAACACTGCATTTGACGTTGTGAAGAGTGCACTTTTAAACGGTATTCGATTGTTGGTAGATGGTTGAAGGCCCTGGATATTTGCAGTAAGAAATATTGTATTGTTTGCTGGGTGATCTGTTAACATTAATATTTGTTTTGGAGGTTGCTGGCTGCCTCCAATCGAACTTTGCTCAAAAATTGTGAAACATTTGTCATTTGCTGCCATTTTTTCTACTTCCTGACACTAAACGACTTTCTGGGTTCTGAATGGTTGCAAATACCATGATTGGTTTGCTACCGTAGTTTATGGGTGTTTTGTCTCCTCGTCCCATGAGAGTGGTAAGCAGAGCCGTGTTTATTATAGCACGTATACCGATGTACAGAATATTTTAGCATTTTAGCGTGGACAGAAAGAACATGTACCGTTGTTCAGGAGGTCAAAAGGCGTTCCTTAGGACGGTCACATTTGCCCATCCCATCAGTATTTCCTGATCTCCCACAGACAACCTTAGCAGAGACTTAACACATTTTAGCTTTCTGTTGGCTGTGATGTGTAGGGGGGCTAGGTTTCTAACTTATGTGCTTTCTAGATATGTACCCAGCTACTTCCCAGACACCCTGCCACTTCCCTGACACCCTGCCACTTCCCTGACACCCTGCCACTTCCCTGACACCCTGCCACTTCCCCACTGAATTCTGCCATCTATTATATCTTGATAATTCAGTTTAATATGAAATCTGTCAAAGGAAATAATATATGGACATTTGAGTACTGGAGTACACTCTCCCAGCCCGAAATTTATAGTGGCGGTCTGCGGACGTTCAACTCCACGTATTTATCTATGTAAATTCATTGTTTTTATATGCAAATATTTATAGATTCGCTGTTCCATAAATTTATTTTTATATTCTGCGCTTTTCACCAGTTTAATATCAACTTTGCTGTTGATGGCCTGATCAATCAGGCTGTACTTAGCAGCACGCACAGTGTTACAGTGAAGGGCACCACGGCCCTGTTAATCTGCAGCTGATGCGAGTAAAGGTTAAGTTTACCTTGAAGATAACTAGGGTTCGCTTTGTAATGAAGTTGTCAGTGCTATATCATGACTTAGGACAGAGGGCCACATTTCCGCCACTTGCTGGAGCGTTCCGAACAAAACGCGCCGTGGCCAGGACAGTTCTCAAGGTAATTCACCTTATAGCTTTCACAACAAGAGTGGTCACCATACGTACGATTGCTGTGCGCGTGTTGCACTTTTCATGCGTTCTCTCGTGGCCGCAGGGGATGAGGACGAGGTTCTCAGAATATTCAGAACCTGTCTCAAGCGCCGGGTTTGGGGTAATCCGAGCGCCCCATCCAGACCGTCCAATCGTGACAGTAGCTGATGCTTCATCCCTGCACAAAACTCTTTTGATGCCTTAATCAGTCTGGAAGCTTCAGTGTGCCTCGGTAATGATGTTGAGTCTCGTATCTTTGACGAAGATATTTTTTGGGATGAAGTAGATCACACATTTACCAATGATGACATATCTACCTGTTTGAAAGTTCCATTCCAGTGCAACCATAGGTTCTCTTGTCGAAGCTACAATGCTCAGTAAGCCTGTCCATGTGTTTATGTACTCAGGAGCCCAAGTGAATATTGTTCATTCTAGCATCTTCAAGGATAAGCAAATTAGTCATGTTATGCTTGTTACCACCCTCAGTAGAGTGGCTGGTTCTGTGCTTGTCCGTGGCCAGACTTCTCTTACCTTCTCTATTCTAGTTGTAGATCAGATCAAGTTCCCTGGTGATGATATTGTTGGATTTGCAACGATGCACGATATGTAAATTGCGTTTAACCCGTTTTAATGACATGCCCGAATTGGCGACTTGGTCGATTCATTCTGAGGCTACCAGCTTAGTTCTGAGGTTTGCCATACGGCGTCCGAGTATGAGGATTGGATTAAGGTCTGGCAAACTTGTACCTTTGCTAGTAACGTAATCAAGCGTTCAGACACTGGTGAGGTTGTATTTCCCATTTGAAGACCTGAATTCACAACCTCTTTTGCAGGATAGTTTGCAGTTGCCTCAAGTGTCAGAGGACGCTTAGACAGCCTTAGGTACTGGGACTGTTCCTACGATTGTTGTTGCTAGTTCGTGCAGTAGTTCCTTCACAGGGGGCGCCTGTTGGAGAGCAACTACCTAAAACAGCTTACGCCTTGATAAATTAGACACATGTGCAACTCTTGGGTATCTTTATTGAGGAAACGTTTCTCCACATAGTGGCTTCATCAGTCCATACAAAGGAGAATCGTGAAGAACAGGAGGAGAGCGAGGTAATCAGTTTCTCAACCTTGAGTCGATTTGGTCAGTCCATCAATCTTGAATCAAGATTGATGGACTCACCACATCGACTCAAGGTTGAGGGACTGATTACCTCGTTCTCCTCCTGCTCTTCACGATTCTCCTCTGTATGGACTGATGAAGCCACTATGTGGAGAAACGTTTCCTCAATAAAGATACCCAAGAGTTGCACATGTGTCTAATTTATCAACGTGTCGGTTCTCTGAACCATTCAGCTGCAAGCTTACGCCTTCTCTTGCGAGTGTTACAGGCCGTCTGCATAGACTGTAGCGGCTAGTGCACTCGCACGAGTGTCAGTTGTTTGGTGTTCCAGATGATCATGTTGTTGAAGGTGATTTGTGCAGGATAAAAGTTTTGTTCGTTGATCCATCCTTGCACATTGTACACGACGGCAAGATCCATATCTTCTTGCAAATTCTGCTGGTTAAAGTGCTTAAGAGTTGAACGCCTTGACCGATTCCCTGGTTCCAGAACAAACAACCTACCGGACGATTAGTGAAATGGTTCTTGACCATTCAGGAATTTAATCTTGTCTTTGCACATTTGCCTGGGAAGTCAGATTGTGATCACAGACGCCTCGTCTCGCTACCGCGAAGTTGTAGTCGATCTTTCAGTGTAGAGGAAGTTAAAAATGCTGAACGAACAGATCCATCCTGGTCTGGTGTAATTAGATTCCTGACGAGGAAGATCGGATCTTGTCTATGAAACCACCAGCTCCTATCAGTGACTTTATGAACAAAGATTTTTTGTACCGAATAGCCGAGCTTGGTACCCCTAATCGAAGAGTACATCAGTTAGTTGTCCTAAAGTCACTAGTGAATGTAACCCTGAAGTTAATTCGTGATGTAATAAGATGGTTGAGTCACCCATAGGTCAGTGACTTCACCTGTTGATGTCATACCTCGACTGCCCATGTGTGGGACACGACTAGCTGTATTATAGGGAATATAGTTCAGGGGACTTTAGGCATCGCCAGTATTCTAGGTGCTTGGCTGAATTTATACCAGCAGTGAAGCTTATGTGTACATTTTTCAGATGTACGATTATGCCTGCCCTGTTAGTCTTCGGTAACTTTGTAGTTTAGAGAGAACAAAGGACTGAGAATATTACATCATCATTGGCTTAGCATCTCTAGTTTTGATTATAGTCATATCCCATGTTTATCTTCTCCTTATGGTTGTGATAGTAACACTGTTGAGATTCTTGAACTTAAGATCTTCTACATTATTACTCCTAAATCCCTCACATTTCTCTTTCACTCAGAATATTGAGCAGTTTGAATTTACTGTATAGTCCATTCCGGTTATTAAGTCTTTAATTTCCCATACCATTAGAATAACTTCGAATAACTTAAATTTGCGGGCCACCAGTAGTAACAGTCTGGTTGACCAGGCAAGCAGCAAACGAGCCTGGCCAAGGACCAGGCTTCGGGGGTAGAAAACTCGTCATATTCTGTGGCCCTCTGGAAGACTTGATTTATATCGGTTTGGAGATTGGCTAACTTGAGGAAAATAAAATCTCTCCCCCTATGTATCGGGACTTCATAATGGTCGGCAACGAACCGAAACATTCGTAGTTGCAGGGGTAGAGTCTCGGGTTTAATGTTCCCTGACGAAGCTCGTAAAAAATTAATAACTCTGTAACTCAACCCGAGGGAACAATATACAGAATGTATAGGTGTTTTGATATGGAACACAGTAAACAAATGATGTTAACGGTGCAGTTTGGCGAGTACAGTTAGTAGGGTTGTGTTGTGGCGTGTGTTTGGTGAGTTACAGATAGTAGGGTTGTGTTGTGGCGTGTGTTTGGTGAGCTTCAGATAGTAGGGTTGTGGCGTGTGTTTGGTGAGTTACAGATAGTAGGGTTGTGTTGTGGCGTGTGTTTGGTGAGCTTCAGATAGTAGGGTTGTGGCGTGTGTTTGGTGAGTTACAGATAGTAGGGTTATGTTGCGGCGTGTGTTTGGTGAGCTACAGATAGTAGGGTTGTGTTGTGGCGTGTGTTTGGTGAGCTTCAGATAGTAGGGTTATGTTGTGGCGTGTGTTTGGTGAGCTACAGATGGTAGGGTTTTGTTGTGGCGTGTGTTTGGCGAGTTACAGATATTAGGGTTATGTTGCGGCGTGTGTTTGGTGAGCTTCAGATAGTAGGGTTGTGGCGTGTGTTTGGTGAGTTACAGATAGTAGGGTTATGTTGCGGCGTGTGTTTGGTGAGCTACAGATAGTAGGGTTGTGTTGTGGCGTGTGTTTGGTGAGTTACAGATAGTAGGGTTATGTTGCGGCGTGTGTTTGGTGAGCTACAGATAGTAGGGTTGTGTTGTGGCGTGTGTTTGGTGAGTTACAGATAGTAGGGTTATGTTGCGGCGTGTGTTTGGTGAGCTACAGATAGTAGGGTTGTGTTGTGGCGTGTGTTTGGTGAGTTACAGATAGTAGGGTTATGTTGCGGCGTGTGTTTGGTGAGCTACAGATAGTAGGGTTGTGTTGCGGCGTGTGTTTGGTGAGTTACAGATAGTAGGGTTATGTTGCGGCGTGTGTTTGGTGAGTTACAGATAGTAGGGTTATGTTGCGGCGTGTGTTTGGTGAGCTACAGATAGTAGGGTTATGTTGTGGCGTGTATTTGGTGAGATATAGTTATCAGGGCTACACTGCAGGGTTGTGTTGTGGCGTATTGGTTGTGTAAGTTTGGCTGCCTCTCTGCCTCTGGCTTAATTTCTGTGTTATCTAAATCTGTGTGAGAAGAAAGATCACAGGTTGTGACGTTTGTTTATTTTGAGGGGATGTGTTGACGATCTTGTGCCTCCACCCACAACCTCTCCTGACCACCACAACCTCTTACTACCTATAACAACTCTTACTACCTATAACCTCTCCACCACAACCTCCAATTTCAATATTTATGCTCTCCATCAAACCACCAGGACCATGACCACTACCTACAACCTCCCCATCTACAACTTCACCTACAACCTGTGGACCATCAGAGTAAAGGGGTTTCACCTGGTGGTACTAAGGCAATTAAAGCTAGTGTCACAGGTGGGCAGAGGTCTTGATGAAATCATCACTGCTTGTGCATAGTCTCGCTACAGCAACGAGATGTTAGCCATGATGGCTGCCTGCCTGGCTGTCTGCCTGCTTGTCCTGCCTGCGTGTCCTGCTCTGCCCTGCCCAACCCTGCCGTGCCTGCTTGCCTTCCCTCCCTGTCGGAGCTGCCGCTGGTTGGTTGGATGGCTGCCTGTCTTGTCGGTACTCCTGGCTAACTGCCTGTCTGTCGGCGCTGCTCCTGGCTGGCTAGTTCTCTCTCTCTCTCTCTCTCTCTCTCTCTCTCTCTCTCTCTCTCTCTCTCTCTCTCTCTCTCTCTCTCTCTCTCTCTCTCTCTCTCTCTCTCTCTCTCTCTCTCTCTCTGGGGTTGGCTGTCGTCTAATTCAAATGCATTTGAATCGCTTAATAACTTCGTTTTTTGAAGGCCTTGACCAGTGCAAGTGTTTTAGTTACCATTTTGTCCTAAGTTCTGTCAAGCACCTTAACTACTGGGAACGCTTGGAAGCACTTGACTTGTACTCGTTGGAACGCAGGAGGGAGAGATATATCATAATCTACACTTGGAAAATCCTGGAAGGAATGGTCCCAAATCTGCACACAGAAATCACTCCCTACGAAAGTAAAAGACTGGGCAGGCGATGCAAAATGCCGCCAATAAAAAGTAGGGGCGCCATTGGTACACTAAGAGAAAACACCATAAGTGTCCGGGGCCCAAAACTGTTCAACAGCCTCCCATCAAGCATTAGGGGAATTGCCAATAAACCCCTGGCTGCCTTCAAGAGAGAGCTGGACAGATACCTAAAGTCAGTGCCGGATCAGCCGGGCTGTGGCTCGTCCGTCGGACTGCGTGCGGCCAGCAGTAACAGCCTAGTTGATCAGGCCCTGATCCATCGGGAGGCCTGGTCATGGACCGGGCCGCGGGGGCGTTGATCCCCGGAATAACCTCCAGGTAACCTCCAGGCACATGTCGATTAGACGCTAGGCGTGTTTTGTGTGTGTGTGTGTGTGTGTGTGTGTGTGTGTGTGTGTGTGTGTGTGTGTGTGTGTGTGTGTGTGGTGGCCAGCACAAGTTTCCTTCCGTTTGTTTACATCATTGTGTTTTAAATTGCATTTTACTTTGCTTTTATTTCTCAAATTTTCTCCGCTGCTGCATAGATGACTCGGCTTCTGTTTTTTCCTCAGTCATGTGAGGGGTTCCACAAGATACTCTTCTTCCTCCTCAGAGTCGGTGGGCCACCAACAGCAACAGCCTGGTTGAACAGGCAGTCAGCAAAGAAAGCCTGTCCTCAGGCCGGGTTGTGAGGGTAGTCCTACCTTTGGAACCTTTACAGATATAAAGCAAGATATCCACAGATATATTGTACCCTTCCCTCCCTCCCTACCTACTTTGCCAGTCACTCAGGCTTGACGATGTCCTCAGTGACACTGCCCAAGTCTCCCAGCTCGGTCTGACACTACCCAAGTCTCCCAGCTCGGTCTGATACTGCCGTAAGGGTTTTGTGGTGATTGATTTGGAGAATGAATACACTCGATGGATATCTAGGTAGCGACACTGCCAGAGTAAGTCTACCAGCTCGGTCTGACACTGCCGAGGTCTCCCAGCTCGGTCTGACAACACCTGCGTGATGGAATGTGACAGGGAAACACAGCTATCTTTTGTTGCCACTGTGTAACTATATAGAATAGTACAGCACACTGCGGATGTATTAATTTTCCTTTAAGAAATGTCACCCAAGCACTGGAATTATTGATGGCTAAGCTGCTTGGTAAACTTGTACGCTCTTTCAGCATGCCAGCATGCGTCTACGCTTCTTGTGCATGCCAGCATGCGTCTAAACGCATGATGTGCTTATTGATACACGCATCCTGCTCTAATCTACTGTTCGGTTACGTACGTGCAGTGCCTCCCTTATGACTGTCTACCTTATACTATCTACCTGATGATGATGTCTACCTTATGACACTGTTTAGCTCATGATACTATTTACCTTATGACACTGTCTACCTTATGACTGTCTACCTTATGATACTACCTACCTTATGGCACTGTCTACCTTATGATACAATCTACCTTGTGACACTATACCTTATGATACTGTCTACCTTGTGATACTACCTTATGATGTTGTCTACCTTATGATACTGTCTACCTTATGCTATCTACCTTATGATGTTGTCTACCTTATGATACTATCTACCTTATGACACTGTATACCTTATTATACTATCTACCTTATGACATTGCCTCATATCACTTCATACCTGCCTAGATCTAACACAGTATTTTCCGGCATATAAGACGCAAGAGTATATAAGACAGTGTTTCCAAACAGTTGTAACGTTAGTAAACTACAAAAGCGTAACCCTTTGACCCTGACCTTCAGCATATAAGGCGCAGGATGATTTTCAGACACTTTTGGGGTAAAAAGGTGCGCCTTATATGCCGGAAATACGTAGTTTTTATCGGCGAAGACTAACAGGAAATCGTTAGATCCAAGACTTAGTCTCGCTAGGGAAGAATGCATCATTCAGCAGCTAGATACTAGTACTGCAGCTTCGATATATAAATGGTTATAATTATAACCATGACTTTTAAAGGAGTGGAGAGGTAAGCCAGTGGAAGGCCTCGGTCAGATGACCAAAAGCTCCAACAGCGGGTCATAATATGACAAGGACCCGCATCAGGAAACACTTGTTCTGTTTCCTGACAAATCTTACCTAACCTTCTATCAACCAACACTAATATGCTCAACGTGTATATAGTTATTGAGGTTGTGCCTGACTTGTGTTGTCTTGAGTTAGTGGTTCTGGAGATTATCTTCCCAAAGTCCCGGTCTCAGACCACCTCTCTTAGAGTAAAAGTGAAATATTACAGAATTAATAATACTAACATCAAGAATAAGATACCGGTGTTAAGTTTGTCATCTCTGATCTTCACTGATCCTCTTTAAAGTCCTTTCAGCATGTAAACACTGAGTTGTATACCTCGGTATACACTCTTTCTCTCTCTCTCTCTCTCTCTCTCTCTCTCTCTCTCTCTCTCTCTCTCTCTCTCTCTCTCTCTCCCTCTCTCCCTCCCTTTTACACAGGGTTTGACAAGGTTAAGGATTCCTAACTTTATTGGCAAGCTAAGAGCTGTTACCTACATCAGCTCATTTGAAAGCATTTTTATTGTTATGAAACATACAAGTAGGGAACAGGATGAAGTTGGAGCCATCTGTGGGCCAGCATTTTCATTTGATCAACTGACTTTATCTCGTTGACATCATTATGCTGTACGAATGTGTTCCATACTCTTTCTCTCTCTCCCCCTCCCCCTATCTCTCTTTCCCCCCTCTCTCTCTTTCCCCCTCTCTTTTCCCCCCTCTCTCTTTCCCCCTCTCTCTCTTTCCCCCTCTCTCTCCCCCTCAAACACACACACACACACACACACACACACACACACACACACACACACACACACACACATACACAACCTACCTAGCCATCTAAGAACATAACATAATGGAAGAACACTGCAATAGGCCTACTTGCCCAGTACTGGCCCAAACTGGGCATGTTCTTCTCTAAACCAACCATTCGTACCCACCCACTTGTTGTACCTTGCTGTTGGAAACAATAGTCATCTTTACTCACTGTACCTTTATATGTAGCGAAGAGGGGTGCTGGGTGCTGCTGCTGAGTGCTGCTGCTGAGTACTGGTGCTGGGTGC
>NC_091335.1:22998123-23093123 GCF_038502225.1 Cherax quadricarinatus | reverse complement strand
CGCGAGTATTTATAGTCAGGTTCAGAATGCTGAGGTCAGGTGGAGAATGCTGCATCTGATGATGTACCGAGTGGGGTTATAGAGTCTAAAATCTTGGGTAGCTTGTAAAGGAGATTGAATAAGTTTGTGAGTAGACCTTCTACAGTGTTCTTCCATTCCTGTGTTCTATTGTGGGATAGCGATGAAGAAGTTTCTTGGCAAGTGGTTCAGCTATGTTATAGAAACCACTATTCTGGTTGAAGTTGTCGGATATAGAAATAAGTGATGATTCCAGGATTCTTCGGTATTGAGTGTTGTCTTCTGTGGCGATAAGTCTTGAGTTACTGTAGTTTATCAAGTGGTTGTGTGAATTACGGTGTTGTACACAGGCATTCCTTGTGTCGTCAGACCTGCTTGCGTACTGGTGTTCTGAAATACGTGTTTGGAGGTCCCTTGATGTTTCGCCCACGTATAATTTGTTGCAGTCATTACAAGAGATTATGTATACCCCTGTAGAGGGTGGAAGCTTGTCCTATCTATCACTGGTAATGTTCTTGATGGTCGTGGTTGTGGAGGTAGATACTTGGAAAGAGGTATTGGAAAAGATGTTGGAAACGTGTTTGGCAATGAAGTTGGTGGGGAGGACTATGTATCTCTTCTCGGCAGTGTCTTCTCTGCGTGTGTTGAAGATGTTTAATGCCCGTCGTCTGCAGTCTCTGATGAAGTGACGGGGATAGTGGAGTTTTGAAAATACTTGTTCAATTATCGTGCATTCTTCTTCAAGAAACTCACTGCTGCAGATTCTGAGTGCACGCAGGAAGAAGCCTATAATTACACCACGTTTAGTTTTGGTGTCGTGGTGAGAGTAGAAGTGGAGGAGATCGTTTTGGTTGGTGGGTTTTCGATAGACTTTAAAACAAAGTTCATGGTCAGTTTTGCAGAGCAGAACATCAAGGAAAGGAAGAGTGTAGTCGACTTCTTCAAGTGTGAACTGGATTGAAGGCTCGACCTGGTTGAGCTTGTCTTGGAGAGCTTGAACGTTGAAGCGTTTAGGAGTTATGAGGAGAATGTCGTCAACATAACGGAGCCAGGTGACAGACGAAGGAATAATGGTGGAGAAACGTTCGGCTTCTAGCTGTTCCATGTATAGGTTCGCCAGGACCGCACTGAGTGGCGAACTCATGGGTAGTAGTCTAAAAGTCTGCTGAAAGAGGTGATTTTCGAAAGAGAAACACGTAAAGCCAACACATAGTTCAACAAGGTCGATGAAATCGCTGGCTGGAATGGGAAGATCAAGTGAATCGTCAAGCAAGCAGGTCTGACGACACAAGGAATGCCTGTGTACAACACCGTAATTCACACAACCACTTGATAAACTACAGAAACTCAAGACTTACCGCCACAGAAGACAACACTCAATACCGAAGAATCCTGGAATCATCACTTATTTCTATATCCGACAACTTCAACCAGAATAGTGGCTTCTATAACATAGCTGAACCACTTGCCAAGAAACTTCTTCATCGCTATCCCACAATAGAACACAGGAATGGAAGAACACTGTAGAAGGTCTACTCACAAACTTATCCAATCTCCTTTACAAGCTACCCAAGATTTTAGACTCTATAACCCCACTCGGTACATCATCAGATGCAGCATTCTCCACCTGACCTCAGCATTCTGAACCTGACTATAAATACTCGCGTCCCTTCCACCCCAGGTAGATCTGTTTGTGACTTGAAAAAGCCCACTGTGTGGGCGAAACGTAGTCAATAAAGGATCACATTATACTGCATATGTGTTTATATTTCCATTGTGTCGGTATTTTATACCATTTTTTTCCAATATTACTTGTGTCATATACTTGTATATAGGTCCTAGCAACATTTATAGGCAGGCTCCCTGGCCAAGCCTCAGGTCGCGTGACTCCTCCCGCACATATGCCTCCACTCACAGGTATCAGTTTCAGGCATGCATAGCGAGTGGGCAGACATGCAAGCAGGACACTTAAACTCTTGTCAAATACAACGCCTCTATACCAGCCTACAGTTGATACCATCACTCCATGTACGAACCCCGCTAACTAACCAGACACAACATTGTAGCGACAGCAGATGCTCTTAGTTTTCAGAACCTTGTACAGCACAGTGACTGTGAGAGGTACTAGGTGTTTCATCTTGTCCATCCTGGTATACCACTATGACAGAAATATTAACAATGCTTATATGAGGAAACGAGTGAAATTATTTACAAATATTTGTCTGAGCCTGGTCTTGTGTGCGAGTGATCCAGTTGTTGAGGTTCTTGTGTGCGAGTGATCCAGTTGTTGAGGTTCTTGTGTGCGAGTGATCCAGTTGTTGAGGTTCTTGTGTGCGAGTTGTCCAGTCTTGTGTGCGAGTTCCATTTGTTGAGGTTCTGATCCAGTTGTTGAGGTTCTTGTGTGCGAGTGATCCAGTTGTTGAGGTTCTTGTGTGCGAGTGATCCAGTTGTTGAGGTTCTTGTGTGCGAGTGATCCAGTTGTTCAGGTTCTTGTGTGCGAGTGATCCAGTTGTTGAGGTTCTTGTGTGCGAGTGATCCAGTTGTTGAGGTTCTTGTGTGCGAGTGATCCAGTTGTTGAGGTTCTTGTGTGCGAGTGATCCAGTTGTTGAGGTTCTTGTGTGCGAGTGATCCAGTTGTTGAGGTTCTTGTGTGCGAGTGATCCAGTTGTTGAGGTTCTTGTGTGCGAGTGATCCAGTTGTTGAGGTTCTTGTGTGCGAGTGATCCAGTTGTTGAGGTTCTTGTGTGCGAGTGATCCAGTTGTTGAGGTTCTTGTGTGCGAGTGATCCAGTTGTTGAGGTTCTTGTGTGCGAGTGATCCAGTTGTTGAGGTTCTTGTGTGCGAGTGATCCAGTTGTTGAGGTTCTTGTGTGCGAGTTGTCCAGTTGAGGTTCTTGTGTGCGAGTGATCCATTTGTTGAGGTTGTGTGCGAGTGATCCAGTTGTTGAGGTTCTTGTGTGCGAGTGATCCAGTTGTTGAGGTT
Source organism: Cherax quadricarinatus (assembly GCF_038502225.1). Taxonomy (NCBI): domain Eukaryota; kingdom Metazoa; phylum Arthropoda; class Malacostraca; order Decapoda; family Parastacidae; genus Cherax; species Cherax quadricarinatus. Next base: position 23,090,126 of record NC_091335.1, on the reverse strand, counting down.
CTTGTGTGCGAGTGATCCAGTTGTTGAGGTTCTTGTGTGCGAGTGATCCAGTTGTTGAGGTTCTTGTGTGCGAGTGATCCAGTTGTTGAGGTTCTTGTGTGCGAGTGATCCAGTTGTTGAGGTTCTTGTGTGCGAGTGATCCAGTTGTTGAGGTTCTTGTGTGCGAGTTGTCCAGTTGAGGTTCTTGTGTGCGAGTGATCCATTTGTTGAGGTTGTGTGCGAGTGATCCAGTTGTTGAGGTTCTTGTGTGCGAGTGATCCAGTTGTTGAGGTTCTTGTGTGCGAGTGATCCAGTTGTTGAGGTTCTAATGTGCGAGTGATCCAGTTGTTGAGGTGTGCGAGTGGTCCAGTTGTTGAGGTTCTTGTGTGCGAGTGATCCAGTTGAGGTTCTTGTGTGCGAGTGATCCAGTTGTTGAGGTTCTTGTGTGCGAGTGATCCAGTTGTTGAGGTTCTTGTGTGCGAGTTGTCCAGTTGTTGAGGTTCTTGTGTGCGAGTTGTCCAGTTGAGGTTCTTGTGTGCGAGTGGTCTAGTTGTTGAGGTTCTTGTGTGCGAGTTGTCCAGTTGAGGTTCTTGTGTGCGAGTGATCCAGTTGTTGAGGTTCTTGCGTGCGAGTGGTCCAGTTCAGGTTCTTATGTGCGAGTGGTCCAGTTGTTGAGGTTCTTGTGTGCGAGTGGTCCAGTTCAGGTTCTTGTGTGCGAGTGATCCAGTTTTCAGGTTCTTGTGTGCGAGTGATCCAGTTGTTGAGGTTCTTGTGTGCGAGTGATCCAGTTGTTGAGGTGTGCGAGTGATCCAGTTGTTGAGGTTCTTGCGTGCGAGTGATCCAGTTGTTGAGGTTCTTGCGTGCGAGTGATCCAGTTGTTGAGGTTCTTGTGTGCGAGTGATCCAGTTCAGGTTCTTGTGTGCGAGTGATCCAGTTCAGGTTCTTGTGTGCGAGTGATCCAGTTCAGGTTCTTGTGTGCGAGTGATCCAGTTGTTGAGGTTCTTGTGTGCGAGTGATCCAGTTGTTGAGGTTCTTGTGTGCGAGTGATCCAGTTGTTGAGGTTCTTGTGTGCGAGTGATCCAGTTGTTCAGGTTCTTGTGTGCGAGTGATCCAGTTGTTGAGGTTCTTGTGTGCGAGTGATCCAGTTCTGGTTCTTGTGTGCGAGTGATCCAGTTGTTGAGGTTCTTGTGTGCGAGTGATCCAGTTGTTGAGGTTCTTGTGTGCGAGTGATCCAGTTGTTGAGGTTCTTGTGTGCGAGTGATCCAGTTGTTGAGGTTCTTGTGTGCGAGTGATCCAGTTGTTGAGGTTCTTATGTGCGAGTGATCCAGTTGTTCAGGTTCTTGTGTGCGAGTGATCCAGTTGTTGAGGTTCTTGTGTGCGAGTGATCCAGTTCAGGTTCTTGTGTGCGAGTGATCCAGTTGTTGAGGTTCTTGTGTGCGAGTGATCCAGTTGTTGAGGTTCTTGTGTGCGAGTGATCCAGTTGTTCAGGTTCTTGTGTGCGAGTGATCCAGTTGTTCAGGTGTGTATTTACCAGTTGTCAAAGATATTTGTCAACAGACACTTGGCCTATTGTTAGTTAGTTACCATTTTGTCCTAGGCACGTGTGTGTGTGTGTGTGTGTGTGTGTGTGTGTGTGTGTGTGTGTGTGTTGTCCAGGTGGTTAGAGCGGTGTTTCACTTGCCCAGATGGTTATACAAACGCTCCACCTGTCTTCTGACTGACACACACACCTCTGACAACCATGCAACAGTATCAACCAAAACATAATTCAATTATATTCCAAAATAATTATAATCAGCAGTGTTTTTGACAATTTATTTCAAGCGTAATAATGACCGTCATCCGTAGCCGATTAATATCGGAAGCCGGAGGTTAGCGGGGTTAAATTAGTGGATAATACGAAACGTGAAGATGGGAGAGCGGGGAGGCGAGTAATGCCAGGGTAATAGTGATTAAGGAGCCCACGTTAATCTCAGTGTTTTTTGTTCCTGTGCTCGTAACTCAGGCCGGTGCTGGATCATCCCAAGTGGCGAAGAATGTGAATTCATCGCAGGATTATAGTGAGACCATCGACTAGGTGAGACCAGACCTGGTCTGAGACCGGGGTGGGGGTGAGTGATGATCTCCCACAACTATGTATGAGGAGTTACATTGTGTGAACACCAGCAGTGTGCTGCTACACTATTCTGCATAATAGTTACATAGTGGGAACACCAGCATTGTTACTTATTATATACAATAGTTACACAGTGGGAACAAACGTTGGTTATGTTTCCCTGTCACATTCCATCACACAGGATGGGTTTGATACATGAGGTAATTTATCAGCCTATGCTGGGAGACTTTAGTAGTGTCAGTCTGAGCTGGGAGACTTTAGTAGTGTCAGTCTGAGCTGGGAGACTTTAGTAGTGTCAGTCTGAGCTGGGAGACTTTAGTAGTGTCAGTCTGAGCTGGGAGACTTTAGTAGTGTCAGTCTGAGCTGGGAGACTTTAGTAGTGTCAGTCTGAGCTGGGAGACTTTAGTAGTGTCAGTCTGAGCTGGGAGACTTTAGTAGTGTCAGTCTGAGCTGGGAGACTTTAGTAGTGTCAGTCTGAGCTGGGAGACTTTAGTAGTGTCAGTCTGAGCTGGGAGACTTTAGTAGTGTCAGCCTGTCCTGGGAGACTTTAGTAGTGTCCTGGTTACCTGGAGGTTATTCCGGGGATCAACGCCCCCGCGGCCCGGTCCATGACCAGGCCTCCCGATGGATCAGGGCCTGATCAACTAGGCTGTTACTGCTGGCCGCACGCAGTCCAACGTACGAGCCACAGCCCGGCTGATCCGGCACTGACTTTAGGTATCTGTCCAGCTCTCTCTTGAAGGCAGCCAGGGGTTTATTGGCAATTCCCCTAATGCTTGATGGGAGGCTGTTAAACAGTTTTGGGCCCCGGACACTTATGGTGTTTTCCCTTAGTGTACCAATGGCGCCCCTACTTTTTATTGGGGGCATTTTGCATCGCCTGCCCAGTCTTTTACTTTCGTAGGGAGTGATTTCTGTGTGCAGATTTGGGACCATTCCTTCCAAGATTTTCCAAGTGTAGATTATGACATATCTCTCCCTCCTGCGTTCCAACGAGTACAAGTCAAGTGCTTCCAAGCGTTCCCAGTAGTTAAGGTGCTTGACAGAACTTATACGTGCAGTAAAGGATCTCTGTACACTCTCTAGATCTGCGATTTCACCTGCTTTGAATGGAGATGTTAATGTACAGCAGTATTCCAGCCTAGAGAGAACAAGTGATTTGAAAAGGATCATCATGGGCTTGGCATCTCTCGTTTTGAAAGTTCTCATTATCCATCCTATCATTTTCTTTGCACGTGCGATCGTGGCACTGTTGTGATCCTTGAAAGTGAGATCCTCAGACATTACTACTCCCAGGTCCCTTACATTATTTTTCCGCTCTATTGTATGGCCGGAGTCAGTAGTATACTCTGTTCTAGTTATTATCTTCTCCAGTTTTCCATAACGGAGTAGTTGGAATTTGTCCTCATTGAACATCATATTGTTTACCGTTGCCCGTTGGAAAACTTTGTTTATATCTTCTTGGAGATTAACCGCGTCCTCAGCAGATGACAGCCTCATGCAGATCCTAGTATCATCCGCAAAGGATGATACGGTGCTGTGGTGTATATCTCTGTTTATGTCTGATATGAGGATAAGGAATAAGATGGGGGTGAGTACTGTGCCTTGTGGAACAGAGCTCTTCACTATGGCAGCCTCCGATTTAACTCTGTTGACCACTACTCTTTGTGTTCGATTTGTTAGGAAGTTGAAGATCCATCTCCCCACTTTCCCAGTTATTCCTTTAGCACGTATTTTATGGGCTATTACGCCATGATCGCATTTGTCAAATGCTTTTGCAAAGTCTGTGTATATTACATCTGCATTCTGATTTTCTTCCAGTGCATCCAAGGCCATGTCATAGTGATCCAGTAGTTGTGAGAGGCAGGAGCGACCTGCCCTGAACCCATGTTGCCCTGGATTGTGCAGATTTTGGGAATCCAGGTGATTTGCAATCCTGCTTCTTAGCACTCTTTCAAAGATTTTTATGATGTGGGACGTCAGAGCTATTGGTCTATAGTTCTTAGCTAATGCTTTGCTGCCACCTTTATGGAGTGGGGCTATATCCGTTGTTTTAAGTGACTGTGGAATTTCACCCATGTCCAAGCTCCTCCTCCATAGTGTACTTAGGGCACGCGAGAGGGGTTTCTTGCAGTTCTTAATGAAAACAGAGTTCCACGAGTCGGAGTTAGGGTAATGTCGGAAATCTGGCATACATTTATGGAGTTTTGAGGCTCATTCATGAAGAAATCATTTGGGTCGTCGATCCTCAGACCGATTAGTGGTTCACTAAACAGAGTCGTACTGGGATTTCAATATTTCACTCATTTCCTTGTTGTCATCTGTGTAAGTCCCATCCTGTCTGAGTAAGGGCCCGATACTAGATGTGGTATTTGCCTTGTTTTTGGCATATGAAAAGAAATATTTTGAATTTCTTTCAATTTCACTAATAGCTTTAAGCTCCTCCTGCCTCTCCTGGTTCCTGTAAGAGTCATTTAGCTTAAGTTCGATAGTTTCCACTTCCCTGGTCAGCGCCTCCTTTCGTGTATCAGATGTTCTAGCACTCCTGAGGAGCTCAGTGACTCTTCGTCGTCTTCTGTAGAGGGAGCGTCTTTTTCTCTCCAGTTTACTCCTGCTCTTCTTCTTTCTTAGGGGAATATGCCTAGAACATGCTTCGGCTACCAGGAAGTTGATCCTTTCAAGGCACTGGTTTGGATCCATGTCATTTAAGACATCTTCCCAACATGTTTCGTTTAGGACATGGTTTACCTGGTCCCAGTTGATGTTCTTATTGTTGAAGTTGTATTTTGTGAAGACACCTTCACAGGTACATGCATTCTGCTGATCAGGACCCCTATGCATGTACGTCTGGACTTCGATTAGGTTGTGATCGGAATTAGTTGTTTTTGATATTCTTATGTCTCTTATCAGGTCCTCATTATTTGTGAAGATATGGTCAAGTGTGTTTTCTAGTCTTGTTGGCTCCACTATCTGCTGGCTTAAGGTGTGTTTTTCGCAGAGACTTATTAGCTCATGTGTGTGTGACCTTTCATCTGTGCTACCTCCGGGGATTGTTTCAGCTATAACATTATTTGCTACATTCTTCCATTTTGTATGCCTTAGGTTGAAATCACCAAGCAGTAAGATGTTTGGGGATGGAGCTGGAAGGTTTTCCAAACAGTAATCAATTTTCAGTAGCTGTTCCTTGAACTGTTGTGAGGTTGCATCTGGTGGCTTGTATACAACCACAATGACTAGGTTTTGGTTCTCGATCTTTATTGATAGAACTTCAACTACCTCATTTGTGGTGTTCAGCAACTCCGTGCAGATGAGGGACTCTTTGACATACAGGCCAACCCCCCCTTGTTGCCTGTTTTTTCTGTCGCATCTAAAAAGTTTGTAACCACTTATCCATATTTCACTGTCAAAGTGATCTTTTGTGTGAGTCTCTGTGACGGCTGCAAACATTGCATTAGACTCCTCTAGAAGTCCACTGATAAAAGGTATTTTGTTGTTGGTGGATGGCTTAAGGCCCTGTATATTAGCAAATATGAACGAGGTTGTATTCTGTGTTTGTTGGGGGGATTTTGTTATTGGCATCAGTAGTTGTAATTCTGGAGGGCCATGGGTGGCCACTGGCTGCGCCTCCAGTCCAGCAAGCCTCCAAGGTGGTGGACTATTTTTGTTATTTCCTTCCATTTTCTTTTTTCGTTTCCTGCTACTAAAAAATCACCTGGAGTTGGGTTGTCGTAGCTACTATTGTTTGTCTTGTGGGGTCTGTGCCTCCTGGTCCCTTTTAGATGGTATGCAGGGCACTCGATGTTGTAACACTGCTTCTGGAGGACCGAGAAGTGGCACATTTTTGGGTGAAAGAAAGTACAGGAAGAACGACACACTCCTTTTAGACAGGAGGTCGCTACATTTTTTGGGATGGTCAAAGTTGCATGTCCCATTTTTCCCCTGTTATTCCATGCTTACAGATGCCCCAAGCATAATATTTGCACAAATTCACCTTTGGTTGAGAATTGTTGGGAGGTGTGTTGTCAATTTCTGCAGGTTCTGGGACTGCACTATAATCCTCAGTATCCAAGCCAGGGCCACCCCGTCCTGGATTCCATCTACTTTCCCCAGTAGAGGAAGGAGGAGACTCTCCAACATCTGTACTGTGGGCCACGGTCTTGTGCAATGTCAGCCTGTCCTGGGAGACTTTAGTAGTGTCAGTCTGAGCTGGGAGACTTTAGTAGTGTCAGTCTGAGCTGGGAGACCTTAGTAGTGTCAGTCTGAGCTGGGAGACTTTAGTAGTGTCAGTCTGAACTGGGAGACTTTAGTAGTGTCAGTCTGAGCTGGGAGACTTTAGTAGTGTCAGTCTGAGCTGGGAGACTTTAGTAGTGTCTGCCTGTCCTGGGAGACTTTAGTAGTGTCAGTCTGTCCTGGGAGACTTTAGTAGTGTCAGTCTGAGCTGGGGGACTTTAGTAGTGTCAGTCTGAGCTGGGAGACTTTAGTAGTGTCAGTCTGAGCTGGGAGACTTTAGTAGTGTCAGTCTGAGCTGGGAGACTTTAGTAGTGTCTGGGAGACTTTAGTAGTGTCAGTCTGAGCTGGGAGACTTTAGTAGTGTCAGTCTGAGCTGGGAGACCTTAGTAGTGTCAGTCTGAGCTGGGAGACTTTAGTAGTGTCAGTCTGAACTGGGAGACTTTAGTAGTGTCAGTCTGAGCTGGGAGACTTTAGTAGTGTCTGCCTGTCGTGGGAGACTTTAGTAGTGTCAGTCTGTCCTGGGAGACTTTAGTATGTCAGTCTGAGCTGGGAGACTTTAGTAGTGTCAGTCTGAGCTGGGAGACTTTAGTAGTGTCAGCCTGTCCTGGGAGACTTTAGTAGTGTCAGCTTGTGCTGGCAGACTTCAGTAGTGTCAGCTTGATAAATTAGACACATGTGCAACTCTTGGGTATCTTTATTGAGGAAACGTTTCGCCACACAGTGGCTTCATCAGTCGATACGTAGGAGAAACTTGAAGAACAGGAGGAGAATGAGGTAATCAGTCCCTCAACCTTGAGTCGATGTGTTCAGTCCATCAATCTTGAATAGAATACGTATTCTATTCAAGATTGATGGACTGAACACATCGACTCAAGGTTGAGGGACTGATTACCTCATTCTCCTCCTGTTCTTCAAGTTTCTCCTACGTATGGACTGATGAAGCCACTGTGTGGCGAAACGTTTCCTCAATAAAGATACCCAAGAGTTGCACATGTGTCTAATTTATCAACATGTCGGTTCTCTGAACCATTCATCTACAAGTGTCAGCTTGAGCTGGCAGACTTCCATAGTGTCAGCTTGAGCTGGCAGACTTCAGTAGGTCAGTTTCATAAATTTCGTTCCAGCAGAGCTGCAGTTACTGTCACTTGGGAATTACCATTTCTCAGGCACAGGTCTATTTATGAAGACATCTTTTATCTCAGAGGGAAGTATGATGCCTATGCAACAGTGTTGACCAGAGGAATGCATGTATATATATATATATATATATATATATATATATATATATATATATATATATATATATATATATATATATATATATATATATATATATATATATATATATATACACACACACACATTTGAGTAAGTTGAGTAAGGTTAAGGTAGATTGTGGGTGCATGTGTAAGGGAGCAGCAGCAACAATAACAATAATAGCAGCAGCCTCTGCTACAGCCTTTCCCCCTCCTGCCCCCCCCCCCAGCACCACCTGCAGGTTGGTTCAGCTGGAGGAGGTCTGAAGGTCAGACGGGGTTCGCACGGACCCTCCCTCCCTGCCCATCCTCTTCGTCCAGGTGGTGATAGTAATGGCGCAAATTGTGGTTGAGGAGTGTGGCAAGTGGTGGTAGGTGTGGTTGATCATCGCAGTGGAAATTGTGGTAACTGGTGGTGGTTCTCCTCTCTCCCAGGGTCTTCACGTTCAGTTCCTTTTAGTCTCGCCTACTCATAATGCACCCCTTTCACCTTTGGGACTAGTTTGATTGATAACATTTGTACGTGTCTCTCTTCTGTCTGTATATCTATTCGTCAGCATTTCAGTTCTATTTATGTCTCTCCGTCTGCTTATGTGCGTTTGCAGGGGTCGATTCTTAGCTCCTGGCTCTCCCCCCCCCTCATCTCTCATGGATTAGTAGCACCTAGGGACCGAACATACCTACTCTTGACACTGTGTATAGTGTTTGCCTGCACTTCATCTAATGTTCCATTCACCAACCCAAGACTGAAAAAGCACTTAGTGACATGGCTGTGGTACATCTGCATCTTTAGCAGACATCTGTCTTTCCCTGTCTCCCTCTTCTGCTTCCTCTCCTCCCTGTCTCCCTCTTCTGCTTCCTCTCCTCCCTGTCTCCCTCTTCTGCTTCCTCTCCTCCCTGTCTCCCTCTTCTGCTTCCTCTCCTCTCTGTCTCCCTCTTCTGCTTCCTCTCCTCTCTGTCTCTGTCCATCTCAAATTTTAGTGGTATACAGGTAATATATTTTTATTAAAATTGGGCACATCAGCAGTGTACTGCTACACTGAGAGTTACATAGTGGGAACACCAAGCAGTGTACTGCTACACTGAGAGTTACATAGTGGGAGCACTCAGTGTGCTGCTGTACTATTCTATGTGACAGTTACATAGGTGAAACAAGATTTAGCCAGGTTTAATGCAAACTACCATCACGATGGTTGAGTTTCTTGTGTTAAATGATTGTGTTCGTCTGAGCTGGCAGACTTTAGTAGTGTCAGTCTGAGCTGGCAGACTTTAGTAGTGTCAGTCTGAGCTGGCAGACTTTAGTAGTGTCAGTCTGAGCTGGCAGACTTTAGTAGTGTCAGTCTGAGCTGGCAGACTTTAGTAGTGTCAGTCTGAGCTGGCAGACTTTAGTAGTGTCAGTCTGAGCTGGCAGACTTTAGTAGTGTCAGTCTGAGCTGGCAGACTTTAGTAGTGTCAGTCTGAGCTGGCAGACTTTAGTAGTGTCAGTCTGAGCTGGCAGACTTTAGTAGTGTCAGTCTGAGCTGGCAGACTTTAGTAGTGTCAGTCTGAGCTGACAGACTTTAGTAGTGTCAGTCTGAGCTGACAGACTTTAGTAGTGTCAGTGTGAGCTGGCAGACTTTAGTAGTGTCAGTCGGAGCTGGCAGGTCAATAAGGATGTCGTCAGCTCGAGGGCTACTTTGATGGGCATCGCTAATTTCTGGCCTGTTTGGCAGTACCTACCCTTGAAGCTGTGTATTGCGCATGCGTGTTTTGATTTAGTGTGTGCTGTCTGGTGCCCATGAAGCAGGTTTAGCAAACAGTAATTCGAGCAGCTGTTCTAGCCTCCACAGTGTAAACAATACACTGACCATCTTGACGTAGGAACGCTCACTACACCATACAAGATGAACCACCACCTTACAAGATGAACCACCTTCTTAGAAGATGAACCACCACCTTACAAGATGAACCACCACCTTACAAGATGAACCACCACCTTACAAGATGAACCACCACCTTACAAGATGAACCACCACCTTACAAGATGAACCACCACCTTACAAGATGAACCACCACCTTACAAGATGAACCACCACCTTACAAGATGAACCACCACCTTACAAGATGAACCACCATCTTACAAGATGAACCACCATCTTACAAGATGAACCACCATCTTACAAGATGAACCACCACCTTACAAGATGAACCACCACCTTACAAGATGAACCACCATCTTACATGATGAACCACCACCTTACAAGATGAACCACCACCTTACAAGATGAACCACCATCTTACAAGATGAACCACCACCTTACAAGATGAACCACTATCTTACAAGATGAACCACCATCTTACAAGATGAACCACCATCTTACAAGATGAACCACCATCTTACAAGATGAACCACCATCTTACATGATGAACCACCATCTTACAAGATGAACCACCATCTTACAAGATGAACCACCATCTTACAAGATGAACCACCATCTTACAAGATGAACCACCATCTTACAAGATGAACCACCACCTTACAAGATGAACCACCATCTTACATGATGAACCACCATCTTACATGATGAACCACCACCTTACAAGATGAACCACCATCTTACAAGATGAACCACCACCTTACAAGATGAACCACCACCTTACAAGATGAACCACCACCTTACAAGATGAACCACCATCTTACAAGATGAACCACCATCTTACAAGATGAACCACCACCTTACAAGATGAACCACCATCTTACAAGATGAACCACCATCTTACAAGATGAACCACCACCTTACAAGATGAACCACCATCTTACAAGATGAACCACCATCTTACAAGATGAACCACCACCTTACAAGATCAACCACCATCTTACAAGATGAACCACCATCTTACATGATGAACCACCACCTTACAAGATGAACCACCACCTTACAAGATGAACCACCACCTTACAAGATGAACCACCATCTTACAAGATGAACCACCATCTTACAAGATGAACCACCATCTTACAAGATGAACCACCATCTTACAAGTTGAACCACCATCTTACAAGATGAACCACCATCTTACATGATGAACCACCACCTTACAAGATGAACCACCATCTTACAAGATGAACCACCATCTTACAAGATGAACCACCACCTTACAAGATGAACCACCATCTTACAAGATGAACCACCATCTTACAAGATGAACCACCATCTTACAAGATGAACCACCATCTTACAAGATGAACCACCATCTTACAAGATGAACCACCATCTTACAAGATGAACCACCACCTTACAAGATGAACCACCATCTTACAAGATGACCCACCATCTTACAAGATGAACCACCATCTTACAAGATGAATCACCATCTTACAAGATGAACCACCACCTTACAAGATGAACCACCACCTTACAAGATGAACCACCATCTTACAAGATGACCCACCATCTTACAAGATGAACCACCATCTTACAAGATGAACCACCATCTTACAAGATGAACCACCACCTTACAAGATGAACCACCACCTTACAAGATGAACCACCATCTTACAAGATGAACCACCACCTTACAAGATGAACCACCATCTTACAAGATGAACCACCATCTTACAAGATGAACCACCACCTTACAAGATGAACCACCATCTTACAAGATGAACCACCATCTTACAAGATGAACCACCACCTTACAAGATGAACCACCACCTTACAAGATGAACCACCATCTTACAAGATGAACCACCATCTTACTGAACCACCATCTTACAAGATGAACCACCATCTTACAAGATGAACCACCATCTTACAAGATGAACCACCATTACTGAACCACCATACAAGATGAACCACCATCTTACAAGATGAACCACCACCTTACAAGATTACAAGATGAACCACCACCTTACAAGATGAACCACCACCTTACAAGATGAACCACCATCTTACAAGATGAACCACCACCTTACAAGATGAACCACCATCTTACAAGATGAACCACCACCTTACAAGATGAACCACCATCTTACAAGATGAACCACCATCTTACAAGATGAACCACCATCTTACAAGATGAACCACCACCTTACAAGATGAACCACCATCTTACAAGATGAACCACCATCTTATAAGATGAACCACCATCTTACAAGATGAACCACCACCTTACAAGATGAACCACCACCTTACAAGATGAACCACCACCTTACAAGATGAACCACCATCTTACAAGATGAACCACCACCTTACAAGATGAACCACCATCTTACAAGATGAACCACCACCTTACAAGATGAACCACCACCTTACAAGATGAACCACCACCTTACAAGATGAACCACCACCTTACAAGATGAACCACCACCTTACAAGATGAACCACCACCTTACAAGATGAACCACCACCTTACAAGATGAACCACCACCTTACAAGATGAACCACCACCTTACAAGATGAACCACCATCTTACAAGATGAACCACCATCTTACAAGATGAACCACCATCTTACAAGATGAACCACCACCTTACAAGATGAACCACCATCTTACAAGATGAACCACCATCTTACAAGATGAACCACCATCTTACAAGATGAACCACCACCTTACAAGATGAACCACCATCTTACAAGATGAATCACCACCTTACAAGATGAACCACCACCTTACAAGATGAACCACCACCTTACAAGATGAACCACCATCCTTACAAGATGAACCACCATCTTACAAGATTACAAGATGAACCACCATCTTACAAGATGAACCACCACAAGATGAACCACCACCTACAAGATGAACCACCATCTTACAAGATTTACAAGATGAACCACCAACTTACAAGATGAACCACCATCTTACAAGATGAACCACCACCTTACAAGATGAACCACCATCTTACAAGATGAACCACCACCTTACAAGATGAACCACCATCTTACAAGATGAACCACCATCTTACAAGATGAACCACCACCTTACAAGATGAACCACCATAAGATGAACCTTACAAGATGAACCACCACCTTACAAGATGAACCACCATCTTACAAGATGAACCACCATCTTACAAGATGAACCACCATCTTACAAGATGAACCACCACCTTATAAGATGAACCACCACCTTACAAGATGAACCACCACCTTACAAGATGAACCACCACCTTACAAGATGAACCACCATCTTACAAGATGAACCACCATCTTACAAGATGAACCACCATCTTACAAGATGAACCACCATCTTACAAGATGAACCACCACCTTACAAGATGAACCACCACCTTATAAGATGAACCACCATCTTACAAGATGAACCACCATCTTACAAGATGAACCACCACCTTACAAGATGAACCACCACCTTACAAGATGAACCACCACCTTACAAGATGAACCACCATCTTACAAGATGAACCACCATCTTACAAGATGAACCACCATCTTACAAGATGAACCACCATCTTACAAGATGAACCACCATCTTACAAGATGAACCTCCACCTTACAAGATGAACCACCATCTTATAAGATGAACCACCATCTTTACAAGGTTAACTACAGTAGTGTGCATATTAATTGGGACAGTGATGAAATCAGATATTTATTTGGAAAATAATGTTGATTTGAATAATAGAGAGCAATGATATGACAGATAATTGAATAAGGGATATGACTACGTTTTTCTTTTATAAGAATTTCTATACGCATTGGCATACAATTGACCAATGTTGAAAACATTTTGACAAGTTCGTCGTGGTATCAGGTCCTAATAGCAGCAACAGTTAGCTTCTCCATAGTTGAACAGTGCTGTTTCGCGATTTTGCATTTAGTTATTGCCCATAGATTCTCAGTTGGGTTGAAGTCTGGAGATTTTCCAGGCCAGTCTAGAATGCTTAGCCCACTCTATTTGGAAAATGTCAGCATTTTCCTGGAAGCGTGGCGTGGAGCAAGATCCTGTTGGAAAATGCTTTCTCCACCATGAAAGGTTTATCCACATTGGAAAGCAAATGAGTTTTCAGGATTGCCTTGTATCTGTCACTTTCCATCGTTCTCTCACAATAACAAGCCGTCCAGGGCTTTTAAGAGTAAAACTACCCCAAAACATCTTAGGTTGGTGCTTTGGCGCTTGATGATGTGTCCATTCCAAAGAAGTTGGCCTTTGCTCCGTCTCGCTGCCACTGATCTGTGCCCATGCACTTCAAAATGCGCCAAAATTGAAAATATAACTTATGTCCATTCATCTGTTGTTCATTCCTTAATGATCGAGTGCCCACCACAGTCGTTTTTTCTTCATAGCAGTAGTCCGTAATTGTTTTTTTTTTTCCGACTTTCTGGCAGTTCTGCCAACTTCAAGGAGCCTTCGTTGAACATCAACATTTATATCTGGTGAAGCCAAATATCTCTGTACATCTTCTAGTGTTCTTGGAATCCTTTACAATATTTCTTATGATAACCTTGTCATCATGAGGTGTTGTCTTGCGTTTTCCTCCACATCTTCCTGGACACAGCCCTTCACAATTACCAGCGTCGTCAGCTCTCTTCAGAATCTGACCAACAATTGGCTTTACTTGGCTCAATTTTTTGGCGATCTGTCTGATACTCAGATAAGCATGTTTCTAAAAGCTGCAATACTTGCAGGCTTCCTAGGTATAACATCCATCATGAATTTCAGTAATAATCATGAATTGAAGGGGAGACTTTGGCGAAACCACATTCACCTACGAAGCACGCTTGCAGGAATAGCTTCACAGAACAACAGCTGTTGCAGCACTGACGAGAGTCACAGGGTAACACCACAGCTGAATGGTTGCCAGAAGAAAAGAGCCCAAAATACATTAATTAAACAGAAAATTAAGACATGAGATAATCACAAAGTTTACTCCTGTCCCAGGTAATTTGCACACTACTGTACTATCTTAAAATACTTGCTCTACTGAACCAGTAGATGGGTAAAGGGTGAATGATTACCCATGGCCGGACTCAGGGAGTAGAATGACTCTCCAAACTCATTAGGGGGTATATCAAAGGTATATCCACTCTGAGACTTTCATAAATTATTTTTGGTATTTGAGAATTTTCTTGATTGTTCTTAAGGTATCGAGAATTTTCATGGCTTGTGAGAGAGAGAGAGTGTGAGTATGATTGTGAGTGTGTGTGTGTGTGTGTGTGTGTGTGTATGTGTGGTTGTGTTGCTACGTGTTGGAGAGATGCTGAAGAAGTCATTAAGCAGCTCCGAAATTGAGATAAACGAGAAGAAAAAGAAGAGAAGGTGGATGATGTTTACGGTGAAGGTAATTACCCAGGCCTTACCTGGCGTCCTGACTCACCTGTCAGTAAGCTGAGTGAGGTGGCCGTGGCCGCGGGAGATGGCAGGGACTCTGGTGTCTGAAATGTAGGTGTGTGTGTGTGTGTGTGTGTGTGTGTGTGTGTGTGTGTGTGTGTGTGTGTGTGTGTGTGTGTGTGTGTGGATGGTGGTGGGTGGTTGTGTGGCTGGTGGTGTGTGGTTGTGTGTGTGTGTGTGTGTGTGTGTGTGTGTGTGTGTGTGTGTGTGTGTGTGTGTGTGTGTGTGTGCGCGCGCGCGCGGAGGGGGGGGTTGTATGTAGGTATATGTGGGTGTGTGGGGTGGGTGAAGTGCTTGGTGTGGATGATAAAGTTAGAGGTTAGTCTGCCAATAAACCCCTGGCTGCCTTCAAGAGAGCTGGACAGATACCTAAAGTCAGTGCCGGATCAGCCGGGCTGTGGCTCGTACGTCGGACTGCGTGCGGCCAGCAGTAACGGCCTAGTTGATCAGGCCCTGATCCATCGGGAGGCCTGGTCATGGACCGGGCCGCGGGGGCGTTGATCCCCAGAATAACCTCCAGGTAACCTCCCAGGGAAAGGTGGGTGATCAGTGATGGTTGAGGCTAGAGGTCATCATAGCCACAACACTGTGTTTAGGATAACCCACTCTCACTCTCCTATACACTCTTCAATTTCTCCGCCCTCTTCCCTACCTTGAAGACAAATTCCAACTACTCCGTTATGGAAAACTGGAGGAGATAATTAGAACTGAGTGTACTACAAACTCTGATCATACAGTAGAGCGCGAAAAAAATATGAGGGACCTGGGAGTGGTAACGTCTGAGGATCTCACTTTCAAGGACCACAACAGTGCCGCGATCACAAGTGCAAAGAAAATGATAGAATGGATAATGAGAACGTTCAAAACAGATGCCAAGCCAATGATGATCCTTTTCAAATCACTTGTTTTCTCTAGGCTGGAATACTGCTGTACATTAACATCTCCATTCAAGGCAGGTGAAATTCCAGATCTAGAGTGTAGAGAGAACTGCACATATAAGTTCCATCAAACACCTCAACTACTGGGAACCCTTGGAAGCACTTGACTTGTACTCGCTGGAGCGCAGGCGAGAGATGTATATCATAATCTACACTTGGAAAATCCTAGGAGTGGTCCTGAATCTGCACACAGAAATCACTCCCTACGAAAGTAAAAGACTGGGCAGGCTGTCCAAAATACCTCCAATGAAAAGTAGGGTCGTCATTGGTACACTAAGAGAAAACACCATAAGTGTCCGGGGCCCAAGACTGTTCAACAGCCTTCCACCATGCATAAGGGGAATTACCAATAGGCCTCTGGCTGCCTTCAAGAGGGAGCTGGACAGATACTTAGTCGGTGTCGGATCAGCCGGGCTGTGGTTCGTACGTTGGAATACGTGCGACCAGCACGTGCGATCAGGCCCTGATCCACTGGGAAGTCTGGTCGTGGACCGGGGCGTTGATCCCCGGACTACCCTCCAGGTAGATTCCCGGTAGACCTTGTGTTACTCGTCGTTCTTTCTACTCCCATTTTCCTCAGCCAATCATGTGAGAAGCAGCAGTTATTTTCATTTGCCTGTAGTTGATTCCAGGGGTCATCGCCCCCGTGGCCCGGCTCCATACCAGTCTTCTTGGTTAGGTTTGACTGGACCTGCCTAGTTTGGGCCAGTAAGCTTACTGCTGTGCTCTCCCATTCTTATGTCCTTATGTTGATGGTCTCATCAGTCAGGCTGTGAGTGCTAGCAACTGGAACTTTAAAATAAAGAGATCACAAACTGATTTAGAAACTTGGCAAGCATCGTCTTGAAGACAGCCAGGGGGTGGTGTCTGTAGGTCTGTGTAGCTGGGACCGTTGGTGTTACTAGCTGTTTGTGTCTCCATACTCGCTTTCTCCTGTTTCATACTCGTGATACACCTTCCACCTGGCCTGCCTGATATACCACCTGGCCTGCCTGATATACCACCTGGCCTGACTGATATACCACCTGGCCTGACTGATATACCACCTGGCCTACCTGATATACCACCTGGCCTGCCTGATATACCACCTGGCCTCCCTACTATCCCTTAATATTCCTCCATTCATCTACACCTTGTATTCCTCATATAATCTTTCCAAGTGGTACTCAACGCTAGTTTCTTACTGCTTTCATTGTTTACATTCTTTTTCTTTAATCCCTATGGGTTTAGCGCTCCTCCATGATTATAATAATCTGCCAGACACGACGTCAAATATCACGACCTTTATACTGATTGTGCGTGTGTGTGTTTTGGGTGGGTTAGTAGTGGGAGGATGGTGATTTGTGGTAGGCTGGTTGTGGTAGGCTGGTTGTGGTAGGATGGTTGTGGTAGGATGGTTGTGGTAGGCTGGTTGTGGTAGGCTGGTTGTGGTAGGCTGGTTGTGGTAGGATGGTTGTGGTAGGATGGTTGTGGTAGGCTGGTTGTGGTAGGCTGGTTGTGGTAGGCTGGTTGTGGTAGGATGGTTGTGGTAGGATGGTTGTGGTAGGATGGTGGTGTGTGGTCACTCGGAGGGAAGGGGACCCGAGTGGGGGTTGAGAGAGATAGATAGCATGCATGGGAAACAGCAGAAAATCCTTAGTCTGTATCGAGGTCTACCTGAAGTGTATTCCGGGGATCAACGCCCCCTTGGCCCGGCCCATGACCAGGCCTCCTGGTGGATCAGAGCCTGATTAACGAGGCTGTTACTGCTGGCCGCACGTAGTCCAACGGACGAACCACAGCCGGGCTGATCCGGCACTGACTTTAGGTATCTGTCCAGCTCCCTCTTGAAGACAACCAGGGGCCTATTGGTAATTTCCCTCATGGCTGGTGGGAGGCTGTTGAACAGTCTTGGGCCCCGGATACTTATTGTTTTCTCTTTGTGTACCAATGGTGCCCCTACTTTTCACTGGGGGTATGTTGCATCGCCTGCCAAGTCTTTTGCTTTCGTAGGAAGTGATTTCTATGTGCAGATTAAGGACCAGTCCCTCCAGGATCTTCCAGATGTAGATTATGATGCATCTCACTCGCCTGCGCTCCAATGAGTACAAGTCAAGTGCTTCCAGTAGTTAAGGTGTTTGATGGAACTTGAATGTGCAGTTATCTTTTGGGAAAACTAGAATCAAACTACACTCACTATGATATTTGTCCTTTAGTTCTTTGAATAGAAAAGCGAAAGGCTCTCACACTGTTGTCAGGTGTGAAAACTGAGGAAGCACTTCTTTTTTTTCACACGGCAGCCTCCCACCGAAGTAGTGACAAAATGCTACCTGTTCCACAACTACTGAAAAACAAAGGAACTCGCTTGTCAGAAGACACACAAGCTCCACCACCACGACAATAAAACATGCAGGAAAAAAATCGCATTGTGTCCCCTAGTGAGCAAATATGTATAGAGAACATAAATAATTAAGAATGAATGAAAAACTGCCCAAGTATGTGTGTCAGTGGAGTCAGAGAGCAGCAGCTGGAGTCCACAACGACTAGTATGTTGGTGGAGACTCGCTGACCATTGTTCACTACTGTGAACTGAATAAGTGTTAAAGAATACAAAGGCACAATACCGTGACTGGATCAGTACACAGAGAACCACACGTGAGAGACTGAAACATAACTTTCGGTTCGACTTGGAACATTAGGTAGTCACAAGTTTGTCTTCTACTTGCGGGTTGTGTGTGTGTTGAGTTAGTGGTAATCCAGCAGAAACAAGAATGTCGGCAGCAGGATGTTCTTCACGGTGAAGCTGTGTTGTAGTGACTCTTCTCCAGTCATGTTGTACATGTATGGTATACAAATACAGTACCGACAAGAGGAAGAATTACACATGTGCAACCTCTGGGTATCTTTATTGTAGACGTTTCGCCATCCACTGGCTTTATCAATACAAATTTAAGGACATAATGGGAAGACAACTATATACAAAAGATTAGGTAATCAGTCCCTCAGCCTTTGAGTTGGTGAAGAGCACAATAGTCTTGAAGAATCTGAAACACAGGCATGAAGATTGGCGATTATATACTGGCATCAAGTGAATTCTATTGTCTTCCAATTATGTCTTTGAATTTGTATTGATAAATCCACTGGATGGCGAAACGTCTACAATAATGATACCCAGATGTTGGACATGTCTAATTCTTCACCTCCAGTCACTCCAGCACTACCACAGGACAGTCTAAGACTCCTCACATCTTACATGTCTTAGCTGCACTGAAAAGGAGAACCACAATGAACTGGATAGTCAACTGCGTTTATATGCAAGGAAACGAAATTGCAGATGTTTCTGCAACATTAAAAGCAATAGAGGAACACGTGCTCCTCTCTGCACCAGACCAGGTACTTGTTAATGGTTGTGTCAGTTATCACTGCAGCCACCCGCTCTCTCACTCCTTATTACTGTACTCTCTGGAGATTCATCACAATACTCGTTCATGTGCTATAGCACCTTAATCACAGATTGGAAAAATACACAGATGCAGTATAATGCGATCCTTTACTGGCTGCGTTTCCCTCACACAGTGGCCTTGATCGAGTCACAGACAGATCTGCCTGGGCGAAAAGTAGTCTGTAAAGGTCGCATTATACTGCATTTGTGTGATTTTCCATCGTGTCGGTATTTTATACGATTTATCTCCACTTTGATCACAAATGTTGAAAATTTTCATTTGTAAATATTACATGATCTTGCCTGCCCTTTCCCTTATCCACAATTACGTCATAAGAACATAAGAGGAACAGTGCAACAGGCCTATTGGTCCATGCGAGGCAGGTCCAACCCAAGTCGTGAGAGGCTGGAGCGTCCTGTTCCAACCTCATGTTGTCCGGAGCTGTGCAAGTGTTGCAGTTACACGTGTTTACCCAAGAGATGCTTGTTCTCTCCAGGCTGGTATACTGCTGTGTACTAACCGCTCTCTTTTCGAGGCAAGCGAGATTGTTTGGCTGGTAAACGTATTAGAAATTTCCTCACGCTCGTGTACATTGTCAAGCATCAGAACTACTGGGAACGCTTGACGACCCTTCATCTGTTTTCTTTAGAACGTAGGCAAGAGAGGTACATAATAATTTACACCTAGAAAATCCTGAGGGACTGCCCCCAAACCTGAACACTAAAATCAAGATAACTTGGCAGACGGTGCAGAGAACTTCCAGTAAAAAGCAGGGGCGCGACGAGTACACTAAGAGAGCTGGACGAGTGTCAGAGGTCCACGACTCTTCTACGCTCTTCCTCTATGCATACGGGGAATTATTAACAAACATCTGTCTGTCTTTAGGTTTCTAAGTTGGGCCACTTGCGACTATCAGTAACAACCTGCTTGATCAGGTCAGTGCCCCCGCGGCCCAGTCTGAGACCGGGCCGCGGGGGCATTGACCACTTTCAAAGGATTCTCATAATGAGTAACGTCAGTGTTACTGGTCTGTGAGTAATTTACTTTCATCTTTTGAGAAGTGGAACAATTTTTTGTTAGTTTCTTGGCTGACGTTCCAGTCTCAATTTAGTATTTATAAAATAATGCAGTATCAATTATTTTTCTGTCTTTGTTGTTATGAATGTCAAGTTGTAAGAGTGGATGACTGCACAGTTCAGTGGGGTGAGAGACCCGTTAGAAATGCTGTCAGAATTTGGTGTTTCAGTCATGAATGATTTATGTGGGTTGTCAGTCTTAGCGTGTTTAGTGATTCAGTACCGAGTCGTACTATGTATAAAATATTCAGCTAATGTCTTTGTCATCAATGAAAGTTGGATTCCCTCTCTGTAAGGCACAATGTATTTTGCATGTCGTGATCATCTCTTCCTTGTTTCTTGTGTTGTTACAGTTCATATAACAGGTCTTGTATAACATTTGCCAAAGATCTGGCACCTTCGGGTTTTCTCTAGTTTACTTCGAGTTGTATCACTGAGTTGTTTGCTGGGGTCGAGATGCAGCTGCTGGTCTCTCCCCCCTAGACTACTATGATCGACATTATTGATTTCTGTTCTCTTGAGCCTTATCATATTAACCCTTGACGCTGTGTGTTGAGTTTACCTCCACCACTGATACCTCATCCAAGTCACTCCACTTGTCAACCACCCTAAGACAAAAAATACTTCCTTACATCCCTATGACTTGCCTAAGTTTCTAACTTCCCCCTGTGTCCCCTTGATCATTATCGTAATTCAAATAATTTGTCTCTCTCTACCCTGTCTATCCCTCTTAGAATTTGTATATGTTGTAATGTCTCCCCTTGTTCTCTTCATCAAGGTCCTCGGGTTTAGTTCCTCAAACTCTCATCGTATATATCCGTTCTATTACTACTATGGTTGCAAACCTTTGCATCTTTTCAAGTTTCTGCACAGGCTTTGTCAGGTGTGGGCTCCATGCTGGGACTGCTTACTCGTTGATTTACCTAATATATGTCAGATATATGGTTTTGATGGATTCTTTATTAAAGTTTGTGAGGTTAGCTAATAGATATACAAGGCCTGGTCATGGACCGAGCCCAGGGGGCGTTGATCTCCGGAATACCTTCCAGGTATACTCTTCCAGGCATGCCACTGCCATACTGTTTATTTGAAATTTTGGCGATATGTTAGTTATGTTTACCCCAAGGTCTTTTCACTCTGATATTTGCAGCCTCTCTCCGCCCATGTTATATACTATGTAAGCGCTGCCCTCACCTCCAGTTCACATTTATTCAGGATGCACTCGAGAAGCCACTTATTAGACCATATTTATAGTCCATTAAGGTGTTCTTGAAGTCTCTCACTGTCCTCTCATGTTCTTCTCATTAATTTTATATTATTTGCAAACAAGAGACACAGAGGACTCAGTGTCCTGTGGTAGGTCGTAAACGAATGTTAGGGAAAGTAGTGGTGCTGGTACTGATCCTTACGAAATCTCATTCGTTACTCTCCCATCTTAATATCTCATCCCTTACTGTCATCTCATCCCTTACTGTTACCCTCTGCCTTCTGACAATCTGGTACTCCACCTTCCCTATTCTAATTTCTGGGCTAATCTTTGTTATGGTACTGTATCAGAATCTCTCCTGAGGTCCAAGAAGATACGCTCCACCCAGTCATCTGTTTCTTCCTCTATCTTTGTGACTTTCTTACTGAACTCTAGCATATTTGCAGGACAGGAATTTCCGTCTCTGAATCCATACTGGTTTTCCGTAAAGAATCTTAGTCTCTTCAAGTTCTCTAATATCTTTTTGCCTTTTTATCTTCTCAAAAAAATAGTCAGAACGCTTCTTAAAAAAACACTGTCCTGTAGTCCAGTGTCTCTTATCTATCCCTCTTTTTATATATATGGGGGATCACATTTGCCTTTTTTTTTTTAATTTTCTGGCACTTGTCCTGATTGGAAATATTGGTTGTATATCTTTGCACTTGGCCGACACTGGTTCTGCTCCTCTCAGAACCTGGAGATTACCTGGAGAGAGTTCCGGGGGTCAACGCCCCCGCAGCCCGGTCTGTGACCAGGCCTCCTGGTGGATCAGAGCCTGATCAACCAGGCTGTTACTGCTGGCTGCACGCAATCCAACGTACGAGCCACAGCCCGGCTGGTCAGGTACCGACTTTAGGTGCTTGTCCAGTGCCAGCTTGAAGACATCCAGTGGTCTATTGGTAATCCCCCTTATGTATGCTGGGAGGCAGTTGAACAGTTTCGGGCCCCTGACACTTATTGTATTGTCTTAACGTGCTAGTGACACCCCTGCTTTTCATTGGGGGGATGTTGCATCGTCTGCCGAGTCTTTTGCTTTCGTTGTGAGTGAAAGGGAAAAAATTATCTGATCTCATTACTTTTGTTACATCAAGTTCACTTAGTAGTTTTGTAACTTTTGTTGTGTGTGTGTGTGTGTGTGTGTGTGTGTGTGTGTGTGTGTGTGTGTGTGTGTGTGTGTGTGTGTGTGTGTGTGTGTTTGTGTGTTTGTACTCGCCTAATTGTGGTTGCAGGGGTCGATTCATAGATCCTGTGCGTGCGTGTGTGTGTGTGTGTGTGTGTGTGTGTGTGTGTGTGTGTGTGTGTGTGTGTGTTGCTGCCACACTGCCAGCTTGAGGAACAAAACAAGGCTGTGACGCCCTTAATGAGATAAGCTTATCCCTGATGCCTTGCCCTGGTGCAGGCTGATGCTGGGTGGGGTCACAGTGACCTCTTGCCCTCCTCGCATTCATTTCTCTCTCTCTCTCTCTCTCTCTCTCTCTCTCTCTCTCTCTCTCTCTCTCTCTCTCTCTCTCTCTCGGCCATTACCCGACAGGCCCAGGTCTCTCCCTATCAGATAGGGAAAGATCGGGGATAGGAAGCATAGGCACTACTGTGGTGCTCATGCTAACCTTCCTGTGGTGTATAAATATACCTAGTTGGATGAATCTTATTGTAGCTACCTGGGCCAGTGGCTAACGCGTCCGTCTGGAGCTTTACGACTTTCTGACCGCGGGTTCAAGCCCCGCCCGTGGTATGGTTTATAAGAATAATTACCAACAGCCTCCTAGCTGTCTTCGAGAGGAAACTTAAAAGTTCGTCATTATCATTTCCTGATCAACCTGGCTGTGGTACCTTCCTGTAGATCATCCTTGATCAACCAGGCTGTGGTACCTGCATCGTATTTTGAGCTTCCTAAGTGTTGTTGATTCTAAGTAGGAGAATAGCCCCTCTCCTTCCTCTCCCGCGGCCTGGGTCCACAGACCTTTCTGTACGATGTTTACGGGGACTAACTCCCTCAGACCCCGGTCTCAGACCAGGCCTCAGTGTTAACAGCTTGATCAGTTAGGCTGTTGAACGCTTATTCTTGAAGTAGGCTAGTTCGTGTCTCCGTTTATTAACCTCTAGAAACCAGTCACAGGTGTGTCACAGGTGTGTCACAGGTGTGTCAGGTGTGTCACAGGTGTGTCAGGTGTGTCACAGGTGTGTCAGGTGTCACAGGTGTGTCAGGTGTGCACCTGTAAATAACTCGGTTTAACTGGTATTTAATAAAGAAGGTTTTGTTCCCATATTTATTAACGTACATTCTGTTAGGTAAAAAGACACAAGTGCAACTAATATGACAATTTATTGTAGCAACGTTTCGCTCTCCAGGAGCTTTTTCAGGGTAATATGTTGTCGGTAATTCTACTGTTGCTAAATAGTCCAAGTCGGACCGAAACGTCGTGCTAAGCTGCTCTTTTCTATGTGCGGGTTATCTGTGTGTTGTTCCAGTCACGGTATTGTGCCTTTTTTTGTTAGAAATTAGAAATTTTCATTTATTATTATTATTATTATTATTATTATTATTAATGTAACATACGTATAAGGAAAGTATTAATTTTACTGTTGTTGTTTTGCTTTGAGAATTATATTTGTGTACTTGGATTATATTAGTGTGACCCGAGGTACGAAAAACAAAAGTTACGCACTCTGTCTTCTTCAGGTCATACGGGAGCCTTTTTTTTTTTTTTTTTTTTTATCTCCAACACATTTGATGCTCAATAGAAGGTGTACAAACTTCGCACGTCGGGAAAAAAGTTTGCAAGTGTTGACTTAGGGAGTGTGGGTAGTTGTGTACCCCCCCTTCCCCCAGGAGGGGGTGCACGTTACAATGGTGCTTGGCGTCCCCCCATCAAATACTCATCTTAATTACTAAGAGAGAACGGCGAGTCTGGCTTCAGCGGCAAACATTAACATCTGTTTAAAAATCTCTCTCTCCCCTCCCTCCCACTCTACATGTCATTAGTAAAAGTTCAGTTGTTGTAGCTGTGTAGAACATTGTTGTGAGCGCCGCCACCAGCTGCTGTCTACCTGCCAACCCTGGAAAAGCGAAACTTAATATTTCATACACCTGTGAAGGCTGGGATGTATCGGTGACTTGAAGTAAAAGTGAGGTGGAGAGTCCCGGAGGATCAGACACCACTGACAGCGGAGTTAAATCCTTCACGGAGAACGTCATTTGCATCGGCAGCACGTTGTCAGCCACATTATTGTTGGGTTGAGGGGTGTTATATGTGGGATTGTGTGGCTGCTGCGGGAGAGAGATACAGATGCAAGCAGCATTAGGAAATAGTGGGGGGATGTGAGCCATATTAATGTGATTAATGACGCCACTCAGAGCTCGTGACAGATCTTTCTTACATTCTGGCGCCAACATGCCTTCCACTCCATCATGGAGGATATTTCTCATGTGATTATTACTACATGTTATATTAAGATGCATCACCGTAAGATGCTCGTATGAATGTATATACGTGGCATAAGGTAAGAAAGATGCGCGTATGAATGTACATTTATATTGACCTTTGGTATACCTTTGATAGAGTCCGAGAGTTTTGCGAAGTATTGGGTGCATATTTCAATAGCAGGTAAGGACTAGAAGATACAGATCCCACAAACCTTGGGAAACAAACCATAGTAGTTGCAACTACTCAACAGAGATTTTTTAGCGCCAGAGAGCGGACAAAATTGACAGGAAATGACAGAAATACTCCATCTCGGAGCCTTGTTGGAGTGGAGGCACAGTCAGTGGCCCACACTCCAGAACAACAACAACGACATTACTACCAACAAATAAAGCCTCCAACAAACAAGTAATATGACGTCATTTGTATTTGAAAATAAATAAGTGCGTCATTGTATAATAGCACTCAAAATGCATGCTAAAGGAGTATTGGGAAAATGGGTAGATGGATCTTTAACTTTTTAACCAACATAACACGAAGAGTAATTGTAAACAGAGTTAAGTCATAGGTGGCCATAGTGAACAGCTCTGTTCCACAAGGTACAGTACTCGACCCCCAGCCTGTTCCTCATCCTCATACCTGACATAGACGAAGATGTAAACGATAGCACTGCGATAATATAATTGCATGAGTGTGATCCACTGAGGACACTGCAAACCTCCAAACGAATATAAACCAAGTCTTCCAGTGGGCCACAGTAAACAGTATGAAGTTCGTTGAGGACAAATTTCACTTACTCCGCCATGGAAAAAGTTAGGAAATAAAAACTATATCAGAATATAAAGCAAATTCTAACCACATGTTAGATTGGAAAACTGATGTGGAGGAGTTAGGAGTGATAATGTCAGATAATCTCACTTTCAAAGATCACAACAGTGTGTGCACCACATCTGCCAGGAAAACGATAAGATGGATAATAAAAAACCTTCAAAACAGTGAATGCCAAGCCAAAGATTTTAAGTCGTTTTCTGTAGACTGGAACACTTCAGGTGAAGTTGCAGATCTAGAGACTGTGCGTCTAGGTACAGTCAAGCACCTCACTTACTGGGAAGGTTTGAAGTACCTTGACCTGTACTCCTTGGAACGCAGACGAGAAAGATATATCATAATTTACATCTGGAAACTCTTGGAGGGACTAGTCCTAAAATTGCACATGGAAATCACTCCCTACGAAGACAAAAGACTGGGAAGCAGTAACAGCCTGGTTGATCAGGCCCTGATCCACCAGGAGGCCTGATCGTGGACCGGGCCGCGGGGGCGTTGATCCCCGGAGTACCCTCCAGGTAGGCGGCGCAACATCCCCCGTAATGAAAAGCAGGGGTCCCGCGAGTACACTAAAAGATAACACAATAAATGTCAGGGGTCCAAGATTGTTCAACAGCCTCCCAGCATACATAAAGGAGATTACCAATAGACTCCTGGTTGTTGTCGAGAGGGAGCTGGACAGGCACCTAAAGTTAGTGTCTGACCATCCGGGCTGTGGTTCATACGTTGGATTGCGTGCGGCCAGCAGTAACAGCCTAGTGGATCAGGCCCTGATCCACCGTGATGCCTGGTGATGGAGTGGACCGCGGGGAACTTGGCCCCCCGGAACACCCTCCAGGTAATGTACCACTTTCCTCCATGTTGAAAACTTTCAGGCGGTAGCCCAGAAAGTTGACGCAGGTAGAGAACAGTAATGTGTGGCTGTCACGTAGATGACAGATACATAGTTGCTACATCAATAATTAGAGATGTGGGGAATAGTCAGGTAAAATGTGTACATTGATACTCGGTATATGGAAACTGCATCTCTCTCTCTCTCTCTCTCTCTCTCTCTCTCTCTCTCTCTCTCTCTCTCTCTCTCTCTCTCTCTCTCTCTCTCTCGGCAGCATTTTTCAGGGGTATTATCAAGTATTTAATACAGCCTGGTAGGGTCTCTTATTGTATTATATACATACACTAGGCTTGTCCTGCTGACTGCTGTTGTATGAACCTACCTGGAGAGTTCTGGGGCTTCACTTTGGCATATTCTGCTTTATATATTTTTTCCTCGTTTTTCGTATATTCTATTTTATGTATATACCTTTTTCGTATACTACCTCCCTTATTTTATCCCGTTTTTTATATTGTCATATACAATGTTCTTTATTTAATGACTATTCTGGTACGCTTGTAATGTTTTTCCTAAAATTATCATCCTATTTCAAAATTATTATTATTGTTATTATGGCAGCATTAGATAAGTCACCCTTATCAGTAATAGGTTATTAGCGTATTATATACCATGAATGGCAGTGTTGATCCTGGAGTAAATATCCTCTCTGATATATATAATCTGTTGACTCCATATCAACATGGCAAATATTATGGCATACAGGAAGCCAAACAGAGGATGGATGACCTTAAATAGAAGAGGAGGAAGAGGAGAGGAGGAAGATTTAGGATTAGGAGGAGCAAGAGGAGGATAGGCTAATTGACTCTTCATGTTTAGTTTTATTATTATTATTATTATTATTATTATTATTATTATTATTATCTATTATTATTATTATTATTCAAAAATGCTAGGAAAAGATAATATGCCTTTGTAAGTTCAAATATTTGAATAAATGATTTAGAACTCCGACAAGTTGATAAATAAGACACCTGGAATCCCAAAATCTGCACAATCCAGGGCAACATGGGTTCAGGGCAGGTCGCTCCTGCCTCTCACAACTACTGGATCACTATGACATGGCCTTGGATGCACTGGAAGAAAATCAGAATGCAGATGTAATATACACAGACTTTGCAAAAGCATTTGACAGATGCGATCATGGCGTAATAGCCCATAAAATACGTGCTAAAGGAATAACTGGGAAAGTGGGGAGGTGGATCTTCAACTTCCTAACAAATCGAACACAGAGTAGTGGTCAACAGAGTTAAATCGGAAGCTGCCATAGTGAAGAGCTCTGTTCCACAAGGCACAGTACTCGCCCTCATCTTATTCCTTATGCTCATATCAGACATAGACAGAGATAAACACCACAGCACCGTATCATCCTTTGCGGATGATACTAGGATCTGCATGAGGCTGTCATCTGCTGAGGACGCGGTTAACCTCCAAGAAGATATAAACAAAGTTTTCCAGTGGGCAACGGTAAACAATATGATGTTCAATGAGGACAAATTCCAACTACTACGTTATGGAAAACTGGAGGAGATAATAACTAGAACAGAGTATACTACTGACTCCGGCCATACAATAAAGCGGAAAAATAATGTAAGGGACCTGGGAGTAGTAATGTCTGAGGATCTCACTTTCAAGGATCACAACAGTGCACGTGCAAAGAAAATGATAGGATGGATAATGAGAACTTTCAAAACGAGAGATGCCAAGCCAATGATGATCCTTTTCAAATCACTTGTTCTCTCTAGGCTGGAATACTGCTGTACATTAACATCTCCATTCAAAGCAGGTGAAATCGCAGATCTAGAGAGTGGACAGAGATCCTTTACTGCACGTATAAGTTCTGTCAAGCACCTTAACTACTGGGAACGCTTGGAAGCACTTGACTTGTACTCGTTGGAACGCAGGAGGGAGAGATATATCATAATCTACACTTGGAAAATCTTGGAAGGAATGGTCCCAAATCTGCACACAGAAATCACTCCCTACGAAAGTAAAAGACTGGGCAGGCGATGCAGAGTGCCCCCAATGAAAAGTAGGGGCGCCATTGGTACACTAAAGGAAAACACCATAAGTGTCCGGGGCCCAAGACTGTTCAACAGCCTCCCACCAAGCATAAGGGGAATTACCAATAAACCAAGAGAGAGCTGGACAGATACCTGAAGTCAGTGCCGGATCAGCCGGGTGTGGCTCGTACGTTGGACTGCGTGCGGCCAGCAGTAACAGCCTAGTTGATCAGGCCCTGATCCATCGGGAGGCCTGGTCATGGACCGGGCCGCGGGGGCGTTGATCCCCGGAATAACCTCCAGGTAACCTGTGCAGCATTTAGGTATCTTCTGGAAACGTTTCACCAGCCAGTGACTTCTTCATTGGACTGTAGAAGCCACTGACTGGCGAAACGTTAACAGAATAAAGACACCCAAACATTGCACTAGTGTCTCATTAATCAAATATATTTATGTAGCAGATACAGGAGTGCTTATACATGGTTTTTCCCCTCACTCGGCATTATGTATGTGTCTTACATCGTGTAAAACAGTACGTAAATCACTTAACGAAGCATTGGCAAGACAGCATTGAGAATGACAGTAGTGAACCCTGCCTGACGTCACCAGGGAGCGCAATGGCCTCCAGTTTGAGATTAAATCTCACAAGAGCGAGGATTCCTGTGAGATTTGCGGCCTGAATACTCTCCTCCTCCTCTCCTTGACAACGCTTTTCATACTCGTTAGTGTCTTTGTCTAGGGAAACAAATGCAGGTAACAACGCTTCGTGCTTTGTGGTCGTGGTTTTGAGCACCGAGATGGGGAGTGGCGGTACCAGGGGGGGGAAGGGTTATCATTCGTACGATAATTATCATACATGTTTGATAATTTTGTCTTTGGTACGATATGCCATACTTGGAAGGTGTGTACGATCAATTTTTGTTTCGGTGCCTAAAAATATTTCTGCATAAAAATGCCATTTCTGGTATAATTGTAACCCAGTAGCGTGGAGTTATGAAATTGTGAATGTGTTTTGATAATTTCACGTTACAAAGTAACAAATACATATTTCACAGTTCTATGGAGTATTATACTTGTCAGACTTGTTTCTGACGTGTTCCAAACAGTGCTGAATAGATTACGTCAATGCGTCAGCATGTTAACGATATTGTATTTAAACTCTTAGTACTTATTCAAAATAGGTTTCAGTTACAACAGTGAAATGTTTGGGTAAGAAAATAGATGTTTGTGAAACAGTGACACAAGTCACTGAGGAACGGTATAGTGATACCGACAAGGTGTGGAAAAAGATACGTACAGTTTAGGACATTTATTAAAGGAAACATTTCTCCACGAGTGGCTTCTTCAGCCATTTAAAAAATTTCCTGAGCTGTACATAAGTGTGTCTTTCCACACGCATATGTCACTGTTTAGTATAATGTAGGAGTTAAGACACATGTGCAACATCTGGGTATCTTTATTGTAGACGTTTCGCCATACAGTGACTTTATCAATACAGATTCCAGGACATAATTAAAAGACAATAGAACTGTATACAAAAGATGAGGTCAGACACTGCAACATCATGGAATCTTGGTTCAGAGGACATCTACAAGACCTTCTTCACGGCTGCTGCAACTAACCCATCCCTTTGGGAAGGACCTACTTCCACTGGGGAATCCCGCCTACCAGTGACTGTGTCCTCGTCTGCTACACGTCTCTATCCACTGACGCCTATATAACCGCCAGTCTTCTTGTCTTTGCTCCAGATTCTCCTCCACCACGATGCTGTGAACACTAACTCCAAGGCTGAGGGACTGATTACCTCATCTTTTGTATATAGTTCTACTTTCTTCTAATTATGTCCTAGAATCTGTATTGATAAAGCCACTGGATGGCGAAACGTCTACAATAAAGATATCCAGATGTTGCACATATGTCTTAACTTTCATATTGTCGGTATTTTATACCTTTCTTGCACATAATGTAGGAGAAAGAGGATACCTGATTGGTAAACTGAAGTCACATGTTAAACACGAAATATTAATACTAGCTTACGAATGTTCGTGAGTTGGAATTGCATTCATCAAATCTTTGAATCAGTGGTTGTCGACTGATTGACGTGCTAGTTTGAGAGCACTTGAGCTTCTTAATTAAGTTCTCGTCATGGTTGACACTGAACATTAAGACACGTGTGTAACAGTTCGGTATCTATAATGCGAACTGTAGATAAATGGTTCTGAGAACCGACAGGTTGATAATGCACATGTGTCTAATCTGTGAAGCGTCTCGCCTACACAGTAGGCTTCTTCAGTCAAATATAGAAAGAGCAGTAGTAGCGAAATAAAGATGATGGGTCACAAAGGATGATAACGAAGCCTTGGCAAGTGTTTCTGTCTGTCTTCTATGAAGATGATAAACAGCAAAGGTATTAGGGTCTGCTGTTTCTCATCCTCGTAGCAGACGTAGATAAAAACACCCGTCACAGTTTTGTATCACAATTTGTAGTTGACACTAAAATAAGCAGGAAAGTCATTACGGTAGAAGACGAAAAAATTGGGCAGTGGAGAACAACATGACGTTCAATGGTGCTTAAGTATGGAAAGAATGAAGAACTTAAAAGGAACGCTGTATACAAAACTCAAGAGGGTCACCAAATAGAACGAAAGGAACACGTAAAAGACTTGGGAATAATTATGTCAACCGACCGTTCTTTCAAAGAACACAAAGATCACTACAGCCAGGAGGATAACGGGGTGGGTATTGAGAATCTTCAAAACAAGGGAAATAATGCCAATGGCGACACTATTCAAATCACTAGTGCTCCATCATTTGGAATATTGCTCAATACTGATAGCCCCATTCAAAGCAGGGGAAATATCAGAGCTGCAACAAATACAGAGATCGTTTACGGCTCACATAGAACCAGTAAAGCACTTAAATTATTGGGAACGCCTTAAAGTCTTTGAACATGTACTCACTAGAGCAGAGGAGAGATTATTATTATTATAATCAAGGGGGAAGCGCTAAACCCGGAGGATTATACAGCGCCTGGGGGGGGGATGTGGAAGGCATTCAGGCTTAATTCGGGGAACTGGAGCACAAATCCAATTCCCTAAATCAAGAGCCCCTCACCAACATCAAGGAACCTTGATGAACATCAAAATGGTATACAATACCGACAGGTTGTTAGGTAAGACACATATGCAACAGTTAGACAACTTTATTCCGAAACGTTTCGCCTACACAGTAGGCTTCTTCAGTCGAATACAGAAAGTAGGCAGGAACAGTAGAGATGTGAAGACGATGTAATCAGTCCATCACCCTTAAAGTCGTAGAATTTGAGGTTGTCAGTCCCTCGGCCTGGAGAAGTTCAGTTCCATAGTCAGGAACTATCTGAAGATCAAGCGACAGTGCGGAGACTTAAATACTGTCGGAAGGAGAGGTGCAGGGTAGTAGTAGTAGTAGTAGTAGTAGTAGTAGTAGTGAGAGGCCACTGAGAGGTCATGTCCCTCTCAGATCCAACACTTCTCACTTGTCTTACCTAACAACCTGTCGGTATTGTATACCATTTTGATGTTCATCTTGTCAGACACTGCAACACATGGCATCTTGGTACAGAAAACACCTTGGACAAGCTTTTCAAGTGAGAAGTGTTGGATCTGAGAGGGACATGACCTCTCAGTGGCCTCTCACTACTACTACTACTACTACTACTACTACTACTACCCTGCACCTCTCCTTCCGACAGTATTTAAGTCTCCGCACTGTCGCTTGATCTTCAGATAGTTCCTGACTATGGAACTGAACTTCTCCAGGCCGAGGGACTGACAACCTCAAATTCTACGACTTTAAGGGTGATGGACTGATTACATCGTCTTCACATCTCTACTGTTCCTGCCTACTTTCTGTATTCGACTGAAGAAGCCTACTGTGTAGGCGAAACGTTTCGGAATAAAGTTGTCTAACTGTTGCATATGTGTCTTACCTAACATCAAGGAACCTTCCTTGAGGGGAGCAGAGGAGAGAGATACATAATATATATACCTGGAAATTACTCGAAGGCCTGGTCCCAAATCTGCACACTGTCGTAACAACATACTGGAGTGAGAGATATGGGAAGAAGTGCAAAATAAACCCCGTGAGAGCAGGGGTGTGGTGGACACAATAAGAGAACACTGTCTCAACATCAGGGGTCCCAGACTATTCAACATCTTATCAGAAGATATCAGAAACATGGCTGATGTAGAATCCTTCAAGAAGAGACTGGACAAGTATCTTCATCAAGCGCCGGATCAGCCAGCTGTGATGAATATGTGGGGCAGCGGGCCTCCAGCAGCAACGGCCTGGTTAACCAGGCAAGCACCAGACGAGCCTGGCCCACGGCCGGGCTCAGGGAGTAAAGAGAGACTCGAAACTCATTAAAGGTACCTAAAGGGACAACCATTGACTATGCACTTTTCTATAGATTTGCGTGTGTGACGGTAGCGCTATAGTGGTTTGCAATTGTTTTGCCATAGCTGGAAAAATAAACAGAAAAGCAGTGTGATCCTTTATTGACTTGGGTTTCATCCACACAGTGGGCATTATCAAATCAGAAACAGATATACCCGAGTAACGAGTATATAGTGTGGAGAGTCAGGTGGAGAATGCTGGGTAGGCTGGATTTGAGACGGACTTGCAAGGTACCGCCGAGAAAGTTTGGTAGGTTGAAGATTTGCATAGGAGGGGCGGGTGTATATGTTATGTAGGAAAACCATGAAGTTTCTTGGCAAGGGGTCAGCTGTAGCTGTCCTGCCTCCTTTGTGAAACGGGGGGGGGGGTTGGTACGTCTACACTATGAAGGGGTGCAGTGGACACAATAGGAGAGCACTGTATCAACATCCGTGACCTCAGACATCTCACCAGAAGATATCAGAAGCACTGCTGGGACAAGTATAGGAGTCTTCAAGTGAAACTGGATAAGTATCTTCAGGTACCAGATCAACCAGGCTGTGATGGATATGCGGGCCAGGGGGCCACCAGAAGCAACAGCCAGGTTAGTCAGGTTAACCAGGCAAGCACCAGACAACCCTGGCCCACGACCGTAGAGTAGAGTAGAGTAGAGACTCAAAACTCATCAAAGGTATATCAAAGGTGCCTTAGGGGACTGAACCATTGACTGTGCTGATGCTTGGCTTGGCTCCAGGAGTAGGAAAATCCTCAGAACTTATCAAAGGTATATCAGAGGTGAAGGGGGATGTGCCTTCACTTTGTGAAGGGAAAGGTCACAAATATTCCTCCTAAATGTAAACTTACTCTTTTAGAGAATTAAGTGCTTGTGGCAGTGATACTTGGATTAAGTGGGATTTGCACACGAGTTAATAGGGTTATCAAAGCTTGGGTAGCGTTGAAAATGGGTTGGGCAAATATTTTTGTTGGTGGATTTGGGTTTGGGAAGCACTTGTCTCAGTATGGGCCAGTAGGCCTGCTGCAAAATCTGAATATCGTCAGGAAGGTACAAAGAATATCAACCTATCGAAGTTTACAATTCTGGTTTAGTTCCATGAATCAAGTAGATTATTACACTGTTTGGAAGTTAATTTGAGCAGACACACAGACGCAGACAGACACAGACAGACGCAGACACACAGACAGACGCAGACACAGACACACACAGACACACACAGACACACACACAGACACACACACAGACACACACACAGACACACACAGACACACACACAGACACACACACAGACACACACACAGACACACACAGACACACACACACACAGACACACACACAGACACACACACACACACACACAGACAGACACACACACAGACACACACACAGACACACACACAGACACACACACAGACACACACACAGACACACACACAGACACACACACAGACACACACAGACACACACAGACACACACAGACACACACACACAGACACACACAGACACACACACACAGACACACACACACAGACACACACACACAGACACACACAGACACACACACACAGACACACACACACAGACACACACACACACACAGACACACACACACACACACACAGACAGACACACACACAGACACAGACACACACACACACACACAGATACACACACACATACACAGACACACACAGACACACATACACAGACACACACAGACACACACACACAGACACACACAGACACACACACACAGACACACACACACAGACACACACAGACACACAGACACACACACACAGACACACACACACAGACACACACACACACACAGACACACACACACACACACACACACACACACACACACACACACACACACACACACACACACACACACACACACACACACACACACATTCCAAGATAATCAAGTTAGAATGTAGACTGGTCAAGTTTGGAAACTCTGTTGTCAAAGGAGCAAACAACATGAGCGGCGACCAGAAGCTGCTGACAGCAACAGGACCAACGACCAGCGGCAACTGACTACTGCAACAGCAGTCGCCACAACTGCTGAGGAAATCAAGAACAGTGTTGAAGTTGTCTTCTCCCCTCCTCAACTGCGGACTCATCACTAAAACAGTGAATATGAAAATGGTATACAATACCGACATGTTAATAGCAAGACGCATGTGCAACACTTAGGTAACTTTAGTCCGAA
Organism: Cherax quadricarinatus; assembly: GCF_038502225.1. Lineage (NCBI taxonomy): Eukaryota > Metazoa > Arthropoda > Malacostraca > Decapoda > Parastacidae > Cherax > Cherax quadricarinatus. Next base: position 23,054,742 of record NC_091335.1, on the reverse strand, counting down.
ACGTTTCGCCTCCATAGTAGGCTTTTTTACTCAGGCACAGAGGAGTTTGCAGACTCCTCTGTACTCGACTGAAGAAGCCTACTGTGTAGGCGAAACGTTTCGGAATAAAGATACCTAACAGTTGTGTAAAGTAAAAGGACACAATTGCAACTAATGTGACATTTTATTGTGGCAACGTTTCGCTCTCCAGGAGCTCCTGGAGAGCGAAACATTGCCACAATAAAATGTCACATTAGTTGCACATGCGTCCTTTTACTTTACATATTGTCGGTAATTCTACCAAAATATATACTAACAGCAGTGGGCGGGTGCACCAGCCATTCACCCATCCCTCAATGACATACCCAGTAATGGCTGGGCTACGATTGGTGATCGTGGACCACATTGAATACGAGAGCAGTCGATGTCTCTCTTGTCTACCTGAGCTCTTGTTTCCGCTCCTGGATGGTTTTTGAATGGCATCATATAATAAAACAATTAGAGCACCGCGCTGTTTTCTCTTTGTACGCCCGAGTGTGTTTAGTGTTGTCACCTTTTACCAAGGTAGGGACGTGATGGTCGCGCTTGACAGTGTGCTGACTGATGATCCTTGACTGACTGAAGTGTCCACCTACTGTGTAAGTGGTAACTACTGGCTGTGACCAGTCATAATATTTCTCGTGGAAAAAGACAGTTATGTACAGTTCAGAACTTAAGAAGAAACATTTCGCTACAAGTGGCTTCTTCAGTCCTAATACATAAGCCATTGGGGGCAAAAACGCTTCCTCCAATAAATGTCCTGAACTATACTCAAGTGATTTTTTTCCACATCTTGTGCATTTGTGGCCACAGTGGTGCCTATGCTAGCCCTCCTATGGTGTATAAATATACCTAGTTGGACTAATCTTATTGTAGCCACCTGTCCCAGTAGCTAGCGCGTCGGTCTGGAGTTTTATGACACTGATCGCGGGTTCTATCCCCACCCGTGGCATGGTTTGTTTGCAATCCTGTCATTACGATTTTGTGAATTATTTTGTCAGCATCACCATTCCATTTTTCTGTTCATAATACTTCGTTTTGAAGACATTCGCCTATTATTGTCCTTGTCATGAGGGTGATGATCTCTGTATTGACATTGTCCTCCTCACCCATGGGCATGCTGGGTCAGACCTGGGCTTTCAGTGGTACTGCTCTCACACATGATCATGGCAATCGCTCGTCAGAGGTGATTGCTCCTCCCCTAGTACATGATCACTGTGTGTGTGTACATCATGCCTGCTGTGGTGAGGGCTAATACCTCTGTGGAGATACACCTGAAATATGTTGGTAATCTCCCTTACCATCTACGCATAAAGGGAGGATGTTGACGTCATTGTCTCAAGCGAATCATCACTTGAGAAAGTTCACTTTAGTGATAGAAACGTCGTATGCCTCTATAAATAAAGGTTTTTGTTTTCTGGAATTGTTTATATTTTCTGTGGCTTTCTCTGTAATCGGTCACAGTGGAAGACCTGGTATAATGTCGACTGTGTGGCTTGCTAGCAGTGTAGTCAAAGGATACCACTCTCGTACAGATTCTATGTAAAAAAGTGTGTGTGTGTGTGTGTGTGTGTGTGTGTGTGTGTGTGTGTGTGTGTGTGTGTGTGTCTGTCTGTCTGTCTGTCTGTGTCACAGTAAATCTAGGGGAGTATCTGCGTTCTCGTTTATCAACGTTATTATCCACTTCTAGACAGTACGATGATAGGCTATAAGCCTAACATATTACCGGAACGCAGGCGAAAAAGATACATAATAATATACAATTGGAAAATCCTAGAGGGACTAGTCCCAAATTTGCACACGAAAATCACTCCTTACGAAAGCAAAAGCCAGGGTAGGATATGCAACATACCCCCAATGAAAAGCTGGGACGCCACGAGTACGCTAAGAGACAATACAGTAAGTGTCAGGGGCCCAAGACTGTTCAAGTGCCTCCTAGCATACATAAGGGGGGGTTACAAATAGACCTCTGGCTGTCTTCGAGAAGGCACTGGACAAGCACCTAAAGTCAGTACCTGATCAGCCGGGCTATGGTTCATGCGTCGGTTTGCGTGCAGTCAGCAGCAATAGCCTGGTTGATCAAGCCCTGATCCACCGGGAGGCCTGGTTACAGACCGGGTCTCCGGGGCGTTGATCCCCGAAACCCTCTGTAGGTATACTCCAGGTAGTAAACTGCTAGGCTATAAATCTAGCAAAATACTAGGCTATAAGTCTAGCAGACTGCTAGGCTATAAGTCTAGCAAACTGGTTACTTGGAGATTATTCCGGGGATCAACGCCCCCGCGACCCGGTCCATGACCAGGCCTCCCGGCGGATCAGGGCCTGACCAACTAGGCTGTTACTGCTGGCCGCACGTAGTCCAACGTACGAACCACAGCCCGGCTGATCCGGCACTGACTTTAGGTATCTGTCCAGCTCCCTCTTGAAGGCAGCCAAGGGTTTATTGGTAATTCCCCTTATGCTTGGTGGAAGACTATTGAACAGTCTTGGGCCCCGGACACTTATGGTGTCTTCTCTTAGTGTACCAATGGCTCCCCTACTTTTAATTGGGGGCATTTTGCATCGCCTACCCAGTCTCTTACTTTCGTAGGGAGTGAATTCTGTGTGCAAATTCGGGACCATTCCTTTTAGGATTTTTCAAGTATAGATTATGATCTCTCAACTGCGTTCCAACGAGTACAAGTCAAGTGCTTCCAAGTGTTCACAGTAGTTAAGGTGCTTGACAGAACTTATACGTGCAGTAAAGGTTCTCTGTACACTCTCTAGATCTGCAATTTCACCTGCTTTGAACGGAGATGTTAATGTACAGCAGTATTCCAGCCTAGAGAGAACAAGTTATTTGAAAAGGATCATCATTGGCTTGGCATCTCTCGTTTTGAACGTTTTCATTATCCATCCTATCATTTTCTTTGCACCTGTGATCGTGGCACTGTTGTGATCCTTGAAAGTGAGATCCTCAGACATTACTACTCCCAGGTCCCTTGCATTATTTTTCCGCTCTATTGTATGGCCGGAGTGTGTAGTATACATCATATTGTTTACCGTTGCCCACTGGAAAACTTTGTTTATATCTTCTTGGAGGTTAACCGCGTCCTCGGCAGATGACAGCCTCATGCAGAGCCTAGTATCATCCGCAAAGGATGATACGGTGCTGTGGTAGGCTACAAGTCTAGCAAACTGGTAGGCTGTAAACCTAGCAAATCGCTCCTTTGACTTCATTTCCAGTGTCAAGCATAGTGTTTGAGGTCGGTGTGTGATGAGCGAAGGTTGACCTACCACTATTATTGGTGTTGTCAGCTGCCATTTGAGCTGGGTATTAGAGTGGTTGGGGCGGTAATCACCAGAGTATCATTAATAATGATTCATAGGAAGGTGTGTCAGCAGCCTGCCTCGCCTCAGCCAAGAATTTACCCCATCTTTTGTTGTGATGGAAATGTTGAGCCACACCCTTCGTCGCTGCTGCTGCTGCTGCTGCTATCATCACCATCATCATCACCATCACCACCACCACCATCACCATCACCACTACCACCACCTGCTCCCTCCCTCCATCAACACCGCCTGCTCCCTCCCTCCAACACCACCACCTGCTCCCTCCCTCCATAAACACCACCACCTGCTCCCTCCCTCCCTCCAACACCACCACCTGCTCCCTCCCTCCCTCCATCAACCCCACCACCTGCTCCCTCCCTCCCTCCATCAACCCCATGGACGTATTCCACTCCACACGCTTCATAACCCCCTCACCCCCATCTTATCATCAATCTCAACTCTCTCCCGCCTCCATTGTGCACGGATCATCAATTCTCGCTCATGCACCGCTGCCTAGGTTAAATTTTTAGCCTCAATCACCACCAGCCCAGACCGTTAAGATCTTTCTCTCCAGGTCTGACTGCATGAACCATTTAGTTTCTGCATTTTCAAAAACGTAAATTCGGATGAGCGGGGATTGGCGGATGTAGACATTGCTGGGTGTCTTCATATCCACGAACGGGAAGTATATTCCTCAGGTTCACGAACGGGCCGCAATATTCTTCAGGTTCACGAACGCGCTGCTACAAACGGGTTGCTACAAAATTTTTATATCCACGAAAGGGCCGCTGTAGTCTTCATATCCACGACATAAGCAAATTTGCTGATGACACCAAAATAGTTCGTCCAATTCATTCTAACGAGGACATGAGAGCACTCCAGAATGATTTGAATAAACTGATGCAGTGGTCGGAAAAGTGGCAGATGCAGTTTAATATAGACGAATGCAAAGTTCTAAATGTTGGACAGGAAAATTACTAGGCCACATTAACTAAATAATGTAGATCTTAATATTACTGATTACGGAAAGGATTTAGGAGTTCTGGTTAGTAGTAATCTAAAACCAAGACAACAGTGCATAAGTGTTCGCAATAAAGCTAACAGAATCCTTGGCTTCATATCAAGAAGTATAAATAATAGAATCCCTCAAGTTGTTCTTCATATCCACCAACGGACTGCTATAAAATCGTGAAAGCAGTGATGTTATGGTAGCGGCCAGTGAAGAGCATCAGTCCAGAGGAGGATCGAGCCCTTCAAGTCACGGTGTTCGATCATGCAAGCTGCACAGGCAAGCAAGATTACTCTCCTTTCAAATGATCTTCTTTTGTAACTTTTATTATTATTGTTGTGTGGGGGGTTATAGGCGGGGAAACCAGCTGGCTGACACACACACACACACACACACACACACACACACACACACACACACACACGCGCGCGCGCACACAAACAAGGGGTCATAATTGGAAGTTGAAGACTCGGATGAGTCACAGAGATGTTAGGAAGTACTTCTTTAATCATAGAGTTGTCAGGAAGCGGAATAGTCTGGCAAGCGATGTAGTGGAGGCAGGAACCATACATAGTTTTAAGACAAGGTATGAAAAAGTTCATGGAGCAGGGAGAGAACCTAGTAGCGATAAGTGAAGAGGCGAGGCCAGGAGCTGTGTCTCAACCCCTGCAACCACAAATAGGTGAGTACACACACGCACTTGGGCTAATATATAAAAATATGAGGTGTTTGGTAGGTCAGTAGAAGTATCAGTAATAGTGTGTTGCTTGATTCTGTCTCATCCCATGATTCTACCCCCATTCTTTCGTCAATACTCCTTTCTACCTCCATTCCCTTCCCCTCTCCACACCCCTCCCCACCCTCCTCATCACCCCCCCCCCACCACAGTCCTCCTCCTCCCCATACATAGCACCATGACTAAAGACTCATAAATTTCTCAGAGGCCGGGCCTGTGATTGACGCCATGAATGTGAATGGCAAGAATATATATGGTGGTGATTTACCTGTCTCCTCAATGTGTGTGTGTGTCTGTGTGTGTGTGTCTGTGTGTGTGTGTGTGTGTCTGTGTGTGTGTGCGTCTGTGTGTGTGTGTGCGCGCGCGCGTGTGCGTGCGCAACTATTGCTTGCGGGGGGCCGAGTCTGACCCTATCTCGTAAGCATGATTGAACATTAAAATGGTATAAAATACCGACAGGTTGTTAGGTAAGACACATATGCAACGGTTAGGTATCTTTATTTTCAAAATAAAGATACCTAACCGTTGCATATGTGTCTTACCTAACATCTCGTAAGCATCTTCGGCTGGCATCACCAGTATGTCTCCTAGACCCTTATCACATTTATTCTTGATGGTGTGTATCTAGTCTTTCTCCAGCAGGTAACTGGTAACCACATCCACTTGGTTGCACTCCCCAACAACTGTGACTGACACATGAAGTGTTCCGGTCTGCGTTTAATTCCTCCTAAATCATCCAACAGCGGAACCGCCCAGACCAGCAGACACCTTGAACCTTAACAGATCCTCACAAACAGTGAGAATCTGTTAAGAAACATGGTGTGAAACTCATAACACAATTGAAATCCAAACCTGACACTGGGGCACAGGACACGGTCAGGAGGGTGCATTCAACAAATGCAATTTTAACATTAAGTATATTAAATAGAACCAAATTAGTCATGGCCTTACCCAAACATGCTGGGAAAATAGCAGGAGTGGATTATTAAGACAGACTTGCAGCAGTTGAGTATATTTACGGTTGAAACGTTTCGCCTCCACAGTGGGCTTCTTTAGTCAGATAGAGAGGCAGCAGGTGTAGCGATTAGTCTATCAACCATCAGTTCTTAACTCTTCTCCAGGCTGAGGGACTGACCACCTCAAACACTATTTCTCCAAGATTGATGGACTGATTACATCTTCATTTCACTACTTCACCTGCTGCCTCTGTATCTGACTAAAGAAGCCTACTGTGGAGCGAAACGTTTCAACAATATACTCAACTGTTGCATGTGTGTCTTAATCATCAACTTGTCGGTCTTTTACACCATTTTCAACATAGGAAGAGTCAGTTGGGTATGAACCCATGTCTCGAGAGAATGACCTCACTGACGCTACAAGTGTGCTGCAGACGTTATTAAAATTAATAAGATGCAGGTTGGAAAGACACGCTCCCTGTACAGACAGAAATGAAGAATCGCAGAACTTAAAAGCTTCAAGATTTTTTTGTTTACGAGTTTCAGGCACTTAAGATTACTAATAACGTGGATCGACAGCAGTTGTACAACCCAGGGCAACCTGGGTTACCTGGAGGTTACCTGGAGGTTATTCCGGGGATCAACGCCCCCGCGGCCCGGTCCATGACCAGGCCTCCCGATGGGTTGAGATCAGGTCGCTCTTGCCTCTCACATCTGCTGCACCATTACGACATTGTCTTAATGCATTGGAACAACAAAATGCAGATGCAGTATACACATTATTATAATCATTGGGGAGCGCTAAACCCGTAGGATTATGCAGCGCCTGTGGGGGGTGAGGGATGTGGAAGGCATTCAGGCTTAATTCAGGGAACCGGAGCACAGATCCAATTCCCTAGATCAAGAGCCCCTCACCAGCATCAAGGAACCTTCCTTGACGGGTGTATTATACACAGCTGCGACCATGGCGTATCAGCGCACAAATGTGTGCAGAGGATAAACAAATGGAAAAGTGGGGAAAAAGTATTAGTGAATACAGTAAAACTAGTATTAGTGAAGAAAGTAAAAGTAGAGGTTGTCATAGAGGCTGTGTCCCCAAGGCACAGAACTCGCCTTAGTTCTTTCTCATTCTCGTATCCGACACAGTCATAAACTATAGCGTCGTATCGTCCTCTGGCAGACGACACTAGAATATGAATGAGAGAGGCAGCCTTTGAGGACGCAGCAAATCTGCAGCATTAGCGTGAGTGGACTTGAGTGATAGTGGTAAATCTTATCTTCAAAGATCACAATAATGTTATCAGTTCACATGGGGTATACGGTACAAGGTGTGTGGTAGAAGAGGGGATGTATGGTAGACGGAAGAGTGTATGGTACAGGGGGAAGAAATGTGTCTGCCAGTGTTAACCACACTATTGATATCAGTCTCGTTACTAATTATCTAAGGAACAGTACCCACAGTAGGGGGTTGGGGAGGTGGAAATGTTAAGGGAGTGTTTGACGTGTGGAAAAGACAGGGGGGGAGGGAGGGTTGGGGATGGAATGTGAAGAATGGTTATGGATGTATGGGGGGGAGGGCCTGGGGAGGAAGGAAGGGAGAGTCTGGAAGGAAGAGAGAGGGAGAGGGAGGAAGGGGGAAGTACCAAACAACGCTGATACAAGATCTACCCAATACGGTGATTTCCTCGGCTTTCTCCAGATATGGCAAACTCTCGTTTTTCACCCTAATTGTTCCGTCACATGTTCTGTTTGACGATGAGGGGCGTGTTATGGTGGGGCGGGGGGGCCTTGGGGGAGTCCCTTGCCCCCTCACTCCCTCTCACTTCAGTCCCTCACTCCCCCCTAACCTCAATTCTTCGTTCCCCCTCTCCTCACTCCCTCACTTCCCCTTCACCTCCATCCCTCATCTCCTCTCACCTCCATCCCTCATCTCCTCTCACCTCCATCCCTCATCTCCTCTCACCTCCATCCCTCTCTCCCCCTCACCTCCATCCCTCGCTCCCCCTCACATCCATCTCTCACTCCTTCACTCCCCCTCACCTCCATCCCTCTCTCACCCCATCCCTCTCTCCCCCTCACCTCCATCCGTCGCTCCCCCTCACATCCATCTCTCACTCCTTCACTCCCCCTCACCTCCATCCCTCTCTCCCCCTCACCTCCATCCCTCTCTCCCCCTCACCTCCATCCGTCGCTCCCCCTCACATCCATCTCTCACTCCTTCACTCCCCCTCACCTCCATTCCTCTCTCCCCCTCACAGCCATCCCTCGCTCCCCCTCACATCCATCTCTCACTCCTTCACTCCCCCTCACCTCCATTCCTCTCCCCCCCTTACAGCCATCCCTCGCTCCCCCTTACAGCCATCCCTCGCTCCCCCTCACATCCATCTCTCACTCCTTCACTCCCCCTCACATCCATCCCTCAAGAGCATCCTGGACGACTCTTCTTACTCATCTTTCCTCTGAGATGCTTAGTAGCAGCATCCCTTGTGTGTTCATCCTCACTTCACTAGTGCAAGGCATTATTTTAATTTTATCTGTCTCTCTCTCTCTCTCTCTCTGTCTCTCTCTCTCTCTGTCTCTCTCTCTCTGTCTCTCTCTCTCTGTCTCTCTCTCTCTGTCTCTCTCTGTCTCTCTCTGTCTCTGTCTCTCTCTGTCTCTCTCTCTCTGTCTCTGTCTCTGTCTCTCTCTCTCTCTCTCTCTCTCTCTCTCTCTCTCTCTCTCTCTCTCTCTCTCTCCTCGTCTCTCTCTCTCCTCGTCTCTCTCTCTCCTCGTCTCTCTCTCTCCTCGTCTCTCTCTCTCCTCGTCTCTCCCTCCCTCCCTCCCCAATTGCAATTACGTTCACTAGATAAACAAGAACAAAAGAAATGAATCAGTTTGAGTAACACGAAGAAACATTTCACCACCATTGGCTAAAGTTGTCACGAGTAGCGAAACGTTTCCTAAATGTCGTAATGAGTGCGTGCGAGTGTTGTCACATTAGGGAAGTTTGGTACAATAGGGTGGACCTGTTCATTCCATGATGTACTTCTTGTGATGTAGGTACAAGTATGGAAACGTTCACGATGAAGGGATCTTAAGTGAATGTATTCGTTTCTGTTACTCCCTCCCCCCCCCACTCTATGATGAACCATACATACGTTGTGTAGTGTCCTCACTGAATGTTTATCTTGGTGAATGTTGTGAGGTAAGACCTTCTAGCGTGTGTTGACTGTGTTACCTCTGCTGTGGTATAAGCAATCTCTCTTTTCATTGGCTATATTCCGTTTCTGGTCTTCCTTCTTAGTATCAAGATACCCACGAACTGAACTTGCATTTTGTTCACACTGAACCCCAGTAACCATTTGTCTGGCTGCGATTTTTTGTTTGTGACGTTTGTTAGTGTCCTCGAATAGTTTGACACACCTCGTTTGTCTCGCGTCGTTAGTAAACAGACGCAGACAAGATTATATTCCATTGGCTACATACCTTTGAATATCTCCAGGTAGGTAGGTAGACCTTTGATGGGTTCCGAGAATTTTTTCTACTCTGAGCCCGGCTTGGGCCAGGCTCGTGTAGTACATGCCTGGTCAACCAGCCTGTTGCTGCTGGCCCACAAATCCATCACAGCCTGGTTGATCTGACACCTAGTGAGGGTACTTGTCCAGTGTCCTCTTGAAGACGTCTACACTTGTTCCAGCAGTGTTTCTGATTTCTAGTAAGATATTCAATAGTCTGGGGCCACGGACGTTGATACAGTGTTCCCTTATTGTGCCCACTGCACACCTGCTTTTCACTGGGTGTATTTTACACATTCAACCATAGCTCTCACGCCAGTGTTAGGGCAGTGTACAGATCGGCGACCAGACCCTCAAGTACCTACAATATGTATATTGTCATGCATTTCCTTCCGCCTCTTCAGTTTTAATGGCTCTATGCCATTAGATAATCTTTGAATCTGTTCCAACCTCTGCACACCTGCTAGTGGTCACAACAGGTGTTGGGTTACGCATATCACACTTGTAAGATTTAGAGAACTTTCGTACTCCCTGTTATCTGAGTGTTGGGAATAAATGGTATAAAATACCGACACAATGGAAATATAAACACATATGCTGTATAATGTGATCCGTTATTGACAACGTTTCGCCCACATAGTGGGCTTTTTCAAGTCACAAACAGATCAAATCTGTTTGTGACTTGAAAAAGCCCACTGTGTGGGCGAAACGTTGTCAATAAAGAATCACATTATACTGCATATGTGTTTATATTTCTATCTGAGTGTTATCCCTTCTCCTCCTCCCTGTTCCCTTCCCTACCTATGTATACTCCCTCATCTTCGCGTCCTGTTATCTGAGGCTTCCCTTGTTTTCCCTGTTTCTTTCAATCTTGATGCTTCCATTGCGGGTATTTTGCAGTGGGTGTTAGTTCAGTGCTGACCTGTTCACTGGAATGTTTGGTTGTCTGGCTGAGAGACCTTTATCTTGGCTTACCAGTCACTGAAAAATTGAATATATGCGATGATAGGCTTAGCGTCCCGTATTACCAAACAGTTTACAAGGTGCTAGTAACCTTGTAGCTGAAGCACTACACAATACACAAATAACCCGCACATAGGAGAGAGGAACTTACGACGACGTTTCGGTCCGACTTGGACCATTTACAAAGGCACACTAAAGCAAGCAAGCACTTCTACTGCTGTCCAAGCCAGTGTTAGAGTAGTGTTGTCACTCTCATCTCTGATGTTTCTTCATTATGCTTCCTTCCCTCTTCCTTACCTTCAGACTCCTCTGTTCTACTTCTTCGTCTTCTGCTCTGCCTCTTCCTTCTCTCCTGCTCCCTCCATTTGTCACCATGCTCACCTTGTGCTCTCCATCTCCCTCTCTTCTCTCACATACTTTTCACTCCATCCCTCCTCTCCCTTCGTCTTCATTCCCGGTTCCTTTTCTCTCCTGCTTTTACTCTCATCTGGCTGGTCCTTCATTTCCTCGTTCTCTCCCCCTTCCCTAGTCTTTCCTTCCTCCTTTTCCATTGTCCTCTTACGCTTCCTATCTGTCTTCCCCACTTTTTTTCCTGTCTTCCCACAGGATGGGAATGGGGTGCATAATAAAGATATTAAGCTGATGCTTCCCCTTTCCATTCTCTCTTTGTCTCTTCCCCCCCCCCCCTCCTCTTGCTTCCCTTCCACATCCCTCTGTCCTTCTGCCCCTCCTCCCCCCAACCTTCCCTCAGCCCTCTCCTCGTGTTCCCAGGGGTGTTGTGACAGACACCTCCAGTTGTCCTCTGGATCGTTTATCTTGCGAGCTGTTGGAAAGCGATCACTAATGAGTTCCGATCCTCCTCCCCCTTATCCTGGGGTGTCGATCTTCTCAGATTATCGCTTTAAATTCCACTCCTCGGTCGTCCTCTCACCTCTCCTCCACCCTTCCAGCTCAGATTAGTTTCATTTTTTTTTTTTTTTTTTGATTTCATTGCTAAACTTTGTTGGGATGGATGGATGGGGAGGTTATATATATATATATATATATATATATATATATATATATATATATATATATATATATATATATATATATATATATATTATTATTGTAGGAGGCTGGAACCTACGTACCTTGAAATTAGGTACGCAGTGCTCTACTCATCGTACCACACTGGTCCAATACCTTGTCGCCCATCTAACGCTAGACAGTGGGTTATTCTCATAATTCCGGGGAAATCCATTGACTGCTACATTATACGTAAGAACATTCATGTCTACGAGTAGCACGTCACGTTTCTCAGCCTACATAACACATACTGAGTATTGAAATTGTGTCTTACTTGTCACGGCTTCGCTGCTACATATATTGAATTTGTTCAGTAGATAATTTAGTCATATTAAAACAAATTTAATGACAATATCCAGAAAAAATCTTCAGAGGAATAGAAGGAGAACGTGTTGTCACCTCAGAGAATGTGTTGTCACCTCAGAGAATGTGTTGTCACCTCAGAGAATGTGTTGTCACCTCAGGGAACGTGTTGTCACCTCAGGGAACGTATTGTCACCTCAGGGAACGTGTTGTCACCTCAGAGAATGTGTTGTCACCTCAGAGAATGTGTTGTCACCTCAGAGAATGTGTTGTCACCTCAGAGAATGTGTTGTCACCTCAGAGAATGTGTTGTCACCTCAGAGAATGTGTTGTCACCTCAGAGAATGTGTTGTCACCTCAGAGAATGTGTTGTCACCTCAGAGAATGTGTTGTCACCTCAGAGAATGTGAAAGTTAAGACACATGTGCAACATCTGGATATCTTTATTGTAGACGTTTCGCCATCCAGTGGCTTTATCAATACAGATTCTAGGACATAATAGGAAGACAGTAGAACTATATACAAAAGATGAGGTAATCAGTCCCTCGGCCTTGGAGTTAGTGTTCACAGCATCGTGGTGGAGGAGAGTCTGGAGCAAAGGCAAGAAGACTGGCGTTTTTATAGGCGTCAGTGGATGGGACGGGCAGCAGACGAGGGCAGTCACTGGTAGGCGGGATTCCCCAGTGGAAGTAGGTCCTTCCCAAAGAGATGGGTTAGTTGCAGCAGCCGTGAAGAAGGTCTTGTAGATGTCCTCTGAACCAAGATTCCATGATGTTGCAGTGTCTGCCCTCGTCTGCTGCCCGTCCCATCCACTGACGCCTATAAAAACGCCAGTCTTCTTGCCTTTGCTCCAGACTCTCCTCCACCACGATGCTGTGAACACTAACTCCAAGGCCGAGGGACTGATTACCTCATCTTTTGTATATAGTTCTACTGTCTTCCTATTATGTCCTAGAATCTGTATTGATAAAGCCACTGGATGGCGAAACGTCTACAATAAAGATATCCAGATGTTGCACATGTGTCTTAACTTTCATATTGTCGGTATTTTATACCTTCCTTGCACAACTTGTCAGACACTGCAACATCATGGAATCTTGGTTCAGAGGACATCTACAAGACCTTCTTCACGGCTGCTGCAACTAACCCATCTCTTTGGGAAGGACCTACTTCCACTGGGGAATCCCGCCTACCAGTGACTGCCCTCGTCTGCTGCCCGTCCCATCCACTGACGCCTATAAAAACGCCAGTCTTCTTGCCTTTGCTCCAGACTCTCCTCCACCACGATGCTGTGAACACTAACTCCAAGGCCGAGGGACTGATTACCTCATCTTTTGTATATAGTTCTACTGTCTTCCTATTATGTCCTAGAATCTGTATTGATAAAGCCACTGGATGGCGAAACGTCTACAATAAAGATATCCAGATGTTGCACATGTGTCTTAACTTTCATATTGTCGGTATTTTATACCTTCCTTGCACAACTCAGAGAATGTGTTGTCACCTCAGAGAATGTGTTGTCACCTCAGAGAACGTGTTGTCACCTCAGAGAACGTGTTGTCACCTCAGAGAACGTGTTGTCACCTCAGAGAACGTGTTGTCACCTCAGAGAACGTGTTGTCACCTCAGAGAACGTGTTGTCACCTCAGAGAACGTGTTGTCACCTCAGAGAACGTGTTGTCACCTCAGAGAATGTGTTGTCACCTCAGGGAACGTGTTGTCACCTCAGAGAACGTGTTGTCACCTCAGAGAACGTATATCTTTATTGCAACGTTACGCCTTCGCTGTACTCCACAATTCTTGCCTAGTTTCTTCTAGTGGACCACCTCCTCCTCCTGCTGCAGCATCTTCAAGTTCCTCCGCACCTCACCAGACCACGGAGCTGAACTTTTCTCCAGTCTGAGGGACTGACCACCTCAAAAATTATTTCTCCGGGGTTGATGGACTGATTATATGATTTTTACCTCGCCACTTCTCTTGCCTACGATTCTTTCCCCCTTTGTATATGATAAAGTCTACCGTGTAGGTGAAACGTTTCAGCAATAAAGATAACTAAGCCGTATGTACAACAGTTAGGCATCTTTATTCCGAAACGTTTCGCCTACACAGTAGGCTTTTTCAGTCGAGTAAAGAAGAGTTAGCAGTAGGAATGTGAAGACGATGAATCAGTCTATCACTTTAGTGTGCAGGCGAAATGTTTCGGAATAAAGATACCTAACTGTTGTACATGTGTCTTACTTATGAACCTATCGGCATTGTATACCATTTTCATATTTAATGAAGATAACTGAAGATAAATAGTATAAAATCCCCACACTGTGGAAATGTACACAAATGCAGTATAATGCGATCATTTATAGACTACGTTTCGCCCATATATCAAGTCACAGACTGTTGCACATGTATCTTATTCATCAAGATGCATGAGAAGCCCTCTAGCGAGGTATTGTCAAACGTATATGCAGTATCCAGAAGATCAAGCCACTAGATATAACACATATTTTACTCGCTCTGCTGAAGAGGACCTCAGACCGAGGCCAAAATATACAGAGCGACTTTTTCTGATGTCTTTGTATGTACATGTTTAAACCTCAGAGGTCAGTACGTGTTTGTTGGGCTTAATGCTTGGCTTAGCCAGTAGTTTATTACGTGGTTTTCTGAAGATAGATTGGTAGTGTGTGCCCTGAGTGTTGGTGTCCATGTGTGTAGTGTGTTCTCCTCTGCTGTCACCATGATGGAGAACACCTCAACCACTGCACTCCGGAATTACCCTGTTACAACTCTGCTACAACATTACTTAGTCTTCCATCTAGGGCAAGTCTCTCTCCTGCAAGCCTACATTCATGCATAACTATATATATATATATATATATATATATATATATATATATACACACACACACACACACACACACACACACACACACACACACACACACTAAGTGGGTAAAAAGAGACTATTTCTACGTCCGTCTGAGGAAAGTACAAAGTCGTGGTGTATATAGCTAAGTGATGTAGGGTTCGGCTGCTTAGCGAGGGGAGGAGATATTCAAGTTGCTGGACGAACACAGTAGCTCCCGCGGCTCGGTCTCAGTCTAGGTTGCATGGACTAGAGAGGAATCTGATCCACACGACGTACTGCCGACAGTAGTGAAGAAAGAAATACGTTTGCATGAAGCATTTTTATTGGGACAACGTTTCGCTGAGTGTAGGTTATGGCTTCGCCTCTCAAGTGTGTAAAATGAGTGAACATAAGAAGGAACACAGCAGCAGGCCTACTGGCCTGTGCTAGGCAAGTTCAGGTTACCTGCTGACCCAGATCAGATCCAAGTTACATCCACATAAGTAGGAAGAAGCACTGCATCGGAGCTACTGGCCCAAGGTAGAGCCAACTCACACCCACCCACACCCACTTATGTATTTGTCTAACCTATTTTTAAAACTACACACCGTGTTTGAAAGGTAGGTTGGTAATTTCAATTGTGAATGTGTGTTCCACTAGTTGTAAAAATATCATTGATTTGTTGATGGTGGCTGGAACTGGCGAGCTTCTCCTCTAAATGTTGATTATCATGTTTTTGTTGTTATTCAGTACTCACAAGTTAATGAACGAAAGAGACGTGCAACACCTGCGTATCTTTGTTACCGAAGCGTTTCATTTGTTAATTGGGTTTAAAGGCTGTTGACTACTCTGGGATCATTAAGTCTAAATGACACCTGTTCCCTCTCAATACTTTAGTCACTAAAATGTGGATAACAGTGATCTCTCAATGTGTATACACTGAGAGATACGCACCTCCCGTGTGTGTGCTCACCTGTTTGTGGGTACAGGAGTCGAATCACAGTTCCTGGTCCCGCCTCTTCCTGGGTGCTACTAGGTCCACTCTCTCCCCTCCTCGCTGTGTATATATGTATGTATATGTATATATATGTATGTATGCATACATCCTGCACCAGACCTGGTGGAGAGGGTGCCAGGTGGTAAAGATTTACGTTGTAGTTCCTACGATAACCACTGCAAAACCTTGGCATGGAAAAAGGCCAGAATAAAGGCAAGTGAAGACGTATGGTAATTACCCGTACGGTAATTACCTAACTGGCGTTGTTACCTCGTTAAGATTGTTATCCACCTAACTATTCTCACCCTCCTGTGAAAACTCAGAAATTATTTACACCAAACTCTCACAACAAAATTTGTAATATATATATTTTTTCATGCAGTGACGGGCAAATTATCATAATGTTTAATAATTTTAGTATCCTTAAAGTTTTTCTTTGATGTAATATACATAAAGTATACAATTTTACTAGCAAAACTGGTATACATAACGTATACAATTTTACTAGCAAAACTGGTATACATAACGTATACAATTTTACTAGCAAAACTGGTATACATAACGTATACAATTTTACTAGCAAAACTGGTATACATAACGTATACAATTTTACTAGCAAAACTGGTATACATAAAGTATACAATTTTACTAGCAAAACTGGTATACATAAAGTATACAATTTTACTAGCAAAACTGGTATACATAACGTATACAATTTTACTAGCAAAACTGGTATACATAAAGTATACAATTTTACTAGCAAAACTGGTATACATAACGTATACAATTTTACTAGCAAAACTGGTATACATAAAGTATACAATTTTACTAGCAAAACTGGTATACATAAAGTATACAATTTTACTAGCAAAACTGGTATACATAACGTATACAATTTTACTAGCAAAACTGGTATACATAAAGTATACAATTTTACTAGCAAAACTGGTATACATAAAGTATACAATTTTACTAGCAAAACTGGTATACATAACGTATACAATTTTACTAGCAAAACTGGTATACATAAAGTATACAATTTTACTAGCAAAACTGGTATACATAAAGTATACAATTTTACTAGCAAAACTGGTATACATAACGTATACAATTTTACTAGCAAAACTGGTATACATAAAGTATACAATTTTACTAGCAAAACTGGTATACATAAAGTATACAATTTTACTAGCAAAACTGGTATACATAACGTATACAATTTTACTAGCAAAACTGGTATACATAAAGTATACAATTTTACTAGCAAAACTGGTATACATAAAGTATACAATTTTACTAGCAAAACTGGTATACATAAAGTATACAATTTTACTAGCAAAACTGGTATACATAACGTATACAATTTTACTAGCAAAACTGGTATACATAAAGTATACAATTTTACTAGCAAAACTGGTATACATAACGTATACAATTTTACTAGCAAAACTGGTATACATAAAGTATACAATTTTACTAGCAAAACTGGTATACATAAAGTATACAATTTTACTAGCAAAACTGGTATACATAACGTATACAATTTTACTAGCAAAACTGGTATACATAAAGTATACAATTTTACTAGCAAAACTGGTATACATAAAGTATACAATTTTACTAGCAAAACTGGTATACATAACGTATACAATTTTACTAGCAAAACTGGTATACATAAAGTATACAATTTTACTAGCAAAACTGGTATACATAAAGTATACAATTTTACTAGCAAAACTGGTATACATAAAGTATACAATTTTACTAGCAAAACTGGTATACATAAAGTATACAATTTTACTAGCAAAACTGGTATACATAAAGTATACAATTTACCAAAATATAGTTTTGTATAGTTTTTTCAAAGTAATTGTGTTTTATATATAAGGTCGACAAAGGGCCGGGTGAAGGAAACCTCGTGAAGCCCCTCACATCCAAGCTGAGGGACTGACTACCTCATTCTCCTCATCTACCACCGACCTTCTCTGTATTGGACTGAAGAAACCACTGGCTGGCGAAGTTTCCAAACTAAAAGATTGCAGAAATGTTGCACAAGCGTGTACCTCTTCAACTTGTCGGTTTTCGAAACCATTACGTCACACACTAGTTAGGAACCTGTGCTTTACCTGTGACCAGTTTCATGGGCTTTAACGATTGTGGCCCGACGTTTGGTGATTATTTGGTCATCCAGGCTGTTGCTGTTAGTAGCCCATTAGCTCACACATTCATCACAGCCTGGTTGATTTGGTGCTTGACAGAGGTAGTGATCCAGTGTCCTCCATTCTACCTACATTTATCGTAACTTCTAGTAGTGGGATGAAGAGTCTTGGACCACGGACGTTGACAGTGTTCTTATATTGTGTCCGTGGTGCCCCTGTTTTTTTCCACTTACTGTATAAAACGCAACAGCCTTCAGTTTTAATACACCATTTGTGGTATACTATTATAAGTACTATTTTTACATACACCATATGTAGTATACTATTAGGTTTGAAATCTGTTTGATGTGTACATATTTCTCTGCTATATAGGTCCTAGTTAGGTTTCTACGTACTCCTAAAACATGCGTTAAGTAATTGATCACTTAGGGCGCCTGAGAGTCGCTGACACCAACAACATGGTTGGTCAGGCGATCAAGAAGGAAGTCTGACCTCAGGCTGGGCTGTGAGTCTAGAATAACCCTTGAAACCGGTAAGAGGTAGACAACAACAACTAGTCAACAGGTGGTACACACAGAAATATTCCTTCTGTCACATTTTTCCGAGGTTGCTAACCCTGGCTCCCTTAATATTTTGTGAGATTTAGGTGGTGTGGGGCGACGGAAGCTCTGAGGGATGATGAGAACCTCGCAGGGAGTATGACACCCTCGCAGGGAGTATGACACCCTCGCAGGGAGTATGACACCCTCGCAGGGAGTATGACACCCTCGCAGGGAGTATGACACCCTCGTAGGGAGTATGACACCCTCGTAGGGAGTATGACACCCTCGCAGGGAGTATGACACCCTCGCAGGGAGTATGACACCCTCGCAGGGAGTATGACACCCTCGCAGGGAGTATGACACCCTCGCAGGGAGTATGACAGCCTCGCAGGGAGTATGACAGCCTCGCAGGGAGTATGACAGCCTCGCAGGGAGTATGACACCCTCGCAGGGAGTATGACACCCTCGCAGGGAGTATGACACCCTCGCAGGGAGTATGACACCCTCGCAGGGAGTATGACACCCTCGCAGGGAGTATGACACCCTCACCCTCGCAGGGAGTATGACACCCTCGCAGGGAGTATGACACCCTCGCAGGGAGTATGACACCCTCGCAGGGAGTATGACACCCTCGCAGGGAGTATGACACCCTCGCAGGGAGTATGACACCCTCGCAGGGAGTATGACACCCTCGCAGGGAGTATGACACCCTTGCAGGGAGTATGACACCCTTGCAGGGAGTATGACACCCTTGCAGGGAGTATGACACCCTTGCAGGGAGTATGACACCCTTGCAGGGAGTATGACACCCTTGCAGGGAGTATGACACCCTTGCAGGGAGTATGACACCCTTGCAGGGAGTATGACACCCTTGCAGGGAGTATGACACCTTGCTATGACAGCCTCGGAGTATGACACCCTTATGACGCCCTTGCAGGGAGTATGACACCCTTGCAGGGAGTATGACACCCTTGCAGGGAGTATGACACCCTTGCAGGGAGTATGACACCCTTGCAGGGAGTATGACACCCTTGCAGGGAGTATGACACCCTTGCAGGGAGTATGACACCCTTGCAGGGAGTATGACACCCTTGCAGGGAGTATGACACCCTTGCAGGGAGTATGACACCCTTGCAGGGAGTATGACACCCTTGCAGGGAGTATGACACCCTTGCAGGGAGTATGACACCCTTGCAGGGAGTATGACACCCTTGCAGGGAGTATGACACCCTCGCAGGGAGTATGACACCCTCGCAGGGAGTATGACACCCTCGCAGGGAGTATGACACCCTCGCAGGGAGTGTGACACCCTCGCAGGGAGTGTGACACCCTCGCAGGGAGTGTGACACTCCCTTGCAGGGAGTGTGACACTCCCTTGCAGGGAGTGTGACACTCCCTTGCAGGGAGTGTGACACTCCCTTGCAGGGAGTGTGACACTCCCTTGCAGGGAGTGTGACACTCCCTTGCAGGGAGTGTGACACTCCCTT
The DNA here is from genome assembly GCF_038502225.1 of Cherax quadricarinatus. Classification (NCBI taxonomy): domain Eukaryota; kingdom Metazoa; phylum Arthropoda; class Malacostraca; order Decapoda; family Parastacidae; genus Cherax; species Cherax quadricarinatus. Next base: position 23,034,856 of record NC_091335.1, on the reverse strand, counting down.
GCAGGGAGTGTGACACCCCCTTGCAGGGAGTGTGACACTCCCTTGCAGGGAGTGTGACACTCCCTTGCAGGGAGTGTGACACTCCCTTGCAGGGAGTGTGACACCCCCTTGCAGGGAGTGTGACACTCCCTTGCAGGGAGTGTGACACCCCCTTGCAGGGAGTGTGACACTCCCTTGCAGGGAGTGTGACACCCCCTTGCAGGGAGTGTGACACCCTCGCAGTGAGTGTGACACCCTCGCAGTGAGTGTGACACCCCTGCAGTGAGTGTGACACCCCTGCAGTGAGTGTGACACCCCTGCAGTGAGTGTGACACCCCTGCAGGGAGTGTGACACCCTCGCAGGGAGTGTGACACCCTCGCAGGGAGTGTGACACCCTCGCAGGGAGTGTGACACCCTCGCAGGGAGTGTGACACCCTCGCAGGGAGTATGACACCCTCGCAGGGAGTATGACACCCTCGCAGGGAGTATGAGAGCCTCGCAGGGAGTAGGACACCCTCGCAGGGAGTAGGACACCCTCGCAAGGAGTAGGACACCCTCGCAAGGAGTAGGACACCCTCGCAGGGAGTACGACAGCCTCGCAGGGAGTACGACACCTTCGCAGAGAGTAGGACAACCTCACAGGGATAATAAAATGGAACAATACCATGACTGGAACAATACACAACCCGCAGACAAGAGACTGAAACTTAAAACGACGTTTCGGTCCGACTTGGACCATTAACTAGTCACGACTAGTGTGACTAAGGATCCAAGTTGGACCGAAACGTCATGAGTTTCATTCTGCTGTGTGCGGGTTATTTGTGCAAGTATTATAACGTAGACAAAGATCATACAGTGAAGTATTATAAACACGGGGAAGAAACATCTGATGTTGTGGTTGACTGCTTCACTAGTAACCTGCCTTGGTGTGGTTGACTGCTTCACTAGTAACCTGCCTTGGTGTGGTTGACTGCTTCACTAGTAACCTGCCTTGGTGGTTTGTCTTCAGCACTTGGTAAGTGCCATGAGGCGGTAAGGGAGTGTTCCCTGAGGTCCACATTGCTCAGTTCTAACGTTCATACGAGGGCTACCTGTGTCACTAAGCCTATTGTAGTGAAAGAAACCTGCCAAACATGTGCCATCAGATTAAATTTTGCTGCCGAAGTGGCTAGTTTATTGTGCGCCACACACCCATCCTGTGGACGGTATCGCAAGATTGTATGGATATATATAAAAGGCCTAGGAACTAGGCCCCAAAAGGATTAACAGGAGCACAACTGGACTTGTATGTGCAGTTCACTTATCTGTTACAAGGAAATTTAGGAAATTTGTTTAGTATATCTGGTATCATATTTTGCCACAACAGTGATGTCCCCCTTCTTTTTTTTTTTTTTTTGTACCCTCAAGATTTGGGATTTTGGAATTCATCTTTAGTTTTTTGATGTAAAATGTGAAAAAAGAGGGCAATCCTAGGATTTTCAGTGCAGTGTAATACTAAGTTTGCTCAAACTTGAACGCATATTTGAGGGAAAAATGCAATATTCTCGAACCGATACTTTAACTGGAAATGTGCTAATAACCTGCATATAGAGAAGCTTATGACGACGTATCGGTCCGACTAGGACCATTTACAAGTCACACTGACACGCCTTCGTTTCAGACCGAAACGTCGTCATAATGTTTTCCCTTCAATGTGCGGGTTATTTGTGTATTGTTCCAGTCACAGTATTGTGCCTTGTTGTTTTTCATTCAGTGGAAAGTTATGAGAGAGGAAGTGTTGAGTATCCGCCAGTGCTCACACCCGTCACTATCTTGTGACCGTCCATCACTATCTTGTGACCGTCCATCACTATCTTGTGACCGTCCATCACTATCTTGTGACCGTCCATCACTATCTTGTGACCGTCCATCACTATCCTGTGACCGTCCATCACTCCCGTCACTATCTTGTGACCGTCCATCACTATCTTGTGACCGTCCATCACTATCTTGTGACCGTCCATCACTATCTTGTGACCGTCCATCACTATCCTGTGACCGTCCATCACACCCGTCACTATCTTGTGACCGTCCATCACTATCTTGTGACCGTCCATCACTATCTTGTGACCGTCCATCACTATCTTGTGACCGTCCATCACTATCTTGTGACCGTCCATCACTATCTTGTGACCGTCCATCACTATCTTGTGACCGTCCATCACTATCTTGTGACCGTCCATCACTATCTTGTGACCGTCCATCACTATCTTGTGACCGTCCATCACTATCTTGTGACCGTCCATCACTATCCTGTGACCGTCCATCACTCCCGTCACTATCTTGTGACCGTCCATCACTATCTTGTGACCGTCCATCACTCCTGTCACTATCTTGTGACCGTCCATCACTATCTTGTGACCGTCCATCACTATCTTGTGACCGTCCATCACTATCTTGTGACCGTCCATCACTATCTTGTGACCGTCCATCACTATCTTGTGACCGTCCATCACTATCTTGTGACCGTCCATCACTATCTTGTGACCGTCCATCACTATCTTGTGACCGTCCATCACTATCTTGTGACCGTCCATCACTATCTTGTGACCGTCCATCACTCCCGTCACTATCTTGTGACCGTCCATCACTATCTTGTGACCGTCCATCACTCCTGTCACTATCTTGTGACCGTCCATCACTATCTTGTGACCGTCCATCACTATCTTGTGACCGTCCATCACTATCTTGTGACCGTCCATCACTCCCGTCACTATCTTGTGACCGTCCATCACTATCTTGTGACCATCCATCACTATCTTGTGACCGTCCATCACTATCTTGTGACCGTCCATCACTATCTTGTGACCGTCCATCACTATCTTGTGACCGTCCATCACTATCTTGTGACCGTCCATCACTATCTTGTGACCGTCCATCACTATCTTGTGACCGTCCATCACTATCCTGTGACCGTCCATCACTATCTTGTGAGAGTCCATCACTATCTTGTGACCGTCCATCACTATCTTGTGACCGTCCATCACTATCTTGTGACCGTCCATCACTATCTTGTGACCGTCCATCACTATCTTGTGACCGTCCATCACTATCTTGTGACCGTCCATCACTATCTTGTGACCGTCCATCACTATCTTGTGACCGTCCATCACTATCTTGTGACCGTCCATCACTATCTTGTGACCGTCCATCACTATCTTGTGACCGTCCATCACTATCTTGTGACCGTCCATCACTATCTTGTGACCGTCCATCACTATCTTGTGACCGTCCATCACTATCTTGTGACCGTCCATCACTATCTTGTGACCGTCCATCACTATCTTGTGACCGTCCATCACTATCCTGTGACCGTCCATCACTCCCGTCACTATCTTGTGACCGTCCATCACTATCTTGTGACCGTCCATCACTATCTTGTGACCGTCCATCACTATCTTGTGACCGTTCTTGTGACCGTCCATCACTATCTTGTGACCGTCCATCACTATCTTGTGATCGTCCATAACTATCTTGTGACCGTCCATCACTATCTTGTGACCGTCCATCACTATCTTGTGACCGTCCATCACTATCTTGTGACCGTCCATCACTATCTTGTGACCGTCCATCACTATCTTGTGACCGTCCATCACTATCTTGTGACCGTCCATCACTATCTTGTGACCGTCCATCACTATCTTGTGACCGTCCATCACTATCTTGTGACCGTCCATCACTATCTTGTGACCGTCCATCACTATCTTGTGACCGTCCATCACTATCTTGTGACCGTCCATCACTATCTTGTGACCGTCCATCACTATCCTGTGACCGTCCATCACTCCCGTCACTATCTTGTGACCGTCCATCACTCCTGTCACTATCTTGTGACCGTCCATCACTATCTTGTGACCGTCCATCACTATCTTGTGACCGTCCATCACTATCTTGTGACCGTCCATCACTATCTTGTGACCGTCCATCACTATCTTGTGACCGTCCATCACTATCTTGTGACCGTCCATCACTCCCGTCACTATCTTGTGACCGTCCATCACTATCTTGTGACCGTCCATCACTCCTGTCACTATCTTGTGACCGTCCATCACTATCTTGTGACCGTCCATCACTATCTTGTGACCGTCCATCACTATCTTGTGACCGTCCATCACTATCTTGTGACCGTCCATCACTATCTTGTGACCGTCCATCACTCCCGTCACTATCTTGTGACCGTCCATCACTATCTTGTGACCATCCATCACTATCTTGTGACCGTCCATCACTATCTTGTGACCGTCCATCACTATCTTGTGACCGTCCATCACTATCTTGTGACCGTCCATCACTATCTTGTGACCGTCCATCACTATCTTGTGACCGTCCATCACTATCTTGTGACCGTCCATCACTATCCTGTGACCGTCCATCACTATCTTGTGACCGTCCATCACTATCTTGTGACCGTCCATCACTATCTTGTGACCGTCCATCACTATCTTGTGACCGTCCATCACTATCTTGTGACCGTCCATCACTATCTTGTGACCGTCCATCACTATCTTGTGACCGTCCATCACTATCTTGTGACCGTCCATCACTATCTTGTGACCGTCCATCACTATCTTGTGACCGTCCATCACTATCTTGTGACCGTCCATCACTATCTTGTGACCGTCCATCACTATCTTGTGACCGTCCATCACTATCTTGTGACCGTCCATCACTATCTTGTGACCGTCCATCACTATCTTGTGACCGTCCATCACTATCCTGTGACCGTCCATCACTCCCGTCACTATCTTGTGACCGTCCATCACTATCTTGTGACCGTCCATCACTATCTTGTGACCGTCCATCACTATCTTGTGACCGTTCTTGTGACCGTCCATCACTATCTTGTGACCGTCCATCACTATCTTGTGACCGTCCATAACTATCTTGTGACCGTCCATCACTATCTTGTGACCGTCCATCACTATCTTGTGACCGTCCATCACTATCTTGTGACCGTCCATCACTATCTTGTGACCGTCCATCACTATCTTGTGACCGTCCATCACTATCTTGTGACCGTCCATCACTATCCTGTGACCGTCCATCACTCCCGTCACTATCTTGTGACCGTCCATCACTATCTTGTGACCGTCCATCACTCCTGTCACTATCTTGTGACCGTCCATCACTATCTTGTGACCGTCCATCACTATCTTGTGACCGTCCATCACTATCTTGTGACCGTCCATCACTATCTTGTGACCGTCCATCACTCCCGTCACTATCTTGTGACCGTCCATCACTATCTTGTGACCGTCCATCACTCCTGTCACTATCTTGTGACCGTCCATCACTATCTTGTGACCGTCCATCACTATCTTGTGACCGTCCATCACTATCTTGTGACCGTCCATCACTATCTTGTGACCGTCCATCACTATCCTGTGACCGTCCATCACTCCCGTCACTATCTTGTGACCGTCCATCACTCCTGTCACTATCTTGTGACCGTCCATCACTATCTTGTGACCGTCCATCACTATCTTGTGACCGTCCATCACTATCTTGTGACCGTCCATCACTATCTTGTGACCGTCCATCACTATCTTGTGACCGTCCATCACTATCTTGTGACCGTCCATCACTATCTTGTGACCGTCCATCACTATCTTGTGACCGTCCATCACTATCCTGTGACCGTCCATCACTCCCGTCACTATCTTGTGACCGTCCATCACTATCTTGTGACCGTCCATCACTATCTTGTGACCGTCCATCACTATCTTGTGACCGTCCATCACTATCTTGTGACCCTCCATCACTATCTTGTGACCGTCCATCACTATCTTGTGACCGTCCATCACTATCTTGTGACCGTCCATCACTATCTTGTGACCGTCCATCACTATCTTGTGACCGTCCATCACTATCTTGTGACCGTCCATCACTATCTTGTGACCGTCCATCACTATCCTGTGACCGTCCATCACTCCCGTCACTATCTTGTGACCGTCCATCACTATCTTGTGACCGTCCATCACTCCTGTCACTATCTTGTGACCGTCCATCACTATCTTGTGACCGTCCATCACTATCTTGTGACCGTCCATCACTATCTTGTGACCGTCCATCACTATCTTGTGACCGTCCATCACTATCCTGTGACCGTCCATCACTATCTTGTGACCGTCCATCACTATCTTGTGACCGTCCATCACTATCTTGTGACCGTCCATCACTGTCTTGTGACCGTCCATCACTATCCTGTGACCGTCCATCACTCCCGTCACTATCTTGTGACCGTCCATCACTATCTTGTGACCGTCCATCACTCCTGTCACTATCTTGTGACCGTCCATCACTATCTTGTGACCGTCCATCACTATCTTGTGACCGTCCATCACTATCTTGTGACCGTCCATCACTATCTTGTGACCGTCCATCACTATCTTGTGACCGTCCATCACTATCTTGTGACCGTCCATCACTATCTTGTGACCGTCCATCACTATCTTGTGACCGTCCATCACTATCTTGTGACCGTCCATCACTATCCTGTGACCGTCCATCACTCCCGTCACTATCTTGTGACCGTCCATCACTATCTTGTGACCGTCCATCACTCCCGTCACTATCTTGTGACCGTCCATCACTATCTTGTGACCGTCCATCACTATCTTGTGACCGTCCATCACTATCTTGTGACCGTCCATCACTATCTTGTGACCGTCCATCACTATCCTGTGACCGTCCATCACTCCCGTCACTATCTTGTGACCGTCCATCACTATCTTGTGACCGTCCATCACTATCTTGTGACCGTCCATCACTATCTTGTGACCGTCCATCACTATCTTGTGACCGTCCATCACTATCCTGTGACCGTCCATCACTATCTTGTGACCGTCCATCACTATCTTGTGACCGTCCATCACTATCTTGTGACCGTCCATTACTATCTTGTGACCGTCCATCACTATCTTGTGACCGTCCATCACTATCTTGTGACCGTCCATCACTATCTTGTGACCGTCCATCACTATCTTGTGACCGTCCATCACTATCCTGTGACCGTCCATCACTCCCGTCACTATCTTGTGACCGTCCATCACTATCTTGTGACCGTCCATCACTATCTTGTGACCGTCCATCACTATCTTGTGACCGTCCATCACTATCCTGTGACCGTCCATCACTATCTTGTGACCGTCCATCACTCTCTTGTGACCGTCCATCACTATCTTGTGACCGTCCATCACTATCCTGTGACCGTCCATCACTATCTTGTGACCGTCCATCACTATCTTGTGACCGTCCATCACTATCTTGTGACCGTCCATCACTATCTTGTGACCGTCCATCACTATCCTGTGACCGTCCATCACTATCTTGTGACCGTCCATCACTATCCTGTGACCGTCCATCACTCCCGTCACTATCTTGTGACCGTCCATCACTATCCTGTGACCGTCCATCACTCCTGTCACTATCTTGTGACCGTCCATCACTATCTTGTGACTGTCCATCACTATCTTGTGACCGTCCATCACTCCCGTCACTATCTTGTGACCGTCCATCACTCCCGTCACTATCTTATGACCGTCCATCACTATCTTGTGACCGTCCATCACTATCTTGTGACCGTCCATCACTCCCGTCACTATCTCGTGACCGTCCATCACTCCCGTCACTATCTTGTGACCGTCCATCACTCCCGTCACTATCTTGTGACCGTCCATCACTCCCGTCACTATCTTGTGACCGTCCATCACTCACTATCTTGTGACCGTCCATCACTCCCGTCACTATCTTGTGACCGTCCATCACTCCCGTCACTATCTTGTGACCGTCCATCACTATCTTGTGACCGTCCATCACTCCCGTCACTATCTTGTGACCGTCCATCACTCCCGTCACTATCTTGTGACCGTCCATCACTCCCGTCACTATCTTGTGACCGTCCATCACTATCTTGTGACCGTCCATCACTCCCGTCACTATCTTGTGACCGTCCATCACTATCTTGTGACCGTCCATCACTCCCGTCACTATCTTGTGACCGTCCATCACTCCCGTCACTATCTTGTGACCATCCATCACTCCCGTCACTATCTTGTGACCGTCCATCACTATCTTGTGACCGTCCATCACTCCCGTCACTATCCTGTGACCGTCCATCACTATCTTGTGACCGTCCATCACTCCCGTCAATATCTTGTGACCGTCCATCACTCCCGTCACTATCCTGTAACCGTCCATCACTATCTTGTGACCGTCCATCACTCCCGTCACTATCTTGTGACCGTCCATCACTCCCGTCACTATCCTGTGACCGTCCATCACTATCTTGTGACCGTCCATCACTCCCGTCACTATCTTGTGACCGTCCATCACTATCTTGTGACCGTCCATCACTATCTTGTGACCGTCCATCACCCCCGTCACTATCCTGTGACCGTCCATCACTATCTTGTGACCGTCCATCACTCCCGTCACTATCCTGTGACCGTCCATCACTCCCGTCACTATCTTGTGACCGTCCATCACTATCTTGTGACCGTCCATCACTCCCGTCACTATCCTGTGACCGTCCATCACTATCTTGTGACCATCCATCACTCCCGTCACTATCTTGTGACCGTCCATCACTATCTTGTGACCGTCCATCACTATCTTGTGACCGTCCATCACTATCTTGTGACCGTCCATCACTATCTTGTGACCGTCCATCACTATCCTGTGACCGTCCATCACTATCTTGTGACCGTCCATCACTATCTTGTGACCGTCCATCACTATCTTGTGACCGTCCATTACTATCTTGTGACCGTCCATCACTATCTTGTGACCGTCCATCACTATCTTGTGACCGTCCATCACTATCTTGTGACCGTCCATCACTATCTTGTGACCGTCCATCACTATCCTGTGACCGTCCATCACTCCCGTCACTATCTTGTGACCGTCCATCACTATCTTGTGACCGTCCATCACTATCTTGTGACCGTCCATCACTATCTTGTGACCGTCCATCACTATCCTGTGACCGTCCATCACTATCTTGTGACCGTCCATCACTCTCTTGTGACCGTCCATCACTATCTTGTGACCGTCCATCACTATCCTGTGACCGTCCATCACTATCTTGTGACCGTCCATCACTATCTTGTGACCGTCCATCACTATCTTGTGACCGTCCATCACTATCTTGTGACCGTCCATCACTATCCTGTGACCGTCCATCACTATCTTGTGACCGTCCATCACTATCCTGTGACCGTCCATCACTCCCGTCACTATCTTGTGACCGTCCATCACTATCCTGTGACCGTCCATCACTCCTGTCACTATCTTGTGACCGTCCATCACTATCTTGTGACTGTCCATCACTATCTTGTGACCGTCCATCTCTCCCGTCACTATCTTGTGACCGTCCATCACTCCCGTCACTATCTTATGACCGTCCATCACTATCTTGTGACCGTCCATCACTATCTTGTGACCGTCCATCACTCCCGTCACTATCTCGTGACCGTCCATCACTCCCGTCACTATCTCGTGACCGTCCATCACTCCCGTCACTATCTTGTGACCGTCCATCACTCCCGTCACTATCTTGTGACCGTCCATCACTCCCGTCACTATCTTGTGACCGTCCATCACTATCTTGTGACCGTCCATCACTCCCGTCACTATCTTGTGACCGTCCATCACTCCCGTCACTATCTTGTGACCGTCCATCACTATCTTGTGACCGTCCATCACTCCCGTCACTATCTTGTGACCGTCCATCACTCCCGTCACTATCTTGTGACCGTCCATCACTCCCGTCACTATCTTGTGACCGTCCATCACTATCTTGTGACCGTCCATCACTCCCGTCACTATCTTGTGACCGTCCATCACTATCTTGTGACCGTCCATCACTCCCGTCACTATCTTGTGACCGTCCATCACTCCCGTCACTATCTTGTGACCATCCATCACTCCCGTCACTATCTTGTGACCGTCCATCACTATCTTGTGACCGTCCATCACTCCCGTCACTATCCTGTGACCGTCCATCACTATCTTGTGACCGTCCATCACTCCCGTCAATATCTTGTGACCGTCCATCACTCCCGTCACTATCCTGTAACCGTCCATCACTATCTTGTGACCGTCCATCACTCCCGTCACTATCTTGTGACCGTCCATCACTCCCGTCACTATCCTGTGACCGTCCATCACTATCTTGTGACCGTCCATCACTCCCGTCACTATCTTGTGACCGTCCATCACTATCTTGTGACCGTCCATCACTATCTTGTGACCGTCCATCACCCCCGTCACTATCCTGTGACCGTCCATCACTATCTTGTGACCGTCCATCACTCCCGTCACTATCCTGTGACCGTCCATCACTCCCGTCACTATCTTGTGACCGTCCATCACTATCTTGTGACCGTCCATCACTCCCGTCACTATCCTGTGACCGTCCATCACTATCTTGTGACCATCCATCACTCCCGTCACTATCTTGTGACCGTCCATCACTATCTTGTGACCGTCCATCACTCCCGTCACTATCTTGTGACCGTCCATCACTATCTTGTGACCGTCCATCACTGCCGTCACTATCCTGTGACCGTCCATCACTGCCGTCACTATCCTGTGACCGTCCATCACTGCCGTCACTATCCTGTGACCGTCCATCACTGCCGTCACTATCCTGTGACCGTCCATCACTCCCGTCACTATCCTGTGACCGTCCATCACTCCCGTCACTATCCTGTGACCGTCCATCACTCCCGTCACTATCCTGTGACCGTCCATCACTCCCGTCACTATCCTGTGACCGTCCATCACTCCCGTCACTATCCTGTGACCGTCCATCACTCCAACTCAGTGTTCTAGTGATTCTGGAAGTAGGCAACACGCCCTTAAATTATTGTAATGATTATTGTATTACCTTAAGTGATATTAAGTTAGACTGAGAAGATGGAGGCTTTAGTGGTAGTGGTGCGTCACCAAAGACCCAGAGGGTGTTATCACCACGCAGAGTGGATGGACGACCCAGAACTGCAAGACTGATTGAAGTCTGATTCATCACATAAATATGGAGTGCTGTGCACGGTATGTGAGTGTATCTGCTGAAAAGGATCCCAGAAGGGGGTCTAAATATACAGTTCAATCTCCCGAGTTTGTTTCCATGTGACAGCATTTACAAGTTCTTATTACACTTTAGTCAGTCATGTGACTGTAAGTTGAAGAGCTGTGATAAGTCACTGATGTCTTAAGTCTTGCATAGCTTCCTTAATGCATGCAAGAAATGTTAAAGACAAGAACATAGTATCCAGCAGCATTTGAAAAAGTATCAGAATTAGGTCATACACTTGGAAAATCCTCAAGGGATTGGTACCAAATTTGCACACGAAAATCACTCCCTATGGAAGCAAAAGACTCGGCAGACGATACATCCCCCATCCCCTCCCCCTAAATGAAAAGCAGGAGTGCTACTAGCATGATAAGAGAACACTAAGTGTCAGAGGCCGAAGACCGTTCAACTACCTGCCAGCATACATCAGGGGGATTACCAGTAGACCCCTGGCTGTCTTCAAGAAGGCGCTGGACAGACACCTAAAGTCATTACCTGACCAGCCGGGCTGTGATTCGTACGTCAATTTACGTGCGGCCGACAGTAACAGACTGTTTGACCAGACCCTGATCCAACATGAGACCTGGTCACACACCGGGCTACGGGGGCGTTGACTCCCGAAACCCTCTCCAGGTATACTCCAGGTATCGTGGTAAAGCTGCAGAAGCAGAATTATTTCTCTAAGGTTTGCAGGCAGAAGACAACATGTCATAATCCCAGGAGTGTCACTTGATGAATTACACTTGAGCAACAACCTGTCGGTTCTCTGAATCAGTTACCTACATGCCAGTCACTTGGTAGATGTTTGAAGGTAACTGTCCCCAGACAGTGATATTTATCAGTGTGTTTCATTAAAGAAAAGTGAAGGCTCTTACATTATGCAAGGTGACATTGCTTGCGATGGTCGCCAGAAACTGACATATACACAGAGAACAAATTTTATTTGATTATTAGTGAGGGCATTGAGGTGTTAGTGTTACTGGTAGACGATACTAGCTTGTTAGTGTTGGTAGATGGTACCAGCTTGTTAGTGTTGCTGGTAGATGGTACCAGTCTGTATTCGCCTAGTTGAGGTTGTGGGAGTCGATTCACAGCTCCTGGCCCCGCCTAGTTAGTGTGTAAGGGTAGGAACACTGCTCCTGGTCCCGCCTATTGACTTTTATCGACCTGGCTTACTAATTCTTAGTTTCTAAGTCAGATTATACCTGCTCTTGAAGCTGTGTGTAGTGTTTTTCTTCATCTTTAGCGTCCAAGAGTGTCCCTCTTCCTCTCCTCCTCTCTCCCCATCCTGAGTCACAACAGAATTCATCTCCCCTTTGTTGGGGTGATTAGAAACCATGACTGGGTGCTTTAGGTTCCCTCCTCCCTCCCATCTCCCCATTCCCTTCCACCCTCTCCTCTTTCTCCTCCTCCCTCTCTTCTTTCTCGTCTCCTGACTCGTGCCGGACCTTCGATGTATCCCTTTCACCCTCGCTCTCTGATTTTAATTTAGGACTTTCACCCTCGCTCTCTGATTTTAATTTAGGACTTTCACCCTCGCTCTCTGATTTTGATTTAGGACTTTCACCCTCGCTCTCTTATTTTGATTTAGGACTTTCACCCTCGCTCTCTGATTTTGATTTAGGACTTTCACCCTCGCTCTCTGATTTTAATTTAGGACTTTCACCCACGCTCTCTGATTTTGATTTAGGACTTCCAGTTGAAAATTTTAGGATTGATAATTCGAAAATCTTTTGTTCATGACACAAAATCTGGGCTTATACAAAATTTAGGCTTCCAGACTACATGCGCTATTAAATTTCGGATAAACTTTTTCAGTCGCATTTACAAAAAAAAAAAAAACCACTATGGATAAGCCTTATGAGAAATTTTACTCGATACATTCAGTATTAAGGAGGCTTGAATTGTGCCGTATAATCTAAGAGCCTCACCCAAATATATATATATATATATATATATATAATATATATATATATATATATATATATATATGTCGTGCCGAATATGTAAAACTGGTCAATTAGCAAGAACTCATTTAAAATTAAATCCTTTCTAAATTTTTCTCTTATACGTTTAAAGATATATTTTTTTCATTAATATTAATGTAAAAAAATTTAATTTTGCACCAAAAGAATCTTAGAAAACTTACCTAACCTTATTATAACAATCGCAATTTATTTTAGCCTAATCATACTAAATATATTTTAGATTTGTTTACAATAATTTAATACTAAACAAATTCAGTGAAATATGTTTTTATCGTTAGGTTCAGAATGATTTTGGCGAAATTATTGCATACACAAATTTTCACTTGTCCTATATGGCAAGATGAGCGTTGCTATTTAAGCCAAGATCGCAAGTTCTGCCTATTCGGCACGACACACATATATATATATATATATATATATATATATATATATAATATATATATATATATATATATATATATATATATATATATATATATATATATATATATATATATATATATATATCTTTATTATCCATGAATATTTGTACACTGCTGTCTTGACTGTTTCTACCAATTATAATGTCTATGCTTTATTTTTGTGACACCGGGAGAAAGACTCATAAAAGTGCTGGATCAGCCCGGTTGTGATGGCTCTGTGGGCCTGCTGGCTGCAAGCAGCAACAGCCTGATTGGAAAAATAAAGACAAGCAGTATAATGTGATCCTTTATTGACAACGTTTCGCTCACACAGTGGGCCTTATCAAGTCACAAACAGATCTGGGTATCTTTATTGAGGAAACGTTTCGCCACACAGTGGCCACAAACAGATCTGTTTGTGACTTGATAAAGCTCACTGTGTGGGCGAAACATTGTCAATAAAGGATCACATTATACTGCATATGTGTTTATTTTTCCACTGTGTCGGTGTTTTATACCATTTCCAACAGCCTGATTGACCAGGCAAGTCAGTAATAAAGTGTGATCACCTAGGCAGGGCTGCCAGGGTAGCAACAGCCTCAACACTGGTCACGTACTCTGCTTTAAGTTTCAGGTTATTTACACAAGTTTCGCGGTGTTTACTTTGTGCTTCAAGGATAATTTTAACCCTCGATTAAGACAGAGATTAAACTGCATCTTTTGTTAACGTGATCACAACACTGACTCATCTGAAGGATACCTAAAGGATGTTTTCTGGTGGTCAGCGCCCCCGGGTCTCAGTCAGACCAGGCCTCCTGGTGAATCAGGGCCTGATGAACCAGGCTGTTACTGCTGACCGCACGCACTCCAAAGTACTAACTAGTCAGGAACTGATTTGAAGAGTTTGTCAAATTCTTTCTTGAAGGAAGTCGTCGGCCTGTTGGTAATTCGTAAAACACTAAAACACTCACCCTAGATAGCTGGGTGGGTCCTGAGGACTCATCCTAGATAGCTGGGTGAGTCCTGAGGACTCATCCTAGATAGCTGGGTGGGTCCTGAGGACTCATCCTAGATAGCTGGGTGGGTCCTGAGGACTCATCCTAGATAGCTGGGTGGGTCCTGAGGACTCATCCTAGATAGCTGGGTGGGTCCTGAGGACTCATCCTAGATAGCTGGGTGGGTCCTGAGGACTCATCCTAGATAGCTGGGTGGGTCCTGAGGACTCATCCTAGATAGTTGGGTGGGTCCTGAGGACTCATCCTAGATAGCTGGGTGGGTCCTGAGGACTCATCCTAGATAGCTGGGTGGGTCCTGAGGACTCATCCTAGATAGCTGGGTGGGTCCTGAGGACTCATCCTAGATAGCTGGGTGGGTCCTGAGGACTCATCCTAGATAGCTGGGTGGGTCCTGAGGACTCATCCTAGATAGCTGGGTGGGTCCTGAGGACTCATCCTAGATAGTTGGGTGGGTCCTGAGGACTCATCCTAGATAGCTGGGTGGGTCCTGAGGACTCATCCTAGATAGCTGGGTGGGTCCTGAGGACTCATCCTAGATAGCTGGGTGGGTCCTGAGGACTCATCCTAGATAGCTGGGTGGGTCCTGAGGACTCATCCTAGATAGCTGGGTGGGTCCTGAGGACTCATCCTAGATAGCTGGGTGGGTCCTGAGGACTCATCCTAGATAGCTGGGTGGGTCCTGAGGACTCATCCTAGATAGCTGGGTGGGTCCTGAGGACTCATCCTAGATAGCTGGGTGGGTCCTGAGGACTCATCCTAGATAGCTGGGTGAGTCCTGAGGACTCATCCTAGATAGCTGGGTGAGTCCTGAGGACTCATCCTAGATAGCTGGGTGGGTCCTGAGGACTCATCCTAGATAGCTGGGTGGGTTCTGAGGACTCATCCTAGATAGCTGGGTGGGTCCTGAGGACTCATCCTAGATAGCTGGGTGGGTTCTGAGGACTCATCCTAGATAGCTGGGTGAGTCCTGAGGACTCATCCTAGATAGCTGGGTGGGTCCTGAGGACTCATCCTAGATAGCTGGGTGGGTCCTGAGGACTCATCCTAGATAGCCGGGTGGGTCCTGAGGACTCATCCTAGATAGCCGGGTGGGTCCTGAGGACTCATCCTAGATAGCTGGGTGGGTCCTGAGGACTCATCCTAGATAGCTGGGTGAGTCCTGAGGACTCATCCTAGATAGCTGGGTGGGTCCTGAGGACTCATCCTAGATAGCTGGGTGGGTCCTGAGGACTCATCTTAGATAGCTGGGTGGGTCCTGAGGACTCATCCTAGATAGCTGGGTGGGTCCTGAGGACTCATCCTAGATAGCTGGGTGGGTCCTGAGGACTCATCCTAGATAGCTGGGTGGGTCCTGAGGACTCATCCTAGATAGCTGGGTGGGTCCTGAGGACTCATCCTAGATAGCTGGGTGGGTCCTGAGGACTCATCCTAGATAGCTGGGTGGGTCCTGAGGACTCATCCTAGATAGCTGGGTGGGTCCTGAGGACTCATCCTAGATAGCTGGGTGGGTCCTGAGGACTCATCCTAGATAGCTGGGTGGGTCCTGAGGAGCACTTCTAGCTAGTGTAAGTACTGAGCAGTCTAGAATATATTAGAGAACCACATAGTTAATGTGGGAACGCAGCTCTCTACAGTGTATCAAAACACTGTAAATTACTGAGCTAAAATTTTTAAATTGCGATTGCGTTAGTAAATTGCGATTGTAAATTTTCCAGGAAATATTAGAAGTAATGGATGTGTGATCGCTGCGATCAGGCTTCTCTCTGACCTCAATATTGTCTTGAGGAGTTACTCGTTCTTCAGGGCCAACTAAGCTAGTACTTACCTCCACTTGTCTGTCACAAATTGCTTCGCAAATTGTCTGTCACAAATTGGCTGGTCGACCGGACAAGGTTGGTCCAGGACCGGGTGCCGGAGCACAACACTCGAAGTCCAGCAAAGTGTATCAGAAGTGAAGAATTAGACACATGTGCAACATCCGGTTATCATTATTTGTAGACGTTTCGCCATGCAGTGGCTTTATCAGTACAATACAAGGATATAATGTGAAAACTGTAGAACCACAGAAAAGATGAGGTAATCAGTCCCTCAGCCTCGGAGTTGGTGAACAGCACTGCAGTCTTTAAAGACTACGGTACTCTTCACCAACTCTAAGACTGAGGGACTGATTACCTCATCTTTTCTGTGGTTCTACAGTTTTCACATTATTGTATTGTACTGATAAAGCCACTGCATGGCGAAACGTCTACAAATAGAGATACTCAGACGTTGCAGTTGCACGTGTCTAATTTTCATCTATATACCCTCTGTGTCCATATATTGTTTGTAACGGCTTGACAGAGCTCCTGAGAGCGAAACGTTGCCACAATAAAATGTCACATTAGTTACACTTGTGTCCTTTTACTTTACAATTTCCATCTTGTCGGCATTACCTGGAGTTTACCTGGAGAGGGTTTCGGGGGTCAACGGCCCCGCGGCTCGGTCTGAGACCAGGCCTCGTCGTGGATCAGGGTCTGATCAACCAAGCTGTTACTGCTGGCCGCACGTATTGTATACCATTTATGTACAACATATCAGGTGCATCAGAGAAAGCAAAAGTGAATGACAGAAAATCGTGCGCCTCTTAGATTCCCTGTCACGGTGCCTCTGACAAATTAAGTAAAATTAGAATATATGAATACGTAATATTCGAGTTTGTCCCAGAACAGTTTTCCATGAACAAAAAGACACAATACCCTGACTGGAACAATGCACAAATATCCCGCACATAGGAAAAAAGAAACTTGTGACGACGTTTCGGCCCGACTTTGGACCATTGACTAGCCGAAGATTGAGACACTTATGCAGCATATGGGAATCTTTATTCAGGAAACGTTTCGCCACACAGTGGCTTCATCAGTCCGATACAAAGTAGAAAGGCGAAAGGCGTAAGGTGTAGTGAGGTCAGGTGAAGCAGGCCTCCGCCTGCTTCACCTCACCTCACTACAGTATATAAGCCACGTCTACGGCCCTATGCTGTACATTCTACAAGATTGATGGACTGAACACATCGACTCCAGGCTGAGGGACTGATTACCTCAAACTCCTCCTCTCCTTATGCCTTTCTACTTTGTATCGGACTGATGAAGCCACTGTGTGGCGAAACGTTTCCTGAATAAAGATTCCCATATGCTGCATAAGTGTCTCAATCTTCAACTTGTCGGTTTTTCAAACCATTCATCACATTGACTAGCCGCCAGAGGTTTTTTCTGCTATGTGCGAGTTATTTGGTACAGGACAGACGGGCTGCAGAATAGGCTTTAATTGGGACCATACTTATAGTAATCGTAATTATGTAATTGAAGCTGATTGTAATTAGTTTTTAATTGTAAATACTGTCAAGTTTACACCTGCTTCAGTTACATCATATCACTGTGGCAGTGATGGCCATGGGATAAACAAAGCACTGTACACGTCCAGTGGTACATAACTGTACATTCTGGTGTGATGCTTGTTGTTTGGGTCACGTCCAGTACGTATACACTGCCGAGAGTCATGGTTTTGTGGACTGAGAGACACCGGACTCCTCCCTCAGTTGAAGATTAAGACATATGTGCAGCAGTTGGATATCTTTATTGGTGAAACGTTTCGTCTACACAGTAGGCTTCTTCAGTCAAATACAAAGGGAACAGTAGTAATGAAATAAAGATGATGTAAGCATTCCGTCAGCCTTGGATAAATAGTAATTGGAAATTAGTTCTCTAACGTGCCGTCTCTTAGCCAGTCTTGGTACAACCTTTCGTTCGTACACGGAGCGAAACGTTGTCCCAATAGAAGCTGCTTCTACAACGGGTCTTCTCTCATCTAGGAGTGAGACATCTGCTTTCGTTCCCCTCGTGAGGTTGGAGGTTCTCTTGCTTTGACGAACTGCTGTCAGAGGCTCCGGCTGTTCCTTGAGCCTTCGTTTCAAGTCTTGATGGAACAGTTGTAAAATTTGCCCGCAGATAAGAAGGTGGCGGCTGTGTGTGTATTTCTGTTACCATTAACACTGGTGGTGTTACGGGTAACACTGGTGGTGGACGGGTAACACTGGTGGTGGACGGGTAAGCCAGTGGAAGGCCTCGGTCAGGTGACCAAAAGCTCCAGCTGCGGGTCATCATATTGACTAAGACCCGCATCAGGAAACACTTGTTCTGTTTCCTGAAAAAACTTGCCTAACCTAACCTATCGTCACTGGTGTGAGTGCTGGGTATCTTTCACCACCACCACCACGCACTCTCAACACCATCACCACCACCCACTATCAACACCACCACCCACTATCACCACCACCACCACCACCCACTATCACCACCACCACCCACTATCACCACCACCCACTACCACCACCACCACCACCACGCACTATCAACACCATCACCACCCACGTACACCACCTCACGCCTGCACCACGCCACCATGACTCAGATACAATGATAGCAGTAATGGTGTAATATGCTATTTGAAATTGAGTGTATTGAGGGGGTGTCCCCTCCCCCCTGAGTCTTACACATCGTTTGTTAGGAAGGGGAAGGGGACGGGGGGCGCCGCTCCAAGTCACTGCTACATTGTGGGTGTACAAACCTCGTTATATCCTCAGTTAACTGTATTCACATTACTCGAGTAAATGTATGCTCTGTACTCTAGCTGTATTCACCGTAGCTGTATTCACTGTACCCGACTAGCTGTATTCATTTAATTGTACTTAAATAGTTGGTTAGATTAAGTATGATTCGTAAGGAAACGGGACAAGTTTTTCCTGGCGCGGGTCTTAGTATGATGACCCGCAGCTGGAGCCTTTGGTCATCTGACCGAGGCCTTCCACTTGGTTACCTGTCCACCCTTTTAAAAACTAAGGTTATAATTAATACCATTTTAAATATTAATTACATAGTTGGATTAACCACCTTCTTAAGAAGTAATAATACCAGTCACTTGGAATCGTAGCAGTTGCACAACCCAGGTCAACATGGGTTCAAAACAGGTCGCTCCTGCCTTTCACAATTGCTGGACCATGAGATTATATTGGATGCTCTTGAAGACAAATGTAGATGTAGTATACACTGACTTTGCAAAAGTGTTTGACAAGACCATACTTTTGATACCTTTGATATACGTTTGATGAGTTCCGAGGGTTTTTCTACTCCAAGATTCCGGTCTTGGTCAGGCTCGTCATTGGGGTACCTGCACTCAAAATGGGTGGGCAGATGAATATTTAACTTCCTAACGAATAGAACCCAAAGAGTAAATGGAAAGTGAAATCAGTGATTGCTACAGTTCTGTCCCCCAGCTCACGGCACTCACCCTACCTCTTTCTAAGGAACATAAATCCTTTGCAGACATTACTAGAATCTGCCTGAGTGGCATCCATAGCACACACATTGAGCCTCCAAGCTGATATAAACCAAGTCTTCGAGTGGGTGGGCCAATGACTATGTGAGGATAATTTTCGGTTAATACATCACGGAAGAATGAAGGAAATAAAAAGATCAGAGCAAACTCGAACTTCTCAACAGAACGCAAATGTGAGATACATGGGAGCGATAATGTCAGAGGATCGCATATTCAAGGAGCACAAGTGTTGTTATCGCGACTGCAAGAAAAATTATAGGATGGATAACTGTAACCTTCAGAACAATAGTTGCCAGGGTAACAATACTCTTCAGGTTTCTTATTTTCTTTAGGCTGGAATATTGGTGTGTACTAATGACCCCCCCCCCTTCCCCTGCGAGGCAGGCGAAATTACTGAACTGGAACATGTACAAAGAACCTTCACAGCTCATATAAGCTCAGCCAAGCACCTAAATTATTGGGAGAGCTTGAAATCCCTGAACTGTTAGAACGTAGGTGAGAAAGATACTAAGTAAACACCGAAAAGGTATTGGAGGGATTGATCCCCAACCTGCAGACTGGAATTACTACATATAAACACAAGTTTGACAGATGGTGCGGGATACCCCCAATGAAAAGCAGGAGAGCGATTAATTCACAGAGAGAACTCAATAATTGTGAAGGGACCACGACTCTTGAATACCTTTCCTTTTTGCATAAGAGGAATTACCACAAACCCTGACTATCTTCAAGAGGGAACTCGATAGATTCCTCAAAACAGCTCCTGATCAACTACGTTGTGGTGCATACGTTAGAGTACGGGTGGCGGGTACTAACAGGTTGATTGATCGGATCAGCAACCAGAATAGCTATACCTTTGATATACCTTTGAAGAATTTCGAGAGTTTCACTACTCTCGAAGCCCGGCCATGGGCCAGGCTCGTCTGGTGCTTGGTTGGTCAACCAGGCTGTTGCTGCTGGAGGCCCGCTGCCCCACATATCCATCACAGCCTGATTGATCTGGCACCTGAAGATACTTGACCAGTTTCCCCTTGAAGGTTTCTACACTTGTTCCAGCCGTGTTTCTGATATCTTCTGGTAAGATGTTGAATAGTCTGGGACCCCGGATGTTGATACAGTGTTGCCTTATTGTCCTCACCGCACCCCTGCTCCTCAATGCGTTTATTTTACACTTCCTCCCAAATCTCTCACTCCAGTATGTTGTTATGGCAGTGTGCAGATTTGGGACCAGACCCTCGAGTACTTTCCAGGTATATATTATCATGCATCTCTCTCATCCGCTCCAGTGAGTGCTTGTTCAAGACTTGCAGGCGTTCCCAGTAGTTTAGGTGCTTTACTGGCTCAATGTGAGCCGTAAACGATCTCTGATATTTCTCCTGCTGTGAACGGGCCCGTCAGCACTGAGCAATATTCTAAATGAGGGAGCACTAGCGATTTGAAGAGTGTCACCATTGGCATTATTTCCTTTGTTTTGAAAGTTCTCAATACCCACCCCGTCATCTTCCTGACTGTCGTGAACTTTGTCTTGTTATGGTCTTTAAAAGAAAGGTCGGCTAACAACTATTCCCAGGTCTTTTAAGTGCTCCTTTCGTTCTATTTGGTGACAATCTTGAGTTTTGTATATAGTGTTCCTTTTGAGTTCTTCATTCTTTCCATACCTAAGCAGCTGGAACTTATCACCACTGAACGTCATGTTGTTCTCCACTGCCCACTGGAAAACCCTGCTTATATCTTCCTGTAATTTTCAGTGTCCTCTATAGTAGTGACTTTCATGTTTATTTTAGTGTTATCTGCAAATGATACAAAAGTGTGCCGGGTATTTTTATCTATGTCTGCTATGAGGATGAGAAACAGCAGAGGTGCCAGGACAGTGTCTTGGGGCACTGAGCTTTTGATCTCGCTGATGCTGGATATTCCTCTGTTTACTATTACTTTTTGTGTTCTGTGTGTTAGGCCCCATAAGATCCATCTGACTACCTTCCCCGTAATGCCCATGGCCTTCATTTTGTGCACTATCATTCCATGATCGCATTTGTCAAACGCCTTTGCAAAATCTGTGTAAATTGCATCTGCGTTCTGGTCATCTTCCAACGCCTCCGTAAGGATTCAGCAGCTGTGACAGGCATGATCGTCCTGCTCTAAAACCATGCTGGTCCGGGTTATGCTGGTTGTGCTGGTCCATGAAATTTGTTATCTGCCGTCTCATCACACTTTCGAAGATTTTTATGTGAGAAGTTAATGCTACTGGTCTGCAATTTTTAGCTAGTGTTCCACTACCTCCCTTGTGCAACGGAGCTATGTCTGCACTCTTTAAGGCCTCCGGTATTCCACCTAGATCTAAGCTCTTTCTCCAAAGAATACTGAGGGCTCGTGCTAGTGGTACTTTGCACTTCTTTACAAATAGAGCATTCATGAATCTGATCCAGGTGCTGAGTGAGTGGGCATGTTATCCATTTCTTTTTCGAGATCTATGGGATTTGTACTAATGTCAGTTTAGTTGGTCTGCTGGACTGACCAGCCAGGATGTTGGTGCCAGTCACACACATTCCAACGTATGTACACTGCCCGGCTGATCAGGAACTCGCCTGATGAACTTGCCAAGTTTTCTCTTGAAGACAACCAGGGATCTGTTGGTAATTCCCCTTATGCCTGTATTATGCCTTTGCTTCCCATATTATCTCCCTTAGAGAACACAATAAGGCAAATGCTGAAGCTAAACAAATATCAGGGGCGGGTAATGTAGACTTCCAAAACAGAGAAATATTGCCAGTAGTGACACTGTTCAAATTAATTGTGTTTTCTCACCTCGGGTACTGTTGTGTGTTGACGGTTGTGTTCGAAGTAGGTGAAAGATCAGAACTGGAACAGACATAGTTTACAGCTTGAGTACTGGAAATGTACCTCCTGGAGCGGAGGAGAGAGATGCGTTATAATATACATGTGTAAGATACTGCAGTGAGAAGAGTGGAGGAAATATAAAATAATTCCAGTGATAAGTAGGGCGCCATGGCCACAGAGGAAAGTGCAGAACCAGCTTATATTCTGACAACGGTTCACTCTATATAGAGCTTATCAAGTCAAGTCATTGAGATCTATACAGAGCTCATCATAATATACCATGTGCATGTCTTTTCTTCGTGTCTTTTCCGAGCTTTGAACCTAAGTCTCTGCTGTGCCTTATGTGCCCTGCCTTCTGTCATTTTGCGAATGTTTGGGTGAAGAGCCGTGCCAGGGTGGATAGATGGTGGGAGGAATTGGATATAATCGGGGGGCAGAGTCATCCTGCTGATGGAGGGCAGGTGGTGAGGAGCCCTGGGGGTAAGGAGAGGGTGGTGGGGTGTTTGGTGTACCGGGCTGCCCTGGGGAGGGTGTTCTAGGTATTTACTTTATTTATCGTTTTCATACTTCTTAGGCTTTTCAGCACCAAATATGTGAGGATTACTGACAGACCTCTAGCTGGCTTGAAGGATCTTGATAAGATAAGCTCCTGAGACAGTTCCTTATTAGCTGGACTGTGGTGCCTACACAAGACTGTGTTCGTAGGCCAGCCTGATTGATCATACTATCAACCATAAGTCCTTGTCTGGAATTGTGCTACGGGAGTTGTGATGCCTGAAATAGACTACAGGTAGTGAATGGTTAACCATCTATGTATGATAGTTACGCTGTGGGAACGCCAGCAGTTTTCTACTACCTTGCTTTATATATTGCAACGTGTTTACAAAAAAAAATAAAGCTATATTTCCCTGTCATATTCCATCATATAGAATTGGTTTTCTACGGAATGTAGGATCATCAAGTTAAAAACCTCAGTAACCCAGGGCACGACAACTTCACTGTTTTCCATACTTGCCACATATTCCTATCATTAAATTAATTTTTTTTGTCTTTGCGTTGATCCCCAGAATACCCTCCAGGCAGGTAGACGATGTGTGATTTACATGTTATAAAATATTGTTAAGTACAAACAAAGCCAATAACATGCCTGAGCATTTCTGACATTTGCAGATGATACAAAAAAATAAGCATGAAATTCACCTCGGTAGAAGACACTGAAAAAAATTATATAAGATATAAGGAAGGTTTTCCAGTGGGAGTGAAGCATATGATGTTCGAGGGTGATAAGTTCCAGCTATTTAGTTATGAAAGTATGAAGTCAAAAGCGGCACTGCATACAAACATGAGAGAGTAACACCCAGTAGAAAGAATGAAGCGAAATCCAGATTATGAGAACTTTTAAAACAAGGGAAATAATGCCAATGGTGACACGATTCAGATAGCTTGTGCCTTCTCACTTAAGAGTAATGTTCAGTGTTAAAAGCTCTGTTCAGAGCAGGAGAGATACCAGAGCTGCATCAGAGATAGAGATTATTTATGACCCGTATAGAGCCAGAAGGGCATTCAAATTACCGTGAATGCCTCAGTGTCGTGCCAGCTGAACTAGAGTTACTATTACTTAGATGGTAACACCCCCCTCCCCCCATACGGTCAAAGTGCTTTGTTAATTACTACTACTACTACTACTACTACAACTACTACAACAACAAAAACACTCCCTTTCCCTTCTATGCTGTAGGATTACTAGAGGTGTTAATAAGTCCCTCTGCTGTAAAATTACTAGAGGCCTTGATGGCACCCTCCCCCCTCCTGTAGGATTAAATTAGGGAGATGACACATTTGTCTTTCCGCCCCTCCTACTGTCCGCCTTCTTACGCCCCTCCATCACTCTTCTGTCGCCTCCTCCTCCTCCTCTTATTCCCTTTTATTCTTATTCCGTTTTTTTATATTATTCTTTCTATATATTCCTCTCCCTTGTTTTTCCACTTTCTCCTTGTCTCTTGTTCCCTCTCTCTTCTGCTTCTTCGTTTGTCTTCAGGTCGTGTATGTTGAAAAATATAACATTACAGGAATAAGTAAGTGCTTCTAAAACTTGGTGCAAAATAAAGCTTAGTGAAAAAGGTTTGCAAGTCTCTAACTTTCTAGTGAGAGGATGAAAGCATCTCCCTGAATGGTGGTAGTTGTGGTGGTAGATATCTGAATGGTGGTAGTTGTGGTGGTAGATATCTGAATGGTGGTAGTTGTGGTGGTACATATCTGAATGGTGGTAGTTGTGGTGGTACATATCTGAATGGTGGTAGTTGTGGTGGTACATATCTGAATGATGGTAGTGGTGGTAGATATCTGAATGGTGGTAGTTGTGGTGGTAGATATCTGAATGGTGGTAGTTGTGGTGGTAGATATCTGGCCGTTTTGTCTGTGGCTGGCTTGCTTGCTTGCTTCCTTCCTTCCTTCCTTCCTTCCTTCCTTCCTTCCTTCGTGCTGCTAATATCAACAATACAATCACTAACTAAATATATTTTAGAATTGTGGGAATGAGCTTAGTGGCACTAGAAGTGCCAGTAGATGCCAAACATATACCCTGAAGACAACAGAAAAGTGGATGAACCAGAGACAAAACACTCAACTTATCAAATTCTGTTGACTTTCTCGAGGAAATGCAGACGAAACAAGAAGTCATTAATGAAATTGCAAAAAATTTAGAATACTTTCTCCCATATGCAAAATTGAGGGCAATAAACGTATCCAGCATCGGTTAAACGAGATGAACTTAAACTGGCGACAAAAAAGACACAAGTAAAATGCTGGAGTCATAGTACAACTCGCTGTTCATTTAGACTTTAACTAGACTGAAGATTGAGGGTCCAGGTGAGTTTTTCATGGATAACACTAAAACTCTCCAGACACCTCCACAATCTGACATAACAATAACCTCAGTCGACTTCGAAAAAGCCATTGATAGCATAAACATTGTCTCTGCCCCAGGCCCAGACTAGTGGAACTACATATTCAACTAACCATTTTGATGAGCCTTAAATATCGCTACACGTTTGTAAAAAATTACACTGTAACAATCTCATCCAGAACTGAGTCGATGGAACAGTAAACCATCTGCCCTGGGATCCTTAGTTGCCCTGATGAATCTTTTTACCAGATAGATCGGACTGAGGGGGCATTAACCCCTGGAACACCCCCAGCTAGACTCCAGGTAGCTCCTTAAGGAACTTACACTCTTTTTCCCATGGGCCGAGAGTCTCGGAGCCTATGGGAACAAACATATGATGATGGGCATGTTTATAATATTTTCTGTACTTTTGGGAGTCCCTGAAGCTGGCATCTACCCCTCCTTCCTCCCTGGTGTATTGAAGGTAGCTGTCAGCAAGTGTGGATGCACATGTGTAGTCCCACACCACCTGTTTGCCATGTGTCCAGCCTTGGCAGGTAATTCCATCCAGACACTTTTGGCTGCCATTGGATATGTATAGTTGGGGTGGCTCCCTTATTGCTGGGCATCCAGTTGTTGCAAGTATCCTCTTGATGTTAACCCCCTTGGAAATGCGGCAAACAAGACTATGGCACCTGAATAAGTCGGAGATACACCTGTGTTTGATGAGGATGGGGCGACAAGGCTAAGGCCGGCCCCCGACACACACAAGCACGCACTTGGCATGTGTGTGTGTGTGTGTGTGTGTGAGAGAGAGAGAGAGAGAGAGAGAGAGAGAGAGAGAGAGAGAAAGAGAGATATGGAGGTGGCGGCAGGTAGTTAGGGTTGAAGGACTCAGGTGGTAACAGTACTTGGTGACAATTAGCAACACAAGATAAACGTAACGATGATGGTGTGTGATGAGACTGTCTTGTAGCAGTCACCACCATTACCATCACCACCACTATCAACCCTCCTAATAAAATATCCCTGAAGGGTCACCTTCAACTGGTCTTCTGATGTTTTTCTTACTCCAGTTTTCTTTCTAGCTTGAATGCCTCATCCGATCGGCTTCAAATTTTCAACTCTGGTGGACTGCAAGTAAGGTTCAAGCAGTTATGGTATGTGCAGGTGGTACCCCTCTGGTTAATGTTATGTAGACCATCCCACTACCATGAGCTGGGTACCACTACCATCACCACACAAACCCTTAATTCATCAACACCAGAAAATTCGGCAGCAGCAGTAACATGAGCAGCAGCCACAACAGCAGTAGCAACGCTAGCAGCAACAGCAGCAGTACGAGCAACAACAGCAGTACAAGCAACAGCAGCAGTGCAAACAATAGCAGCAGTACAAGCAACAGCAGCAGTACAAACAATAGCAGCAGTAAAAACAATAGCAGCAGTACAAGCAACAGCAGCAGTACAAACAATAGCAGCAGTAAAAACAATAGCAGCAGTACAAGCAACAGCAGCAGTACAAACAATAGCAGCAGTAAAAACAATAGCAGCAGTACAAGCAACAGCAGCAGTACAAACAATAGCAACAGTACAAACAATAGCAGCAGTAAAAACAATAGCAGCAGTACAAGCAACAGCAGCAGTACAAACAATAGCAGCAGTAAAAACAACAGCAGCAGTACAAGCAACAGCAGCAGTACAAGCAACAGCAGCAGTACGAGCAACAACAGCAGTACAAACAATAGCAGCAGTACAAGCAACAGCAGCAGTACAAGCAATAGCAGCAGTACAAGCAATAGCAGCAGTACAAACAATAGCAGCAGTACAAACAATAGCAGTACAAGCAACAGCAGCAGTACAAACAATAGCAGCAGTAAAAACAATAGCAGCAGTACAAGCAACAGCAGCAGTACAAACAATAGCAACAGTACAAACAATAGCAGCAGTAAAAACAATAGCAGCAGTACAAACAATAGCAGCAGTACAAACAATAGCAGCAGTAAAAACAATAGCAGCAGTACAAGCAACAGCAGCAGTACAAACAATAGCAGCAGTACAAACAATAGCAGCAGTAAAAACAATAGCAGCAGTACAAGCAACAGCAGCAGTACAAACAATAGCAACAGTACAAACAATAGCAGCAGTAAAAACAATAGCAGCAGTACAAACAATAGCAGCAGTACAAACAATAGCAGCAGTACAAACAATAGCAGCAGTAAAAACAATAGCAGCAGTACAAGCAACAGCAGCAGTACAAACAATAGCAGCAGTACAAACAATAGCAGCAGTACAAGCAATAGCAGCACAAGCAACAGCAGCAGTACAAGCAACAGCAGCAGTACAAGCAATAGCAGCAGTACAAGCAACAGCAGCAGTACAAACAATAGCAGCAGTACAAGCAATAGCAGTACAAGCAACAGCAGCAGTACAAACAATAGCAGCAGTACAAGCAACAGCAGCAGTACAAACAATAGCAGCAGTACAAACAATAGCAGCAGTACAAGCAACAGCAGCAGTACAAGCAACAGCAGCAGTACAAGCAACAGCAGCAGTACAAACAATAGCAGCAGTACAAACAATAGCAGCAGTACAAACAACAGCAGTACAAACAATAGCAGTACAAACAATAGCAGCAGTACAAACAATAGCAGTACAAACAATAGCAGCAGTACAAACAATAGCAGCAGTACAAACAATAGCAGCAGTACAAACAATAGCAGCAGTACAAGCAACAGCAGCAGTACAAGCAACAGCAGCAGTACAAGCAACAGCAGCAGTACAAACAATAGCAGCAGTACAAACAATAGCAGCAGTACAAACAACAGCAGTACAAACAATAGCAGCAGTACAAACAATAGCAGCAGTACAAACAGCAGCAGTACAAGCAACAGCAGCAGTACAAACAATAGCAGCAGTACAAACAGCAGCAGTACAAGCAACAGCAGCAGTACAAGCAACAGCAGCAGTACAAGCAACAGCAGCAGTACAAGCAACAGCAGCAGTACAAGCAACAGCAGCAGTACAAGCAACAGCAGCAGTACAAGCAACAGCAGCAGTACAAGCAATAGCAGCAGTACAAGCAACAGCAGCAGTACAAACAATAGCAGCAGTACAAGCAACAGCAGCAGTACAAACAATAGCAGCAGTACAAACAATAGCAGTACAAGCAACAGCAGCAGTACAAACAATAGCAGCAGTACAAACAATAGCAGCAGTACAAGCAACAGCAGCAGTACAAGCAATAGCAGCACAAGCAACAGCAGCAGTACAAGCAACAGCAGCAGTACAAGCAATAGCAGCAGTACAAGCAACAGCAGCAGTACAAACAATAGCAGCAGTACAAGCAATAGCAGCAGTACAAGCAACAGCAGCAGTACAAACAATAGCAGCAGTACAAGCAACAGCAGCAGTACAAACAATAGCAGCAGTACAAACAATAGCAGCAGTACAAGCAACAGCAGCAGTACAAGCAACAGCAGCAGTACAAACAATAGCAGCAGTACAAGCAACAGCAGCAGTACAAACAATAGCAGCAGTACAAGCAACAGCAGCAGTACAAGCAATAGCAGCACAAGCAACAGCAGCAGTACAAGCAACAGCAGCAGTAAAAGCAATAGCAGCAGTACAAGCAACAGCAGCAGTACAAGCAACAGCAGCAGTACAAGCAACAGCAGCAGTACAAGCAACAGCAGCAGTACAAGCAACAGCAGCAGTACAAACAGCAGCAGCACAAGCAACAGCAGCAGCACAAGCAACAGCAGCAGTACAAGCAACAGCAGTACAAGCAACAGCAGCAGTACAAGCAACAGCAGCAGTACAAGCAATAGTAGCAGTACAAGCAACAGCAGCAGTACAAACAATAGCAGTACAAACAATAGCAGCAGTACAAACAATAGCAGCAGTACAAACACTAGCAGCAGTACAAACAATAGCAGCAGTACAAGCAACAGCAGCAGTACAAACAATAGCAGCAGTACAAACAACAGCAGCAGTACAAACAGCAGCAGTACAAACAACAGCAGCAGTACAAACAATAGCAGCAGTACAAACAATAGCAGCAGTACAAACAATAGCAGCAGTACAAACAATAGCAGCAGTACAAGCAACAGCAGCAGTACAAACAATAGCAGCAGTACAAACAATAGCAGCAGTACAAACAATAGCAGCAGTACAAACAATAGCAGCAGTACAAACAATAGCAGCAGTACAAGCAACAGCAGCAGTACAAACAACAGCAGCAGTACAAGCAACAGCAGAAGTACAAGCAACAGCAGCAGTACAAACAATAGCAGCAGTACAAGCAACAGCAGCAGTACAAACAACAGCAGCAGTACAAACAATAGCAGCAGTACAAGCAACAGCAGCAGTACAAACAATAGCAGCAGTAAAAACAATAGCAGCAGTACAAACAATAGCAGCAGTACAAACAGCAGCAGTACAAGCAACAGCAGCAGTACAAACAATAGCAGCAGTACAAGCAACAGCAGCAGTACAAACAATAGCAGCAGTACAAACAACAGCAGCAGTACAAACAATAGCAGCAGTACAAACAACAGCAGCAGTACAAACAATAGCAGCAGTACAAGCAACAGCAGCAGTACAAACAATAGCAGCAGTAAAAACAATAGCAGCGGTAAAAGGATCAGTAACAGCAGCATTGACAGCATCACCATTAGTAGCAACAATATTATTAGCTGCACCACTAGTCTAGCATGTGTTATGTAGTACTGGAGGGGATTATACCCTGTAGGAATGCACTGTACCAACAGCCTGACTGATCATGTTAACAGGAAGGTCTGCTCTGAGACAGAGCCTCTGGGAGGGATGATTCTCGCAACCACGTACAGGTGAGTCACAGGTAAACGGGGTAATGGGAAGGAGATATTACAAATAACACTCACGGAATCGTAATAACACGACTGTAAACAAATCAGAGAACGGGTAGGACTTGAACCCACGGCAAGTCTTTAAAACTCACAGGCCAGTGCGTTAACCACTGGGCCAGCTGGCTGGATCTAATAACATTCATTCAACTAGGTATATTTCTCTACACCATAGTGAGGTTAGCATGGGCCACCACTGTGACCACAGTGGTGGCCCATGCTAACACGCAACGTAATCGTTGGAAGCATCAATTCGACGCTGAGTGGCGCGCATATATATATATATATATATATATATATATATATATATATATATATATATATATATATATATATATATATATATATATAATGTGTGTGTGTGTGTGTATGTATCACTGTACCACGCAGAAACAAGCGGGTATATACAAAGAAAGATCGCAGTCAACAGGATTTGAAACTACTACTGAGAATGGTGAAGATTCTCAGGCAGCGCTCTAGTCCACTCGGCCATATATATAATGTCGTGCCGAATATGTAAAACTGGTCAGTTAGCAAGAACTCATTTAAAATTAAGTCCTTTCTAAAATTTTCTCTTATACGTTTAAAGATATATTTTTTCATTAATGTTAATGTAAAAATGTCTAATTTTGCACCAAAAGAATCTTAGAAAACTTACCTAACCTTATTACAACAAGAACAATTTATTTTAGCCTAACCCAACTAAATATATTTTAGATTTGTTTACAATAATTTAATACTAAACAAACACAGTGAAATATTTTTTTTTTTCGCTAGGTTAAGAATGATTTTGGCGAAATTATTGCATACAAAAATTTTCGCTTGTCCTATATGGCAAGACGAGCGTTGCTATTTAAGCCAAGATCGCAAGTTCTGCCTATTCGGCACGACATTATATGCATGTTATATTACATGTACTGCCACCGGAGTGGCTAGTTTATTGTGCACCCCATGTCCATCGTGTGGATGGTAGCACAGGAGCATATAGATACAAACGGTCAAGGAACTAGGCCCCAAGAGTTAACAGGAGTACATCTGGATTTATATCTACAGCTCGGTTATCTGTTACAAGTAAATTTAGGAAATTTGTTTAATATGTCTGATATCTCGCTTTCATTAATAAGGTGTCTTGACATATCACATAGGTTATTATACTATTTATCTCTATATTCCCCAATAAGTGAACAATTAAGCACATAGTGTTCAAGATAGTGACTATAGGGCTGGCAACGTACTTTGCATTTGGTTTGATCATCACACTGTGTGTGCCAAACTGCCGTAAGTAAATGTAACCAAGTTTAAGCCTGGCCACAACAACATCAGTCAGTCTGATCACATTGCAGGTTTCTTTATAAATATACTTATTTATCTGCGTTAATGTTATAGTGGGTTATAGATCTACTCAGGCTTCTAACTGCATTCCTGTAACATTTTCATTATTTGCTTCTCTCCTAATGTTAGACACACACTATATTCATTTTTCGTTAGTGGTTTGCGTAATATATCAGCTTTCACGAAGGAGTAATGCAATATGTGATAGAATCCATAACAGTTGTACATTAATTTCTTTTTCCCTCATTTTTGAGTATCTATAATCTGGCTTCTCCACTGAGCGTGTTGTTAGTTATTATGTAAGTCAAGAGCCTTCAGTGATGACATAGAATCAGTAATAATCATAAAGTCAAGCTCAGTGTCATGAGTTAGCTTTAGCACCATTAGGATGGCAAACAATTCAGTTTGCAGTGTACACGCCCAGTTATTAATTCTAATGCCTAACTCAACATAGTTGTTAACGTTCTTAACTAGGGAGGTGGCAACAATAGCAGATGTGTTCCTGTCAGAAGACTCCTGCTTAGATCCATAAGTGTATATAACTTATAAATTATAACTACCAGCTAGGCGAGAAATTTCTTCTTGAGCAGTTGCTCTTACAAGTGATTTAAGGAAAGTGTGGCATGCAAAGAAACATCGAACACAGAATCTGTTTGGCTACAGTTTCTCGAGGGTCGTGACAAATTAATTTTGGGTGTGATTTATAGGCCCCTAAACCTTGATAGGGAGTGCAGTAAGCTGTTATGGGACGAAATTCATAAGGCATCTAGATATGAAAATGTTGTAATAATTGAAGATTTTAGCTTTAGACAAATCGATTGTAACAATATGACAGGAAATCTTGAGTCTAGTGACTTTCTTGATACGGTTCAGGATTGCTTTTTAGAACAGGTTTTGATGGAACCATCTAGAGGAAACAGTCTGCTTGACTTGGTTCTTGCCAACAAAGATTCACTAATTAATAATCTTGAGGTTAATGATGAGCTTGAGGAAAGTGATCACAAATCACTTAGTTTCAATATATCATGGAATTACCCAGATAACTGCAGTCAAATCTGTCCCAAATTTTCGCTTGGCCGACTTCATGGGATTGAAAAATTACTTGGGTGGGCTAAATTGGGATGTCCTGACTATGGGTCAGGTAGGTGATCTTGGTTGTCAATATGACGTGTTTCAGAGCATAGTTCTAGCTGCCCAGACAACTTTTGTTCCGAGTAGGGAAATTAGATCTAACAAAAATGATCCCAGATGGATGAACAATAGATTAAAACATCTCATTGGTCAAAATAGAGGCATATATAGGCATATCAAAAGAGGGGATGGGCAGTTAAGAAATCAATATATTCAATTAAAGAGAGAAAGAAAGGAATAAGAAAAGCAAAAAGGGATTGTGAGGCTAAGGTCGCAAGGGATTCAAAGTCTAACCCAAAAGGGTTCTTTCAGGCATAGAAAAGTACGATTAGGGACAAGATAGGCCCACTTAAGAGTAACACTGGTCAGATCACTGACAGTGGTAAGGATATGTGTGTGAAATTCTCAATACCTACTTCCTCTCAGTTTTCACCCAGGAAAATACTAGCGATATTCCTGAAATAATAGATTATGTAGAACAGGACGATTGCAGTAGCTAGTGACATGGTCCTCAGACAAATAGAGAAACTAAAACCTAACAAATCCCCAGGCCCTGATGAACTGTTTGCAAGGGTGTTAAAGGAATGTAAAGAGGAACTTAGCATACCTTTGGCTAATCTTTTTAACATACCACTACAAACTGGCATAGTGCCTGATAAGTGGAAAATGGCAAATGTAATACCTATTTACAAGGCAGGTGACAGGTCCATGGCTTCGAACTATAGACCAATAAACCTTACCTCCATAGTGGGAAAATTTATGGAATCAATAATTGCCGAAGCAATTAGTAGCCACCTTGATAGGCACAGATTGATTAATGAATCTCAACAAGGTTTTACAAAGGGCCGTTTCTGTCTTACGAATTTCCTAACTTTTTTCACTAAAGTGTTTGAGGAGGTAGATCATGGTAATGAATATATTGTGTATATGGACTTCAGTAAGGCTTTCGATAGAGTTCCACATCAGAGGCTATTGAGGAAACTTAAGGCACACGGAATAGGACAAATTTTTTCCTTGGTAGAGGCATGGCTGACAAATACAGCAGAGAGTTTGCATAAATGGGGAGAAATCAGAATGGGGACACGTCACAAGCGGTGTTCCTCAGGGGTCAGTGTTGGGCCCGTTGTTGTTCACAATTTACATAAACGACATAGATGAGGGAATAAATAGCGACATAAGCAAATTTGCTGATGACACCAAAATAGGCCGTCCAATTCATTCTAATGAGGACACTAGAGCACTCCAGGATTATTTGAATAGACTGATGCAATGGTCGGAGAAGTGGCAGATGCAGTTTAATATAGACAAATGCAAAGTTCTAAATGTTGGACAGTTAAATAACCATGCCACATGTAAACTAAATGTAAATCTTAATACTACTGATTGCAAAAAGGATTTAGGAGTTCTGGTTAGCAGTAATCTAAAACCAAGACGACAGTGCATTAGTGTTCACAATAAAGCTAACAGAATTCTTGGCTTCATATCTAGAAGTATAAATAATAGGAGTCCTCAGGTTGTTCTTCAACTCTATATATCCTTGGTTAGGCCTCATTTAGACTATGCTGCTCAGTTCTGGTCACCGTATTACAGAATGTATATAAATGCTCTGGAAAACGTACAGAGGAGGATGACAAAGATGATCCCATGTATCAGAAATCTTCCCTATAGACTAAGGGCCCTGAATCTGCACTCTCTCGAAAGGCATAGAATTAGGGGGGATATGATCGAGGTGTATAAATGGAAAACAGGAATAAATAAAGGAGATGTAAATAGCGTGCTGAAAATTTCCAGCCAAGACAGGACTCGCAGCAATGGTTTCAAGTTGGAAAAAATCAGATTCAGGAAGGATATAGGAAAGCACTGGTTTGGTAATAGAGTTGTGGATGAGTGGAACAAACTCCCGAGTACAGTTATCGAGGCTAAAACGTTGTGTAGTTTTAAAAATAGGTTAGATAAATACAAGAGTGGGTGTGGGTGGGTGCGAGTTGGACCTGACTAGCTTGTGCTGCTGGGTCTGGTGCTGTGGAGGTGACCAGACTGGGTGGGTCATTGGGCTAATCCGGGGATGGGGAACATGGACCTGTAGGCCTGCTGCAGTGTTCCTTCTTTCTTATGTTCTTTATTTGGCGTCCCCTCAGGGAAGGTTCCTTGATGTTGGTGAGGAGCTCTTGATTTAGGGAATTGGATCTGTGCTCCAGTTCCCCGAATTAAGCCTGAATGCCTTCCACACCCCTCCAGGCGCTGTATAATCCTACGGGTTTAGCGCTTCCCCTTGATTATAATAATAATTTATTTGGCGTATGTACACATATATATGCTGTCTCCCAAGCGAACCTGGTGCTAAGGGTTTAATGATCTTTAGGGGCCCCACCGTTAAATCAGTATCTCAGTTCATTAACCAACAATCACAGGTGGGCCTGCCAAGTGCCGAGGTGACGTGGTTTCACTCAGCCCTTGCCAGACTTGCATAACCGCTGGTTGGGCATGGTCTGTGTGTGTGTGTGTGTGTGTGTGTGTGTGTGTGTGTGTGTGTGTGTGTGTGTGTGTGTGTGTGTGTGTGTGTGTGTGTGTGTGTGTCTTTGCTTTGATCACTGTGTGGTACAATTACATTTCAACTCTTGCACATATTGTACATAATATATATAATTGGTGAAGGAAAATACAAGTTAAATACTACTGCTGTGTTTATTTTTGCTCCAAACCCATAACGACCAGGTCAGCAGGCCATTTATTACCTGTGTTTGTAATAGAAAGGATTACTAGTAATGAGCTTCTTGGGAGGGGCTTGCAGGTATGTGATATGAAATGAACACATCTTCCATGGAGGGGTGAAATGCTCTTGTCTACAGTGATATAGTTCATGCAAGTTATAAAACTTAATATAATTGCAGTTTTAACAACCCATTCAGATCTATATTTACTTATTGAGATTTAGTAAGATTCGTAGTGACTGTGTCAAAGACAAAAAGAGTACACCGACAGGAACTGGACACCATACACACAACATGGAGAGAAACAAAAACAAAATACTAATGGAACATCAAAGGCAGTATGACTTGACAAGACGTCACCTTGGATTCTGTGTGTGCCTGAACAACTAGCTAAGTTCTACAACAAATTATTGGACATACAGAAATTTTTGTTATGGAAGATAGGGAATATTGTTCTCATGTTTAAGAAAGGTGGCATGCAGGAAGCGTTGATTTACTGATCAGTATCACTGACAAGCACACCATGCAAGGAAATGGAGAAGCTAATCAGAAATACAAGGAGAATGAGAGATGGAGACACTGGATTTCAAAAACCATATAGTGAAGGCGAGTCCAGAGATGGCATTCTAATACCAGGTACAGTTACTCTCAATCATATCGCTGATACTAGGAACACCAAGCTTCTTCCTCAAGTACCTTGCAAAGGGATAGTGCACAAAATGAAGGCCATGGGCATTACTGGGAAGGTAGGCAGATGGATTTTCGGGTTCCTAACACACACAACACAAAAAGTAATAGTAAACAGAGGAATATCCAGCATCAGCGAGATCAAAAGCTCAGTGCCCCAAGACACTGTCCTGGCACCTCTGCTGTTTCTCATCCTCATAGCAGACATAGATAAAAACACCCGGCACACTTTTGTATCATTTGCAGATAACACTAAAATAAGCATGAAAATCACTACTATAGAGGACACTGAAAATTACAGGAAGATATAAGCAGGGTTTTCCAGTGGGCAGTGGAGAACAACATGACGTTCAGTGGTGATAAGTTCCAGCTGCTTAGGTATGGAAAGAATGAA